>NC_091441.1:120813562-121125663 GCF_964237555.1 Oryctolagus cuniculus
CGGGCAGCAGGTCCTTGAGCTGCGCGATGCACTCGTTAATCCGGTCACGTCTCTTTTTCTCGATGAGCCGGTGCGGCAGTTTGTAGGTCTCCTGCGAGGCGCACGGGGGGCGGTGAGTGCGGGGGGCCGGGGTGCGCAGCCCCCCCTGCTCGCCGCTCGGGGACGAGTCGGCGGGCCAGCAGCGCCTCGCCCGGGACCGCCTTCTACCCCGAGCTTCCCACGCCGCTCTGCGGCCGCCCCGCGCCCACCCCTCGCCAGCCCCACAGCCAGAAAACTTTCCCTGGGGAGCCGGGACGCGGGGTCCCCGCGGAGGCGCTCACCTTGCTGTCCTCTCCGCGCTTGATTCCCCGCCTGGACTTGTACACTTGGTACATGTGGGCGAAATCCATCCTGCAGGGAGAGGGACCGGGGTGCGGGGCGGGGGTCGTGACTCGGCCTGAGCGCGGGCTGCCGTTCCACGCTGAACGCGGTGCGGGACGCGCCGCGGCCCGGGGAGGGGAGCGCCTGCTTACCCCGCGAGGTCTCCGTGCTCCAGCCCCGGCGCCTTCGGCAGGCAGGCAGGGGGCGGCTGCGCGCTGGGGATCCGCTCCATGGCGCGGCGAGCCGGGGCCACTGCGCGCTGCTGTCCGGGTGAGGACCGTCCCGGGAGGGGCGAGGGGCGAGGGGCGAGGGGGTCTCTCCGCGGGGCTCCTCCGAGACTGCGCTGCGCTGCTGGGGGCCGCGGCTCGGAGGTGCTGCTTCAGTTGGGGGCGTGCATGGCCGGGGTCTCCGCCGCCGGCTCCGGCTCCGCGCGCTCCCGGTGCGGTCTGCGCCGCGCGAGCCGAGTGAATGAGACGCGGGGCGGGCGGGGAGGCGGCAGGCGGCGGGGGGGCGAGCGCGGAGTAATGGAGAGGCCGCGGGCTGGGTTAAATGGGAGCGAGTGGGTGGGTTGGAGCTACGTGTTCTACCCTGTGACTCCAGGCACGTCTGGCCGCTGCCGGGGAGGGAAGGAGCGCCCTGCCCGCCCTCCCCCGCCGTCGTCACATGAGTCTCACGTGTCGGACAGCGCTCGGCGGCCGCGAGGGAGCCCCCTCCCCCCGGCCCGGCCCTGGCCCCCAGGTGTCCGCGGCTGCGGCCGGCCTTCCGCGAAGAGGGGGCGGCGGCGCGGCCGGGTCGTGCCCGGCCGGGTGGGGGGCGCGCAGGCTAGGAGCGGGGGGAGGGGTTGGCAACGTGGGCGAACCTGCCCCAGGGAAATGAAGTAAGTTCCCGTCTCCTGGGAGGGGACGGGGGAGGGCGGATCCGCCCGCGTCTGACTCAAGCCGGGAGAGGAATATCCCCTCGCTCGCAGCAGCCCGGCCGTCTTCCTCCTCCCCCGCCTGGCCCGCGGCGAGCAGCCGGCGCGCAGCGGCGGGGAGTCGCCCGGCCCCCGGCCCGGGGTTTCTTTCCGTCCCGCGTCCCTGCCCCCACCGCTCGGCGCTGCGTCCAGGAATTGCCCGCCTTGGGGAGGAACCGAGGGCGGGGCGGATGTCACCCCATGGGAAGCTGGCGAGCGGCCAGGCGCGGGGGCAGCCGAGGCCGCCGCCGAGCACGCCGCGCGCACCTGACCCGCGAGGGTGTGAGCCGCGCGCCCCTGGCTGCCCGGGAGCCCCGCTCGGGGCCACGGCCCGCGGGCGCGCACCCCCTGCCTCCGGGGGCCCGCGCCCTGCTGGCCGAGCGCGGAAGGGCCCCCGGCGCGGTGCCCGCCTGCCCTCCCTCCGCGCGCCCCGGTCGCCTCCCTGCCGGCTGTGGCGTTATACAACCGCGGCGGCGGCGGCCCTGGCGCTTCACGTGGCTCAGCGACGACCGCGCCCTGCGCTGGGTCGGGGACCGGGCCGGGACGCGGCGTCCGGGCGCCAGGAGCCTCGCGCAGCCCCCCGGCCCTCGCCGGGAGGTCCCAGCGGCCACTTGGGGAACGCGGCTGCGTGGAGTCCGCTGCCCTGGGCCACGGTCGTGCGGGTGCCCGGAGACGCGTGCGGAGCTTACACCCAAACCCTGCCCTTGACTGTACGGGCACCTGCGGGAAGGGGCCAGGCGGGCGCGCGAGGAGGAAGTTACCTCGGGACCACCCGGGGAGAGGAAAGAGAAAGTCAAGAAGTTATTTCTGTGTTTTTGTTTCATATTTTTAATGCCGGCCAAGTTGCCTGGGAGGAGGAAGCGGCGTGGGCGTGGGGGAGCCGAGCGGCCCCTGGAGCGCGGGGCGGAAAGACCCGCAGCTGCAGTGCGGGGCGCGCAGAGCCGGGGGCGGCCGGCGGAAATTCGTGGCTGCCCGGCGCCGGCGGGGGCGTCCGAGCGGCCTCTGCGCCGCCCCGCGCCGCACGTGGACAGGCGACTGCGCCACTGCCACCCTCGGCAGTCGCAGAGCGGCGCCCCGGGGTCGCCGGCGGCGCGGCCCTGGACAACCTGAAGAGCCGGATGCGTGCGCTGGCTCCGCTGGAGGCGTCCTGCGCTTCCTCCGGGCGGCCCCTGGGGGCTCGCGCTGCCCTGGCCCTGGCGTCCAGCTGGCCAGCGCGTGTGAGAAACGCCTGCTCCCTCCTCCTCTTCCTCCCTCCCCCACCCCCGGCCAAATGCGGCTGAGGGAGCGGGGCAGGCTGGAGCCCCGGGTGCGCGCTCTAGCGTGGCCACTCCGTGCTGCGTGGGAGCCGCGGTCCACCGGGAAAAGCCGCGCCCCGCGCCCGCCGCCGGCTGGTCGCGGTTGCGCCACGTTTTACCCTCACCTGGGCTACAGGTGCGAGCACCAGGACGCACATGCGCACTCCTCCTGGCTTCCAAGTGTGCTCGCCAGCTGCAGGACTGCCCCATCCTGCCCAGATTCTACCGTGTCCATGTTAGGAGAGCCTGCTCTGCGCACAGCTCACGGCTGCTTTCAGAATCAACCCAGAAGAGTCCCTGCGCCGTGGGGCCGCGTCCCGCTGGCCGCTTCTGTGGTCAGCTGTTGGGTGCTGACTTTGGACTGGCTGTCAGAGGGGAGCTGAGAACTCCGCGTGTGGCTGTTCGCTTACTGCTCCGCCGCTCTTGACGGAAGGCGCTAGCATGAGCTCCATTTACCCGATCTGGGTCCTGGAGGGGGCATTACGCACCCTCCCCGGGAAATCGCTGCTTAGGGAGTTACGTAATCTGCCCCGGCTGCAGTAGTGTGGGACGAGATATGGGGCAAAACCCCACGATCGCTGGACTCCAAACCTGGCTCTCCTGAACCCTTTCTGTGGGTGCCTGGTGGAGTTGTATGGGTCCTGCACGGCTCAGCTCCTGGGGGCGCCCTTGGCTTTGCAGCCTCTGTGAGAGCGCCCCCTGGAGGTGTGCAGTGCAACCCTGCGCGCTGCGCTGGGTGGGCATTGCCGCCCTGTTGTAGCCATCTGCTCTGGGTTGTCTTCTCAGCTTGGAGATAAAGTCGTTTGGCTCAAAGAAGGGTGGGTTTTACTTTTCCTGGAGGGGCTCTTGCGAGGCCGATGCTGTGTGTGGGGAAGGGTGCGCTACGGGAGGTGCGGCCGGAAGTGCCACTGCTTGCTCAGGGATCTCTGTTTCCCTTTTATGGAATCGCAAACATTGTAATCACAGCTCACAGTGAGGAGTACAGTTTACAGTGTGACAACACACGCACTAAGAACAGTGGAGCGCCAGGTGGCTGAGGCGTGGCCCCACCACTGCCCCCTCTCTCCTATGCTCCCGAGGAATCTCTGCTAGCTTTACAGCCAAGTCGGACTGCGGGGGAGAAGGCGGTCCAGAGCTCTCCAGGCAAACATTTCTCAAACCAGTGCTTCCCCTTGGTGCGTGCGTCCCGACCTTCAGGTTGGAAGGACGGTTCTCTGGTCCTGACTGGCTTCACAACACAGCAGTAGGTCCTGAGCCACCCCACAGCAGGAATGGAGTTGGAGTTTGGGCTTGCCCCCCAGCATTGAAGCCCCTCAAATCGGCGAGGAAAGCGTGCATGGAGCCCACTGGGCCTGCCGGGTCGGTGGCTGTGTGAAGGCTGTGCGACTGCGTGCCCTTTGTTCCACACGTAGAGGCATCCTCTTCTTTGCTTCTTAGAAATGATAGCTGTGCCTCCTTGTTCTACAGAGAGAAACACCCAGACCTGAAATGTTTGGTTTCTGAGTGTAGCCCCTAATCCAAAACAAGGTACAGAAATAAATATGTGAATAGTTTCATATCCATCTACAAACATACATCGGCAGCACAACAAAACAACAAACTCCTTCTCCTAAACAAAGCTTCAGGTGCAGGTGGCTTCCCCATTTAAGGCACAACCAGAACCAGTCCTGCACAGCCTCCCTCAGAAAACTAGGAATTCCCACCATTTTATTACCCCAGAAAGTTCCATCACGCTCCTCGCAATCAAGCCCTTGTCCACACTTTCTGATTGCTCACCTTGGAGTATTGCCCGCTACTGGGTTTTCCTGTCTTCTGAGTAAAATTTCTGTCACTTCGTTTGCTTTTGAGGTCCTGCCCTTTGCATGTGGAAGGCGTTTGTTCTTTGTAAATGGCTGAGTGTACACACACACACACATACACAACACTATCTAGTCCATTGTTACAGCAGACGGCGTGCTGTCCAGCTGGGTTGTTAGGAATGCATCTGCTGATTACTTCCGAGTACAGATCTTTTTTGTGAATGCATGTTTTCATTTCTCTCGGATAAATATTAGCAGTGGAATTCTTGGGTCGGGGTTGAACATATGTTTGACTCCATATGTATGTGTGTGTGTGTGTGTGTGTGTATATATATATATATATATAGCCAAGCACATCTCGGAGAGGTGTGACCACTCTACAGCACCGCCAGCAGTGAATGAGAATTCTTTTCTGCATACCCTCACCAGCCCTTAGTGTAGACAGATCTTTTTTTTTTTTTTTTTTTTTTTTTTTGACAGGCAGAGTGGACAGTGAGAGAGAGAGACAGAGAGAAAGGTCTTCCTTTTGCCATTGGTTCACCCTCCAATGGCCGCCACGGCCGGTGCGCTGCTGCCGGTGCACCGCGCTGATCCAAAGGCAGGAGCCAGGTGCTTCTCCTGGTCTCCCATGGGGTGCAGGGCCCAAGCATTTGGGCCATCCTCCACTGCACTCCCTGGCCACAGCAGAGAGCTGGCCTGGAAGAGGGGCAACCAGGACAGAATCCGGTGCCCTGACCGGGACTAGAACCAGGTGTGCCGGCACCGCAAGGCGGAGGATTAGCCTAGTGAGCCTCGGTGCCGGCCTAGTGTAGGCAGATCTAAAAATGACTTTAGCCGTCCTGATGAGTGAAAGTGATCTGGGACAAGATCATTTTAATTTGCATTTCCCTGGTGATGAGGGAATTTGGCCCCTTTTCTTGTGTTATTTGGCCAGTGGTATGTCTTTTGTGAAGTAGTTGTCAAATGTTTTTACTTAGTTTTTAAATTGGATTAGTTGCCTCTTTTATTTATAGAAATATAACCCAATTTTGTTTACTGACTTCATCTCCTGCAGCCTTGTTTTTTTTTTTTTTTTTAAGATTTTATTTATTTATTTGACAAAGTTATATAGAGAGGGAGAGACAAAAAGGTCTCCCATCTGCTGGTTCACTCCCCAAATGGCCACAACAGCCAGGAGCCAGGAGTTTCCTCCAGGTCTCTCATGTGGGTGCAGGGGTCCAAGGACTTGGGCCATCTTCTCCTGCTTTCCTAGGCCATAAGCAGAGAGCTGGATCAGAAGGGGAGCAGCTGGGACTTGAACTGATGCCCATATGTGATGCTAGCACCACACGCAGAGGCCTAGCCCACTATGCCACAGCACCAGCCCCAGCCTTGTCATTTTATTGTTGAGTTTTTGGAGTTACTTACCCGTTCCAGTTAGAAGTCCTTTGTCAGAAATAAGATTTTATGAATGATGTCTTTTTTTTTTTTTCATTTGACAGGTAGAGTTATAGACAGTGAGAGAGAGAGAGAGAGAGAGAGAGAGAGAGAGAAGAATGATGTCTTTCAATGAGTAGCATTTTTAATTGGGATAAAGTCAGTAGTTTCTTTTGTGGTTTGTATGTGTGT
The DNA here is from genome assembly GCF_964237555.1 of Oryctolagus cuniculus. NCBI lineage: Eukaryota > Metazoa > Chordata > Mammalia > Lagomorpha > Leporidae > Oryctolagus > Oryctolagus cuniculus. The sequence goes on from NC_091441.1 coordinate 120,819,577, forward strand.
GTCTTTTTCAAAAAGAAGTTTGCATGACTGAAGTCATAAAAGATATTTTCTTGAGTTTTTCCCTAATCACTTGATACATATGACTCTAGTGTTTAGGCCTAGGATCTGCTTTAAAATTTGTTTAGAGAGTGAAAGAAGATTTTAGACCCTGTTTTTTGTCCAAGCAATAATGCTTTCCTGGTGTGACCAACTTCATCGTGTACTGCCAATCAGCCATTTCTCGCGGCTCTGTTTATTGGCTTCCTATCTTGTCCAAAGACCTGTCTGTCCAGTGCCACCATGATTTCACTTTCTTGACTATTGGAGCTTTATAGAGCTATTGAAATTGGCTGATCTAACTCTTCCAACTTTGTTCTTTTTAAAGCTTGGATTGGCTTTTTTTGGGTCCTTTGTATTACCTTATAAATTTTAGATTCAGCTTTTTTCTTTACTCGGATTTGTTTGTTAGCATTTTCATAGAGATCACATTGAATCTGCAGATCAGTTTAGGAAAAGTGAAGACTCCAACAACAGTACCTCTTTCTGTCTGAATGTGGGACATCTTTCCGCTTATTTAGGTTTTCTTCATTCCACTGAGCGGGATTTGATTTATTTGGGGAGACTATATACATATTTTCTTAGATTTATTCCTAGCTATTTGATTTTTTTGATGCCACTATAATTTTTTCATTATTCAATTGTTGATATTGAGTATATGCAGAACTGTAGTGAATTAAAATTTTATTTTTGTTTTCATTTCCTTGGCAAAGCAGAGAGAGACAGTCACAGAGAGAGAGAGAGAGAGAGAGATCTTGAATCTGCTGGTTCTCTCTCCAAACGTCCACAACAGCCTGGGCATGCTGTTGCCTGCTGAAGTCAAGAGCCTAGAAATCAATAGGAAATAGGAGTCTGCCACATGGATGGTAGGGACTGAAGCACTTGAGCCATCATCTGCTGCCTCCCAGGGTGCAGGTTAGCAGGAAGCTGGAAGAGAAGTGACATAGTCAGCTCTCCAGCTGTGCACCCCAGGGTGGAATGTGGCATCCCCAGCAGGGACTTAGCCGCTCAGTCACACACCCGCCTCTGCGGTTGATTGCTGTATGGTGCTCTAGTATCTGCAACCTGGCTAATTCATTTACTGAGTCAAATGGTGTTTTTGATACAGTTCTTTTCATGCACAAAGACATTGCCTGTGAATAATGACAGCTTTCCTTCTTTCTTGATCTTGAAGATTTTTATTTACCATTTCTTCCTTTTTCTCAAAAAAAGATTTATTTATTTACTTGAAAGAGTTATGGAGAGAGGGAGAGGCAGAGAGATCGTCCATTGGCCAGTTTACTCTCAAATGGCCAGAACTGCCTGGGTTGGACCAGGCTGAAGCCAGGAGCCAAGAGCTTCTTTCAGGTCTGCCATGTGGGTGGCAGGGGCCCAAACACTCGGGCCATCTTCTGCTGCTTTGCCGGGTGCATTAGTGGGGAGCTAGTTCAGAAGTGGAGCAGCTGGGACACGAATGGGTGGCCATATGGGATACCAGTGTTGCAGGTGCGATCTTACCCACCACGCCACAGCACCAGCCCTTTATTTACCTTTCCTTGCGTTAGTACTGAGGCTAGGACCTCTAGGGTAGTGTTCAATAGAAGTCCCAAGAGCCGTGGGCCAGTGTTGCAGCACAGGAGACCACCCCACCACTTGTGGTGCTGGCATCCCATGTGGTCCTGGCTGCTCAGCTTCCCACAAGCTTCCTGCTAATGTGCCTGGGAAGGCAGAGGCTGCTGGCCTGTGGGCTCAAAACCCCTGCCAGCGTTTTTGAGTACTTTATTATACGTAACAATAGGGAAGGTTTAAAATAAAAAATACTGTCTTCACAGACAAACTAGAAAAAGGAGAGCAAATTAAATACAAAATAAGTAGCAGAAAGGGAATAAGTGAGAGTCAACAATAACTAATAACAATAACTAAGTCAACTAATAACTAATATCCATGTGGGAGACCAGGATGGAGTTCTTGGCTCCTGGCTTGGACCATGTGGACAACGATCCAGCAGCTGGTTCTCTCTCTCTCTCTTTCTTCCCTCCTCCTCTTGCTCTCTCGGATGCTCTCCTTTTCAAATAAATAAATCTTAAAAAAAGGGGGTGGGGGGTTGTTATCTTTGCCTTCTCAATGTTTAATCAGCGAAGCGTTCAGTTTTGTCAATAAATAGGAAATCACATTCATCTTTTTCCATCCGGTCTGAGGAAGTTTCCTATGCTACTTTGCTGAGAAATTTGTCATGAAAGGATGTTGAATTTGTCAAATGCTGTGTTGCTGCCTTCAAGGAGACAGTTCTATGAGTCCTCTCTTTTGTTCTGTTAATATGGATTGCATTTTCTTAGTGTTAAGCTCACCTCGAATTTGTGAGACAAGCGTGTCTTGATCATAATGTGGTCTCCTTCTTTTTACTGCTGTGTTTTATTTGCTGCCAGCTGTTCAGGATTTTCGTGCCTATGACTAAGAAGGTATACCTGTGCAGTGTTTCTTTTCTCATAATCCTTGACAGGTTTTAGCATGAGGGTAATGCTGGCCTCACACGGGAGCTGGGAAGTGTCCTGGAGTTCTGAGGGGGACTGGACAGGAGTGTTTCTCTCTCTTACTTGCATTGAGAAGATACTTGTACCTCAAATTTTCCCAGGGGAAGGATTTTTTACTGTAAATGTATTCTTATTAATGGATATCAAGATGGTTACTTTTTTTTGTTCTTTTGTCACTTGGTGTTTTTCAGGAAATTTGTCTATTTCATTTAAATTTGTCGCTATATTGGTGTAAAGTTCTGAATATCTGTACAGTCTTTAGTGGTAGACATGTTTTCACTTTTTATAATTTTTGTTAATCTGCATTTTTATGTTTTCCTTGATCATCTTGATACAGCATTTTGTCAGTTTTTATTGATCTTTACAGAGATCCAAAGTTTGATTTTCTCTGTTATTGGTTCATCTTACAGTTTGTTGACTTTCTCTTATTCCCTTTCTGTTACTTATTTTGTATTTAATTTGCTCTCCTTTTTCTAGTTTGTCTGTGAAGACAGTAGTTTTTATTTTAAACCTTTCCTATTGTTACGTATGATAAAGTACTTAAAACTAAAACCTTTCTTTTAAGCACTACTTTCATAGAATCCTAGACCGTTCGCTTTTCTCATCATTCAGACTGAAATGTGTTCTAACATTCTTCATGATTTTTGACTCATGGATTATTTAGAAGGGTGTTGTTTAATCTGCAAACATTTGTGAATTTTTCTGGTGCGTTTTTCTTTTCATTCTGAAATAATTATAAAGCCATAAAAAGCTATAAAAATAATACAGAGAAATTCCATCTATCCTGTGCCCACTTTTTCCTGGTTTAACATCTTCTGTAACTGGAATGTACTCTTTTTTTTTTTTTTTTTTTTTTTGACAGGCAGAGTGGACAGTGAGAGAGAGACACAGAGAGAAAGGTCTTCCTTTGCCGTTGGTTCACCCTCCAATGGCCGCCGCGGCCGGCGCACCGCGCTGATCCGAAGGCAGGAGCCAGGTGCTTCTCCTGGTCTCCCATGGGGTGCAGGGCCAAGCACTTGGGCCATCCTCCACTGCACTCCCGGGCCACAACAGAGAGCTGGCCTGGAAGAGGGGCAACCGGGACAGAATCCGGTGCCCCGACCGGGACTAGAACCCGGTGTGCCGGCGCCGCAGGTGGAAGATTAGCCTAGTGAGCTGTGGTGCCGGCCTGGAACGTACTCTTGAAGCCAGGAAATCAGTCTTGGTACAATCCAGAGGCTCACGTTCCACTGACTCTGTTCGTGTGTGTGTGTTGTGTGTGTGTGCGTGTGGTTCTGTGCTGTCTTAACACTGTGAAATTCATGTAACCACCGCCATAATCAAGATGCAAAATTTTTCTACTGCAACACAATTCCCTGTTGCTGTCCCTGCACATCACCCGCGTCCCCTCCCCCTCTCCAGTCCCTAGCCCCTCCCTGGTGACCCCTCATTTCCATCTGTGTGATTTTATCACCTTAACGATATTCCATCAGTGGAATCATACAGTTTGCAGCCTTCTGAGATTGACTTTTTATTAAAATTCTTTAATTAATTTTACTTTTTTGAAAGGCAGAGAAATCTCCCAACCACTGGTTCATTCCCCGAATGCCTTCAACTGCCAAGGCTAAGCCATGCTAAAACCATCATTCAATTCGTGTGGAGTCGGGATCCAGAGCCGGTACTGAGACCAGGCACTCTGGCGTGGTGATGTGGGTGACGCACACAGAGCTTTATCCCTGTGCCAAACCCAGCGCCTCGCTGTTAACTCAACAGAATTCTTTTGCGATCCATTCATGTGGTTTTGTGTATCAGCAGCAGGTTTTCATTGTGGAGTAGTACTCCCAGCATGTATGTCCTGCTGCTGTCTTACCTGGTCACCTGCTGGAGCACATTTGAGCTATTCCAGTCTGGGGCTATTAGAAATAAAACCGCTGTGAACACTTGTGTGGGAACTTTTGTGTGGATATGCCCAGGAGTACAGCCGTTGAGTCCTGTGTTAAGATATGTGTCCTTCTGTAAGATACAAGCTATTTTGCAGAATTAGCTGTACCCTTTTACGTGACCATCATGTGTACGAGTGATCCAGTCTCTGAGCATCCCTGCCAGACTTGGTATTGTTCTTATGTTTTTTAAAGATTTATTTATTTATTTGAAAGTCAGAGTTACACAGAGAGAGGAGAGGCAGAGAGAGAGAGAGAGAGAGAGAGAGGGGTCTTCCATCCGATGGTTCACGCCCCAGTTGGCTCCAACGGCCGGAGCTGTGCTGATCTGAAGCCAGGAGCCAGGAGCCAGGAGCCAGGAGCTTCTTCTGGGTCTCCCACGTGGGTGCAGGGGCCCAAGGACTTGGCCATCTTCTACTGCTTTCCCAGGCCATAGCAGAGAGCTGGATCGGAAGAGGAACAGCCGGGACTGGAACCGACGCCCATATGGGATGCAGGTGCTTCAGGCCAGGGTGTCAATCCACTGAGCCACAGCGCTGGCCCCTCTTATTTTTAATCTCAACTGTTCAAATGGGTATGACAGTGTCTTGTCAGGTATTGTTGATTCTAATTAATAACTGTTTGGTTACAAGATGCACCATGTTGGGTTTCGGTTGTTAGGCATTTGTTAAAACTCCTTTCATGGTCCAGTGTGGTGTGTGGTTGATTTTGATGAATGTTCCATGCAGGTGTGGAAATCAGTTTTATAAAACCAGGAGTTAAATCAGGAGTTGAGTTAGTTGACAGTTTCTTTCAACACAACATGGCTCTGCTGGTATGTCTTCTTACTCATCCTGCCTGTTGCTGAGACAAGAGTGTTCAGCTCTCTCCAGGTATGAATGTAGATTTGTCTATTTCTCTCAACTTTGCTTTGTTCATTTGCTTCATCCACTCTTAGTTGCTACGCATTTAGGATCAATAAACTTCATTGTTTTTTTCTTTTGTCATTTTTGTATTCTGTAATATACTAATCCTGAAGTCTGCTTTGATGTTAATAAAACCATAGCTGCTTTTTTAAAATATTTATTTGAAAGTCAGAGTTATACAGAGAGAGGAGAGGCAGAGAGAGAGAGAGAGAGAGAGAGAGAGAGAGAGAGAGTCTTCCATCCGATGGTTCATTCCCCAATTGGCTGCAACGGCTGGAGCTGGGCCAATCCGAAACCAGGAGCCAGGAGCGTCTTCCAGGTCTCCCATGTGGGTGCAGGGGCCCAAGCACTTAGGCCATCTTCTGCTGCTATCCCAGGCCATAGCAGAGAGCTGGATCAGAAGTGGAGCAGCTGGGTCTCGAACCGGCGCGCGTATGGGATGCTGGCGCTTCAGGCCAGGGCGTTAACCCGCTGTGCCTGTTGACCCTGTAGCTGCTTTTCTTGTAGCTAGTGTTTGTGGGGTTTATTTTTTTCTACCCTTGTTCTTTCGACCTGTGTCTTTATAACTGAATTTTGCGTTTGTAAAGAGCACATTTTTTGAATCTTGCTTTTTAACAATCTGACAATCCCTCTGTTTTAATTGGAGGGTATGACATTTTTATATCTGATAGAATTACTAATAGAGGCTTAATTCTCCCACGTGATATTTATGCTCCACTCATCCCAGTTATTCTTTCTCTCTGCTCTCACTTTCCTGCTCATTTTGGGTGTGTGACATTTTGTAATCATTCCAGTTACCACCCCACACCCCCTTTTCAGCTGCCCTTCCTTGTGGTCTGTTTGTAGTGGCTGTTCTAGAACTCTTCTTACGCTGCTGTGGGCAGAAGACACTGGTCACTACCTCACCGGTGTGTGGGCCACACCTGGGGCCTTTGAGGCAGCAGGCGTGTGGCGGAGCTAGAGGTGAGCCATCAGACGACACTGGTGACACGCACCAGGGCGCCGCGCTGTGCAGTGATGATCTGTGTCTTCACACGGTCTGCCTTCAAACCATACACTGAGAGTATTGCAGAGCCTTGCAGGGCGCGTGAGCCCTCTTGCCACGGCGATTCTGTTCCCTTCCCCCTGCCCTTTTGGTTTTCTTATCTGACATTTTACTTTTTAGTTCTAGGTGTTATAAGCCTCACAATATGTTGGGGTTTTTGCTTTGGACGGGCAGTAGGCTTTATGTATTTGTTTAAAATTAGCCCGCTGTCAGATGCTCGGTTTCTGCTGCTGAGGCCGCTACTAATGATTTTATTTTTGCTATTTTTTCATTTCTAGCATTTCCACGTGATTCTTTCATCTTGTTGCCACCACTTCGTTGAAATGCCCCATCTCTTCATGGGTCCTTTAACGTTTGTCTATTATAGGTATTTTGTATTTTATTATCTAAGTTAGCTTTGGATCTGTTGATTCTTTTGTGTATAAACCACGAGATGCATTTGCTTGCAGTTCCCCAAGTCTTGATTTTTTTTTTATTGTATGTTGGATATTTTGTGTGAAAGAAAAGTAGGATACAAAGCAAAGAATGTTCACCTCCCAAAAAAGAGCAAATCCCTCTGTGGGGTGTGAGGCTGGGGTGTGGGGGCTCTGTGTGTGAGGGCTCTGTGTGTGAGGGCTCTGTGTGTGAGGCTGGGGTGTGAGGCTCCGTGTGTGAGGCTCCATGTGTGAGGCTGGGGTGTGAGGGCTCCGTGTGTGAGGGCTCCGTGTGTGAGGCTGGGGTGTGAGGCTGGGGTGTGAGGGCTCCGTGTGTGAGGCTGGGGTGTGAGGGCTCCGTGTGTGAGGCTGGGGTGTGAGGGCTCCGTGTGTGAGGGCTCCGTGTGTGAGGCTGGGGTGTGAGGCTGGGGTGTGAGGGCTCCGTGTGTGAGGCTGGGGTGTGAGGGCTCTGTGTGTGGGGGCTCCGTGTGTGAGGCTGGGGTGTGAGGCTGGGGTGTGAGGGCTCCGTGTGTGAGGGCTGGGGTGTGAGGCTGGGGTGTGAGGGCTCCGTGTGTGAGGCTGGGGTGTGAGGGCTCCGTGTGTGAGGCTGGGGTGTGAGGGCTGGGGTGTGAGGGCTCTGTATGTGAGGGCTGGGGTGTGAGGCTGGGGTGTGAGGGCTCCGTGTGTTAGGCTCTGTGTGCGAGGGCTGGGGTGTGAGGCTGGGGTGTGAGGGCTGGGGTGTGAGGGCTCCGTGTGTGAGGCTCTGTGTGTGAGGCTCCGTGTGTGAGGGCTCTGTGTGTGAGGGCTGGGGTGTGAGGGCTGGGGTGTGAGGGCTGGGGTGTGAGGGCTCTGTGTGTGAGGCTGGGGTGTGAGGGCTCTGTGTGTGAGGGCTCCGTGTGTTAGGCTCTGTGTGTGAGGGCTGGGGTGTGAGGCTGGGGTGTGAGGGCTGGGGTGTGAGGGCTCTGTGTGTGAGGCTGGGGTGTGAGGCTCCGTGTGTGAGGGCTCTGTGTGTGAGGGCTGGGGTGTGAGGGCTGGGGTGTGAGGGCTCCGTGTGTTAGGCTCCGTGTGTGAGGGCTGGGGTGTGAGGGCTCCGTGTATGGGGGCTCCGTGTGTGGGGGCTCCGTGTGTGGGGGCTCCGTGTGTGAGGCTGGGGTGTGAGGGCTCCGTGTGTGAGGCTGGGGTGTGAGGGCTCCGTGTGTGAGGCTGGAGTGTGAGGGCTCTGTGTGTGAGGCTGGGGTGTGAGGCTCCGTGTGTGAGGGCTGGGGTGTGAGGGCTCCGTGTGTTAGGCTCCGTGTGTGAGGGCTGGGGTGTGAGGGCTCCGTGTGTGGGGGCTCCGTGTGTGGGGGCTCCGTGTGTGAGGCTGGGGTGTGGGGGCTCTGTGTGTGAGGCTGGGGTGTGAGGGCTCTGTGTGTGAGGCTGGGGTGTGAGGGCTCCGTGTGTGAGGCTGGGGTGTGAGTGCTGGGGTGTGAGGGCTCTGTGTGTGGGGGCTCCGTGTGTGAGGCTGGGGTGTGAGGGCTGGGGTGTGAGGGCTCCGTGTGTGAGGCTGGGGTGTGAGGCTCTGTGTGTGAGGGCTGGGGTGTGAGGGCTCCGTGCGTGAGGCTCTGTGTGTGAGGGCTCTGTGTGTGAGGGCTGTGTGTGTGAGGGCTGGGGTGTGAGGGCTGGGGTGTGAGGGCTCTGTGTGTGGGGGCTCTCCGTGTGTAAGGGCTCCGTGTGTGAGGCTGGGGTGTGAGGGCTCCGTGTGTGAGGCTGGGGTGTGAGGGCTCTGTGTGTGAGGGCTCCGTGTGTGAGGCTCTGTGTGTGAGGCTGGGGTGTGAGGGCTGGGGTGTGAGGGCTCTGTGTGTGAGGGCTCCGTGTGTGAGGGCTCCGTGTGTGAGGCTGGGGTGTGAGGGCTCTGTGTGTGAGGCTGGGGTGTGAGGGCTGGGGTGTGAGGGCTCCGTGTGTGAGGGCTCCGTGTGTGAGGCTCCGTGTGTGAGGCTGGGGTGTGAGGGCTCTGTGTGTGAGGGCTGGGGTGTGAGGGCTCTGTGTGTTAGGCTGGGGTGTGAGGGCTCTGTGTGTGAGGCTGGGGTGTGAGGGCTCCGTGTGTGAGGCTGGGGTGTGAGGGCTCCGTGTGTGAGGCTGGGGTGTGAGGCTGGGGTGTGAGGGCTCCGTGTGTGAGGCTCTGTGTGCCTGGCTCAGGCGTCCTGATCGTGGGTCTGACGCGGTCACGTGGCTGCCGCAGTGAGCACAGTTCTGTGTCTTCACTTGGGTAAGTGTGTGTGGGACGCGGCGTGCGGGCAGCCTCTGACTGGCTCCTCTGGTTCCTCCAACACGCAAGGCGCCTGGGCCAGCCGCAGCCCCGTCCGTGAGCGTGCGAGAAGGGGCTCCGCCACTGGCCCTGCCTACCCCTCGCCCCACAGACCACCGCTCCCCACTCTTACGGGTAGCCAGCTGTCTGTGGAGGACCTGCGTGCGTGTGTCTGCCTTGTTTTATTTTATTTTATTTTTATTTTGTTTGACAGGCAGAGTGGACAGTGAGAGAGAGAGACAGAGAGAAAGGTCTTCCTTTGCTGTTGGTTCACCCTCCAATGGCTGCCACGGCCGGCGCGCTGCGGCCGGCGCACCGCGCTGATCCGATGGCCGGAGTGCTGATCTGATGGCAGGAGCCAGGTACTTCTCCTGGTCTCCCATGGGGTGCAGGGCCCAAGCACTTGGGCCATCCTCCACTGCACTCCCGGGCCACAGCAAAGAGCTGGCTTGGAAGAGGGGCAACCGGGTCTGCCTTGTTTTAACAGTGTGGCCTCCAGCTCCGGCCCCGGGGCCGCAGACTTCCAGCTGCACCACACGCTCTTCCCAGTGGGCACGCTGTGGACGCCGCTGAGGCATCGGCCCAAAGTCACCGGAGCCGGCCGTGGGAGCCCCGGTCAGACTGCACGCGTGTAGCCCGGCGAGCCGCCCCACGCCGCGGCCAAGCTGAGGGTCCTCTGCCCGCTCCGAGCTGCGCAGCAGCCCTCGGCGTCCTGGGGGCTTCGGCCGAGTTCTCTGTCCCTGCTGGCCGAAGCTGCCTCCTCCCGCTCCTGCCTGTCTGCCGCAGGTGAGCAGGGCCCAGGCCTCCCCGGGGAGGGCTCCTCTCTGTCCTGAGATGTGTTCCTTCTTCCCTCCCTCTTCCCACCCTCCGGGCTCAGCTTGCCTGGCTTGTTGGGGCTTGACCTCCTGCGTTGCTGCCAGCTCCCCAGTACCCCTGGTGGTGGCTGGCAAGAGGACATGGCCAGCGTCGGTGTTGGGCGGGCGGGCGGGCACGGTGGACCTGAATCACAGAGGGAAGACTTACACTGAGCGAAGTCAAACTGACAATCCGGAACATTCCAGAAGTAGCTGGGAGGGGCTGCCGGGGCGGCAGGTGCAGCGAGGCGTGCTGTTCTGGTGTTGAAGACAGCTCCCGCCGGGCAGGCCTATGAGTCATCCCGGTGGCTTCTTTGCAGGTGGCTTGCGTTTTTCTTGAAAGGGCAGCTGCGGCCTGGGGCTGGGACAGTTTGTGGCCTTAGGGAACCAGGCCTTTCGGGCCTCTGCTCCCAGGCCTGCCTGAGCTCGGGGGAGAGGGAAACACAGCAGGGATGTGGGGGGAGGGCAAGGAGCTTTTGGGGGCTGCAGGAGCCTGGCCCTCCACGTAGAGTGGCTGCAGCACCGATGGCCACAGGGTCAACAGCTGGCGCTCGAGTCCACTGGCCCGGCTTTCCTTCAGTCGCCATGCTTCTCTTGTTCACTGGAAGATATTTAGTGATTGCAGCTTGGGAGCCCTGGGGTCACCGTTGGGCCCTATTTCCTGCCTCGTACTGCACCTGTAGAAGAGAGTGATGTTTCCTGCCTCTTCTGTGCTTGGCGGCGTAGTCGCCAGCTCAGACGGTGCCTGGGGGACAGAGCCCTCGTAAGGAGGGGGGCCTGGAGAAGTCGGAGACAGTGATGGGTGTCACCAAAACTCAGAGAAGTGCAAGCTGTGGGGGAGGTGAGGGGACGCATCCCTCGCTGTCATCAGAGGCCTGTGCAGGCTTCCCCAGGGGCTCCCTCCTCCCAGGTGCTGGGGACCCGGAGGGTATCAGGTTTCCACCGACTTAGAACATTCCCTAGACTTCCCTGCTGAGCACCCCCGGCCTGCAAAGCCCGGATCTGGCGTGGGCCTCACCTCGCTGGCCAGTTTCAGCCTGCACTCTCCTGCAGCTTGCCCTTTCTTGCTTCGAAGCTCGTCAGCGGGCACAGCTGCCCTAACCCAGGAGTGCCTGGCGGGCCCTCCGGGCCACTGTTCACTGGGTAGATAAGGGTTGTTCCTGGCACAGGAACAAGGACTTTTAATTGGAAGATAATTTGCTCGCTTAAGTATTTAAGCAAGTTTATTCAGTCGCTACTGACACGGCTCGTTTTCTTACTTGGTGCCTCAGTTTGCTCATCTGTAGAATGGGGTAACAGCGTCTATATCTCATAGGGTCACCGTAAGGATGAAATTGTTCATTTAAAATAGTTTTCACACTGCAAGGACATATAGCTAGGAGTCCGTTAAAGCTGGTTTATATTATTTATTTTTGTTTATGAAAGGCCAGTAATTGCTCAGTGTTTCTGAGCACACTAGAGTTTTTTTTTTTTTTTTTTTTTTTTTTTTTTTTTTTTAAGATTTTATTTGCTTATTTGAGAGCTAGAGTTACAGAGAGAAATAGGGAGAGACAGAGAGAGAGGGCTTCCATCCGAGGTTCACTCCTCAAATGGCCGCTGCGGCCAGACCTGGGCTGATCTGAAGCCAGGAGCTTCTTCCGGGTCTCCCACGCGGGTGCAGGGCCCCAAAGACTTGGTCCATCTTCCACTGCTTTCCCAGGCCACAGCAGAGAACTGGATGGGAAGGGGAACAGCTGGGACTCGAACCGGTGCCCATATGGGATGCCAGCACTGCAGGTGGTGACTTTACCTGCTACACCACTGTGGCGGCCCCCAATCTTATCTTTTAATTGCATTTTCTACAAGCTGTTTGCTGTCTCCTCATCTGGTGACGGAGTTGTGATCCGTGCACCTGTCTTGTGACGAGAATTTCCTCAGATGGTGGCTTCAGGTCCCCAGGCTGGCTGTGTTTGTGCGCAGGCCGGGACCAGCAGCTGGGAAGCAACCAGGAGGCCCGAGCTTTGCACCCAGACAGAGGTAAAATCGACCTTCCCCAGAATAGTGACATTTCCTGGATAACCTAGTAGATGTCTAAAAAAATAAAGAAAACTTAAGTTTCAGCTTTTAGCTCCCAAAAAGGTAGACGATGCTGAGGACTGTGAACCAGTGTTTACCAGAACCGTGAGTGGACTGACAGCAGGCTGACCCCGCCTGCTCCTGATACCCTCCTGCGGGAGGGAGCGTGCAGAGTGCACCTGTAGAAATCTGTCCTGCAAAGCCTCACACATTGATGGAGGTGCTCGGAGCTTTGTGGTTGTGTCCATACGAGGCTGAACCTCTTGAATGAGTCCAGCAATTGGCTGGTAGTTACAGAGAAAAGAGACATTTGGCAGATAAGTATGGTTGGTGAAGCCGTCTGAGCTAGTGGCCAGCTGTGCCGGGGGACTGGGCGTGGTGTCCCTGTCTACTCCATTTAGCTGTAACGCAGAGAGAAGGGACCCCCTGTGCTTCGTGGGGCTCACGTCCCAGTGGCCTAGCACCTGAAGTGGGAGCCCCATCGTCGTGCTGGCTCCTGATGACACGGGGGGCTTCTCACTGCGTCATCACTGGCAGAGGACAGCTTGTGTCATTTGCAGGAGTGGTGGGGGCAGCACTGTGGCCTCCTCTAATCCCAATTCCCCGTGTGCAGATGCCACCCCCTGGGGGTCAGGTTTGCACGTTGGAATTTGGGGACGGGGACACAATTCAGCCCATGGCAAACGCCTTCCTGTGCCTGGCACCGCGCTCACCACCGGAAATACACACAGGAGCTCTCATCCTGGCAGACGGAAACCGACCATTAATGAGTAAGCGAGTAAGAACAGTCTGATCAGTTGCAGACATGGTGACTGCCGTGCAGAATGAGCCGGGTGCCGAGATAGCAGCTCACGGGTGAGAGGTGAGCAGGGCACAAGGGCCTTCTGCTGATGGAGCAGTTAGTCTGAGACCCAGGAGTGAGAAGGCGCAGAGGTCAATGATTAGCCAGCAGAAGGGCACTCCAGGTGCAGGGGCCGGCCAGGGCAAAGGCCTGCAGTGGGCAGGGCCTGGCGCAGTCAGGGAGCAGTGCAGAGCCGCCGAAGGTCATGACTGCGGGTGAGAGCCACACAGGAGCTTGTGCAGGTGGACAAGGTCCCGGTTAGCTGGAATTCTGCCAGTGCAGTGACAGACAGTGATATCAGGGTGGCGTTGGTGCCGTGGCACCGGCTGTGAGTGAGGTAAACTCGGTTACTTCCAGTCCTGTAGAACGTGTGTGGATGATTCAGCTTCCTACGTCTACTCTGCCTACAGGGATGGCCTTGCAAACCCCAACACCTCAGCCCCAGTGGTCATTTAGGAAGATGGGGGTTGGGAGGATGGGGCCAAGTCCACTGTCGCCTGGGGCAGGCTTTGTTCCTGTGTTGGTAATGGATTCTGGGAGATGGGACATCTCTCTGAGCCCCGCTGGGGTAAGCAGCCATGCACAGTGGGGTGACCAGCTAAGACCTGACACCCGTGGACGGGAAACCTGACCCTGCAGGGGGTACGTGCAGCGTGGCTGGCTGTAAGTGACCCTACAGGGTGTGCGTGCAGCATAGCTGGGTATATCTGACCCTGCAGTGTGTATGTGCAGGGTGGCTGGCTGTATGTGACCCTTCAGGGTATATGTGCAGCGTGGCTGGCTGTATCTGACCCCGCAGGGTGTGTGTGCAGCGTGGCTGGCTGTAAGTGACCCTACAGGGTGTGCGTGCAGCATGGCTGGGTGTATCTGACCCTGCAGTGTGTGCATGCAGTGTGGCTGGCTGTATCTGAGGCTGCAGGGTGTGTGTGCAGCGTGGCTGGCTGTATCTGAGGCTGCAGGGTGTGTGTGCAGCGTGGCTGGCTGTATCTTGAGGCTGTAGGGTGTGTGTGCAGTGTGGCTGGATGTATCTGAGGCTGCAGGGTGTGTCTGCAGCATCACTTTGTTGTATCTGACCCTGCAGGGTGTGTGCAGGGTGGCTGGCTGTATCTGACCCTACAGGGTCACTGCATGGTGACACGCACGCATGCTGTACCCAAGCCAGCCTCAAACCAGCAGACCCAGGGTCTCCTTCCTTGTGCAGCACGGAAGAGCCCGTGGGGCACTCGTGGAGTGTCCTGGCCAGTTCAGCCCCTTCCCCAGCATATCTGCTGCGTGGGAGTAGAGCCCAAGACCGTCTTCCTGGGCGGAGAGCTCTGAGACCTGAGTGCTTTGGGGGGACAAGCAGCTTCTGACCCACGTGTCTGCAGTTTGGAGGGTGAGGTCCAGCGACTTGGAAGGACTTGGAGCTCCACATGGACAATCTTTGATTCGACCACTTGCTGATAGAAATCATCGAACGTAGTACAGTCATCTTAAGTGCTGACTGAAAATATGCATCGTCGCTTTAGAGTCGGAGCTGAAGAAATGCACAGTGGAAGGAGAGGGAGCGGTTGGACGTCTGTGAGAGCAAGACAGACTGGCTGGTTTGAGGGATGGCGCGGATGTGACCGCCATTTACCTGCATGCGTCACTCAGGGCCCTGGGGAGCGCGGCCTGAGGTGGTCAGGTCCTGGGGCCAGTTCTCAGGACCCTGAATGGCCACCCAGGGAGGACACGGGGAGTTAGTGGATACCGTTGTCATTTTACTTCTGGAAATAGGCCCTTCTGACTTTCTAATCCTTACAACAATCCAGATTATACTCTACAGCGGTTTCAGTACCTGTTGCTTATAATGCAGTATAATTAGATTGATTTTGTTTATTTATTATTTATATTTTATTATTGAATATTTCACCAAGCCTCCCTAATAGGTGTGGTGGTCATTTAATGCAGTATTTAAAAGCCATATGTTTTACCACACTTAGAAAGAGCCACAGACACTGACTGCCTCGGTGTCTGCATCCCACGCGTGGTGATGCCACAGACCCTTTGGGGCGGTGGTCTCAATCCTGAGCCAGAGGAGGAAAATGGGTGAGGGAGTGGCAGAAGGACGCAGTGAACAGTGTGTTCTGCCTGCTTGCCCCGCCCAGCGTTACTCACTGGACTTCACGTCAGGAGGGACATCACAAGGGGACCGTGCACATGGGAGTAGCAAAGGTCCAGGCCCCACGTCAGGCCAGATGCGTTGCAGGGAGGGGTCAGTGACCCTGTCTGATTCACAGCTGCTGATTCTGTGTTTCCTTTCCTGGCTTCTCTGCCAATCTGCCATTCATTCATCTGTCTATCTGTCTTTCTATCTGTCTGTCCAGCCGTCCATTAGTCCATCCATCCATCAGTCCATCTGTCAGTCTGTCCATCCACCCATCTCTCCATCTGTTCATCCATTTGTCCATCCATCTGTCCATCCATCAGTCCATCTGTCAGTCTGTTCATCCATCCGTCCGTATGTCTGTGCATCTGTCCATCCATCCATCTCTCTATCTGTTCATCATCTATCCATCCATCTCTCCATCTGTCTATACATCAGTCCGTCCATCCATCAGTCCATCTGTCAGTCCGTCCATCCATCAGTCCATCTGTCAGTCTGTCCATCCATCTGTCCGTATGTCTGTGCATCCATCTGTCCAGCCATCTCTCCATCTGTTCATCATCTATCCATCCATCTCTCCATCTGTCTGTATATCAGTCCGTCCATCCAACTGTCCATCCATGCATCTCATTGAGTCCCACACCTCATCCTAGGATCCTTTCTTGACTTCTCTTGGTCTCATTTTCAAGAATACAGGAGAATGGGCCACTAGCAGCTTCTTCTGGGAGTGGAACCAACGCGTTCACTTGGACTTGCTCCCCCAAACCCTGTCTGAAGGCACAGCCTGGCCTGCTCAGAACACCCTGGGCCAGACTCCTGCCAAGGGCCCTGCCTCAGGGCAGGGCCAGGAAGGGACTCCGCTTTGCTGAAGTTGAGCCAGAATCACTGTGAAGCAGGAAAAGGGAGTTCAGCAGTGCTGTTGTCATCTGGAGGAGGACTGTCCTGTGGAGACATCCGCCTGCTGCACGCGGAGCTCATGTGTGGGTGTCTCGGCGGGCCAAGCGCAGGCTGCCGAGGTGCTGGGTGCAGAATCAGTGGAGCCCTGGCTCTCATTGCCGTGTCAGTGCTGTCATGCATGGGAATGTGTCTTAAAAGTGAGGCTCCAGGGACTCACTGCCTTAACTTGCTCCTGGCCCTGCCATTCTTTGTTTACTGTGCCCGCCTCCCTACTGCCCTAAAGGCTCCCCTCTCTCGTCAGTTGGGAAGCTGTTGCTCTCCCATGCTGCACAGTGCACGTGTCCCGTGCAGGCTCTGAGTGTGTGCAGTGCAGACATCCTGTGATCCTGTGCAACCCTGCATTGCCCAAGCATGTCAGACGGTGGGATTCTTTTTTGTTTTGCTTTTCTTTCTTTTTTTAAAAAAATACTTGCTGATTCATTTGAAAGGCAGTCGGTGAGGAAGGGTGAATGGGAGAGAGGGAGATCCTCCATCCGCTGGTACATCCCTCAAGTGCCCACAGCTAACGGGGCTGGGCCAGGCCAGAACCAGGAGCCTCAAACCGCTGCAATATGGAAATGTCATTGTCGCAGGTGGTGGCTTAACCGCCGTGCCGCAGCAGCAGCCCTGAGTAAATACGAATCAGCCACTCGTGGGACGTATGAGGGCGTTGCTTAAGAAATGCCTCGTGGCCAGCGCCACGGCTCACTAGGCTAATCCTCCGCCTAGCGGCGCCGGCACACCGGGTTCTAGTCCCGGTTGGGGCGCCGGATTCTGTCCCGGTTGCCCCTCTTCCAGGCCAGCCCTCTGCTGTGACCAGGGAGTGCAGTGGAGGATGGCCCAGGTGCTTGGGCCCTGCACCCCATGGGAGACCAGGAAAAGCACCTGGCTCCTGGCTCCTGCCATCGGATCAGCGCGGTGCGCCGGCCGCAGCGCGCTGGCCGCGGCGGCCATTGGGGGGTGAACCAATGGCAAAAGGAAGACCTTTCTTTCTGTCTCTCTCTCTCTCACTGTCCACTCTGCCTGTCAAAAAAAAAAAAAAAAAAAAAAAAAAAAGAAATACCTCGCAGTGCTTATGTATGCTCATTATTATTTTTTAAAGATTTTTTTTATTTATTTGAAAGATAGAGACAGAGGTCTTCCATCTGCTGGTTCACTTCCCAGATGGCTGCAATGGCTGGAGCTGCACCAGTCTGAAGCCAGGAGCCAGGAGCTTCTTCCCGGTCTCCCACGTGGGTGCAGGGACCCAAGCACTTGGGCCATCATCCACTGCTTTCCCAGGTCATAGCAGGGAGCTGGATTGGAAGAGGAGCAGCCGAGACTAGAACCGGCGCCCATATGGGGAGCCGGCACTTCAGGCCAGGGCGTTAACCCACAGCGCCAGCCCTGTGCTCATTATTTTCAAAAGTGCTCTTTGCTGAACGGCAGAATCTCTGTGTTGCTTGCTATTCTGGGTTTGGATTAATTTGCAAGTTGCACTGAGCCTGCCAGCATCCGAACCAAGGATGCAGCTTTTCCACTCGTTGAGTCACCCTACAGTGATTAGGCACTTACTGTATGCCAGGGCTACAAGGGGATCGGGACGGCCCGACGTGGGCAGAGGCCTCTGCAGCCGCAAGTCCACGTGCAGCCCGGGAACTGCGGCCAAAGGCGAGCAGCCACAGTAGCGCCCCTGAGGGCTCCGGCGCGTTCCTGGCGAGAGTGGCGGCTGGCCAAGGAAGGGCTGCCCGAGGTGCGTCTCAGTCTGTAACGCCGCGTAGCAGCCACATGCGTGACCAGCGCTCAGTAACTGTCCAGCAAGTGATGAGGCGCGGGGAGCTTCGCTGACGGGTGTTTCGGGGGACCCCTGTGTCAGTGTGTGCCTCGGCAGAGTGGGGTCCCACAGGGTCAGACCAGGGCGCTTGCGAGGCCGCTCTTACATTCCTTGGCCAGTCAACTACGGAGTTACGCCTGCGCTCCCCTGGGGATTGTCCCCAAACTGGCCGCAGCGGCCCGCTACGATTTGTCTACAAGGCCGCTTAGAGGTCTCCTGGCTCCCTCAGGCGTGCTCCCACTTGTGGGACTGAATTTGAGAAGATGAGGTAAACACATATGCAGGTCAAGAACCTGCATGTACACACAGATAAAACACACACCACGACACAGCCAGACGGCACTACAGTGTCACACACATACACCATGACACAGCATACATAGCACGTGTAGTGTTATATACCACAGCATGACAGCATACACAGCACAGTGTTACACACTCACACCATGATGCAGCACACGCAGCGTTACACACTTACACCATGGAACAGCATATACAGCATGTACAGTGTTACACACACTGTGAAACAGCACACATGGCACACACAGTATAGTGCTACACACTCACACCATGACACAGCATACACGGCACATACAGTGCTGCACACACACACAGACACCCCATGACACAGCATACATGACCTGTACAGTGTTACACACACAACACAGCATACGCAGCACATTAATAGTGCTATACACACACACACATCATGACGCAGCATAGACAGCGTGTACAGTGCTGCACACTCATACCATGACACAGCATACACAGCACATACAGTGCTGTACACACACATACGCACACCCCATGACACAGCATACATGACCTGTACAGTGTTACACACACACACACATCATGACGTAGCATAGACAGCATGTGCAGTGCTGCACACTCACACCATGACACAGCAGACACAGCAATGCAGCGTTATGCCATGAAACAACATACACAGTATGTGCAGTACTACACACTCGCACACCCACCCCAAGACACGGCATACACGTCATGTACAGTGTTACACACTCACACTGTGACACAGCATACACAGCACAATGTCACTCAAACCATGACACAGTCTACACAGCACGTACAGTGCTGCGCACACACACACATACACAAACACACACACACCATGACACAGCATACACGACACCTACGGTGCTACACACAACATGACACAGCATACACAGAACACACATACTGTGACACAGCATACATGGCACATGCACTATACATACACCATGACACAGTATACACAGCACATACAGTGCTACACATACACATACACACACCCCATAAAATAGCATACATGGCATGTGCAGTGCCTTACACACTCTGATACAGCATATGTGGCACGTGTAGTGCTACACGCACCATGACACAGCATACACACATGTACAGTGTTGCACACTCACACCATGACTCAGCATACACGGCACATATAGTACTACATACTTACACTGTGATACACCATGACACAGCACATGCACTATTCCGTACATACACCATGACTCAGCATACACGTCATGTATAGTGTTGCACACTCACACCGTGACTCAGCACACGCGGCACATATAGTACTACATACTTACACTGTGATACACCATGACACAGCACATGCACTATTCCATACACACACCACGACACAGCATACACGCATGTACAGTGTTGCACACTCACACCATGACTCAGCACACACGGCACATATAGTACTACATACTTATACTGTGATACACCATGACACAGCACATGCACTATTCCATACATGCACCATGACACAGCATACACGCATGTACAGTGTTGCACACTCACACTGTGACTCAGCATACACGGCACATATAGTACTACATACTTACACTGTGATACACCATGACACAGCACATGCACTATTCCATACATGCACCATGACACAGCATACACACATGTACAGTGTTGCACACTCACACCGTGACTCAGCATACATGGCACATATAGTACTACATACTTACACTGTGATACACCATGACACAGCACATGCACTATTCCATACATACACCATGACACAGCATATACACATGTACAGTGTTACACACTCACACCATGACTCAGCATACACGGCACATATAGTACTACATACTTACACTGTGATACACCGTGACACAGCACATGCACTATTCCATACACGCACCATGACACAGCATACACACATGTACAGTGTTGCACACTCACACCGTGACTCAGCATACATGGCACATATAGTACTACATACTTACACTGTGATACACCATGACACAGCACATGCACTATTCCATACACACACCACGACACAGCATACACGCATGTACAGTGTTGCACACTCACACCATGACTCAGCACACACGGCACATATAGTACTACATACTTACACTGTGATACACCATGACACAGCACATGCACTATTCCATACATACACCATGACACAGCATACACACATGTACAGCATTACACACATTACACACTGTGACTCAGCATACACGGCACATATAGTACTACATACTTATACTGTGATACACCATGACACAGCACATGCACTATTCCATACATGCACCATGACACAGCATACACGCATGTACAGTGTTGCACACTCACACTGTGACTCAGCATACACGGCACATATAGTACTACATACTTACACTGTGATACACCATGACACAGCACATGCACTATTCCATACATGCACCATGACACAGCATACACACATGTACAGTGTTGCACACTCACACCGTGACTCAGCATACATGGCACATATAGTACTACATACTTACACTGTGATACACCATGACACAGCACATGCACTATTCCATACATGCACCATGGCACAGCATACACACATGTACAGTGTTGCACACTCACACCGTGACTCAGCATACATGGCACATATAGTACTACATACTTACACTGTGATACACCATGACACAGCACATGCACTATTCCATACATGCACCATGGCACAGCATACACACATGTACAGTGTTGCACACTCACACCGTGACTCAGCACACACGGCACATATAGTACTACATACTTACACTGTGATACACCATGACACAGCACATGCACTATTCCATACACGCACCATGACACAGCGTACACGTCATGTACAGGTTACACACTCACACCGTGACTCAGCATACACGGCACATATAGTACTACATACTTACACTGTGATACACCATGACATAGCACATGCACTATTCCATACACGCACCACGACACGGCCTACACGCATGTACAGCTTTACAGTCTCACACACAGCACCTGCAGCGTCACACGATCACACACGCACTCCCTTTCCTACAGCTGATGAAGGCACCAGCAGCAGCTCCCTGAGGTCGATTTCCCCAGGTCTGCCCCTGGAACACGCCGTAAGGTGGTGAGGCCCTGTGAGGCAGCGCCAGGTGGGGGCTAGGTGGGGGCTAGATGGGCAGCAGCAGGACCAGTGCCCCAGCAGCTCCCCAGCCTCCCGGCCCGCCAGCCCACAGAGGGCTCTGGGTGCCTGTCGGGGCGTCTGCTGCAGCGGACACTCACACTGGCCTTGCCTTGTGCTCCCCACTAAGCCCGGTGCTGCCTCCGCGATTCGGGGCCATGTCCATGGTGGGCCCCTGCCGGCCCCTCAGCACGTGCCAGGCCACAAGAGTGCTGTAGGGTCCCGGTGGCTTGCTGAGCTCTGGGATCTCTCACAGGAGAGTCCAGGCGGGCGACCCAGAGGGCCGGGCTGCATGGCCTCGGGGGGTTGCACACTTGCTCACCAGCTTGACAAGCTTGGCCTTGAGTGTGTGCGTGAAGATGGGGTGGTTGATGCACCAGGCAGAGGGGGACACCCGTGTGCCTGGATCTGTGATGTACCAGAGTCCCCTCTGTGGCACAAGACAGGGCCTTTAACTTGGAAGTGGGGGGACCCGGGAGCTGGGGGCCACTGTGAGGGAACTGGTTTCCAGGGACTGTCCCAGCCTGCAGGTCCTTTGGGCAAAGCCAGCGCCTCTCCTCCTGCCTGCAGCTCAGCCTGGCGCCCAGCACAGCTGCTGCCTGTGATGGTCTGGAGTGCCCCGGTTTACAACATCCTGTGCCTGCGATCTCCAGGGGAAGTGCCAGCGCCCATCAGTAGCTAAATGCAGTATTTTCTGGCATTAGTCTGTGGGTCCCCTCCCTTCCCTGGGCGGTTCACTGGGACCAGGAACGGGGGCACCTTTGTGGCCAGGCTTGCTTTTCTTGTCCCTCCTTTGGCCAGGGGACGGGATTGCCTGACTGCCCCAAGAGAGGCACGTGGGGTGAGAACAGTCAGTTCCCAAAGAGGTGTGGTTGCTGCGCCAGAGCAGTGGATCCGTCCCAAGCCGTGCGGTCGACCTGCTGCAGCCGACTTAGCTGCCAGCCCCGGAGAGATGCGTCCTGTCCCAAGGCTGAACTTGGGCTCTCCCTTTTCAAGGCTCTGCTTACTGGGGTGAGTTTGCAATCCCAGGTTTTTATTTTTTTTCCCCCAGAGGACATCTGTTGTCACACTCAGTGCAGGCCTGGTTGGTCAGACTGTTCTTTTTCAAACAGAAAACATTTTGTGAGGTTTATCTATTTTATGTAATATTTTTTTCTCTTATTTGTATTTGGAAAAATTTCAGAACTACAGAAGAGTTGAAAAAAAAAAGTGTCCCAACCACACCCATCATCCTTCAGATTCAGTGATTCACGTGTTACCACACCCACTTTTTTCCTTTCTTCGCGTGGTGCACACCAGCGGCTTAAAGGTTCATTAGAAAGTGCAGTTTACAGTGAAGTGTATTTTGGTGCAAAGCTCTCTGAATTCCGTGCAGTTTTTCGTCTCACAGCTTTTCCGTGAATGTTTTGAAGACCCCAAGGACAGGTGAAAGCCTGTTCCTGTTTGATCTGACCCAGTTATGAGAGGGTTGTAGGTCCGGGGCCAGCTCACGCTTCTCCCAGCACACGTTGTCCAGGAACCTCCTGCATAGCCACAATGTAATGATTGAACGGGTCGGCGCCGCGGCTCACTTGGCTAATCTTCCGCCTTGCGGCGCCGGCACCCCAGGTTCTAGTCCCGGTTGCTCCTCTTCCAGGCCAGCTCTCTGCTGTGGCCCGGGAAGGCAGTGGAGGATGGCCCAAGTGCTTGGGCCCTGCACCCCATGGGAGACCAGGAGAAGCACCTGGCTCCTGGCTTCGGATTGGTGCAGTGTGCTGGCCATAGCAGCCATTTGAGGAGTGAACCAACGAAAGGAAGACCTTTCTCTCTGTCTCTCTCTCTCTCACTGCCTAACTCTGCCTGTCCAAAAAAAAAAAAAAGATTGAACACAGGATATTTAACAATGCAGTCTCCTCTAACAGTCCCGATGCAGGTTTCCCCAAGGGTCTGGAGGATGCCATGTGATGTCTCTCTCCTGCGGGGGAATCCGGTCGAGGGAGACGCATTGCCTGTCTTTGTTGTAGATATTCAGCCTCCTCTCTCTACTTTCAGGCCGCCCCAGTTCCAGTTGTTTTGCCGCATGCCCTCCAGTTTGGAACTCTGAGATTCTTCCCTTGTGATGGGAATCAGCACTCTGGCAGGAATACTGCGTACTTGTCAGTGTATCCCTTTAGCCATGTGATAGTGTGTGTGCATGTATATATGTGTGCATGCACGTATGTGTGCATGCATATGTGCATGTATATTTGTGTGTATGTATATGTGTGCATATGTGTATGTATGTGTGTACATATGTATGTGTATGTATATATGTGTGTGCATGTATAGATGTGTGTGTATGTATGTGAGCATGCGTACATGCATGTATGTTTGTGTGCATGTATGTGTGCATGTGTGTATGTGTGCATGCATGTAATCATATGTGTATGCATGTATGTTTGTGTATATGTGTGCATGCATGTATGTGAGCGTATGTGTATGCATGTATGTTTGTGTGTGCGCATATGTGTATGTATATGTGTGCATATGTGTATGTATGTGTGTGCATATATGTGTGTGTGATTATTTGGTAATGTTAACTTTGTTCTAGTTGGTTATTGTTGTGCCTGCTAAGTCTGCTGTTTTTTTTTTTTTTAAGTTTTTTTTTATTTGAGAGGCGTAGTTAGAGACAGAGACGGAGAGACCACAGAGAGAGGTCTTTTGTCTGCTGGTTCACTTCCTGAATGGCTACAGCAGCTGGAGCCATGCTGATCTGAAGCCCAGAGCTTCTCTGGGTCTGCTGCATGGGTGCAGGGGCCCAAGCACTTGGGACATCTTCCGCTGCTTTGTCAGCCATCAGCAGGGAGCTGGATCAGAAGTGGAACAGCTGGGATTTGAACCAGTGCTGGTATGGGGTGCTGGTGCCTGGTGCCACAGGTGGAGGTTTAGCTTACTATGCCACAGCAGCGGCCCGAGTCTGCTGGTTTTTATTTTTTAAGATTTATTTATTTGAAAGGCAGAGTTACAGAGAGGCATAGGGAGGGAAGGAGGAAGGGAAGGAGAGAGAGAGAGAGAGAGAGAGAGAGAGAGAGAGAGAGAAAGTCTTCTATCCTTTGGTTCACTCCCCAGATGGCCACAACGGCCCAAGACGGGCTGATCTGAAGCCAGTAGCGAGTGTCTTCCACATGGGTACAAGGGTCCAAGGACTTGGGCCATCTTCCTCCGCTCTCCCAGGCCATCACAGAGAGCTGGATTGGAAGTGGAGCAGCCAGGACTTGAACTGGCACCCATATAGGATGCTGGTACTTCAGGCTGCTGCTTCATCTGCCATACCACAGCGCTGGCCCCCAAGTCTGCTGCTTTAAGAGTGCACATTTAGGCTGGCGCCGCGGCTCACTAGGCTAATCCTCTGCCTGTGGTGCCGGCACACCGGGTTCTAGTCCCGGTCGGGGCACCGGGTTCTGTTCCGGTCGCTCCTCTTCCAGGCCAGCTCTCTGCTGTGGCCCAGGAGTGCAGTGGAGGATGGCCCAAGTGCTTGGGCCCTGCACCCCATGGGAGACCAGGAGAAGCACCTGGCTCCTGCCATCGGATCAGCGCGGTGCGCCGGCAGCGGTGGCCATTGGAGGATGAACCAACGGCAAAGGAAGACCTTTCTCTCTGTCTCTCTCTCATTGTCCACTCTGCCTTTCAAAAAAAAAAAAAAAGTGCACATTTACTGTGTAATTAGTAAGTACTTTACATGAAATCAGGGGAATATTGTTACTCCAACAACATCCCCTCCCAATGAAGAGGAATTACTCCTTTAGTGGTTGTAAAATGGTGATTTTTTTTCTATGATCACTTCTTCCACATTTATTAGTTGGTTAAAAAAATTGATGAAAACAAAAGCTTATTTTCCACTCAACATTCCTTTTCATAATTTTTGGAAGCCACGAGCAATAGTAAATCAGAATCTATTCCTGTCTTTCCTCATCTTGGTGTTCACATGTCTGGAATGAGCCAGGTCCCTGCAGGCTGGCACCCCATCCTGAGACTGCCAGCCATGCCTGGCACGGCCACAGCCACGCCGGCCATGCCAGCCATAGCCACAGCCACACCGGCCATGCCAGCTTCAAGTGTCCTTCCTGGCTAGCAGGGGTACTCCAGGCCCATCCTTGGGCTGCCTTGACCCTGACTCTGGAATTGGCCATTTCTTCAGGGATTCCTGATTCTTCCTCATGGAGAATGGAATTTAGGAAGCGAGTGCTTTGGTTCGACTCTGCCCCCTCACGTGCCTGTGTGGGAAACTGCACCCCCAAACTCCTGCAGTGGCTTCACGAGAGGGGGAGGAGAGGCCGAGAGCAGCTTGCTCTGCCTTGCCACGGCACCGCCTCTGCGTGGTGTGATGAGGAAAAAGATCCTAGCCCATGCCCAGCGGACGCCGGTGCCTTGCCTGTGGGCGTCTGGCTTCTGGATCTGTGAGCTAAATGCACTCCCACTCTTCGGACATGACCCTGCCTCGCGTGTTTTGTTAGAGCAGCAGATGCGGAGCTGGGACACCAGTACAGGGTGGAGCTTGCTCGTTGCTGTTGGAGTGACACCGCTCCCAGCTCTGTCGGGGTCAGCCACTCTGTGCCCTCTGTGCGCACGTGGAAATCCTTGATCTCACACTGCTAACTCCAGTTGCATTCCACACCACACGGTTTGCTGTGTTTTCCTCCCTGTTTCTGTCCACATTTGCAGTTCTGTTCTTTTGTGGTGAGAACCCGTATAGAAGCTAAACACTCGTTTTGCAATTGTGTTGTGAAAACATACGATAGAATTCTACTCTGTGATGAAGAAGAGTTAAGTTCACACTCAGTTAAACAGCGATGAGTCCTGAAAAATTATAGTGCGCAGCAGACCTGTTAAATGATCAGACGCCCGTTGCCGTGTGTTCACTTACACCAAGTCCCAGGACAAGCAGAACGAATCTGTGATGCAGAAATCCGGAAGCTGGTGATGGTTCAGCCAGGAGGCCTGGCTGGGAAGGAGTGGAGGGAGGGGATGGTTTCCTGGGTGATGGAAGTGTGGCGGTCATTGTTCTTGGCGGTGGTCCCTCAGGGGTATTCGATTGTCAGAATGCATTGAACCCGAAGCTTCAGTTCTGTAGGTTTTATTATAGGAATATGTAAATTATCAGGTTGGTGCTGTAGTGTAGCAGGTTAACCCCATATGGCTGCTGTGCCTCCGATCCAGCTCCCTGCTAATGTGCCTTGGAAAGCAGTGGAGGGTGCACCCATATGGGAGACCCGGTTGAAGTTCCTGGCTTTGGCCTGGCCCAGCCCTAGCAGTTGTGGCCATTTGGGGAGTGAGCCAACAGACGAGGACCTCTCTCTCTAACTCTGCCTTTACAAAACTTTTTTAAAAAAAGAGTATGTAGGCTGGTGCCGCAGCTCACTTGGCTAGTCCTCTGCCTGAAGCGCCGGCACCCCGGGTTCTAGACCCAGTTGGGGTGCCGGTTTCTGTGACACCTGGCTCCTGGCTTCAGATTGGCGCGGTGCGCCAGCTGCAGCACGCCGGCTGTAGCAGCCATTTGGGGGGGTCAACCAACGGAAGGAAGACCTTTCTCTCTCTCTCTCTCTCTCTCACTGTCTAACTCTGCCTGTCAAATAATTAAATAAAATAAATAAATAAGAGTGTGTAAATTATATCATAATAAAACAGAGATAAAAGTATTCAAATAGCTCTTTTTTTTTTTTTTTTTTTTTTGACAGGCAGAGTGGACAGTGAGAGAGAGAGACAGAGAGAAAGGTCTTCCTTTGCCGTTGGTTCACCCTCCAATGGCCGCCGCGGCCGGCGCACCGCTGATCCGAAGCCAGGAGCCAGGTGCTTCTCCTGGTCTCCCATGGGGTACAGGGCCAAGCACTTGGGCCATCTTCCACTGCACTCCTGGGCCACAGCAGAGAGCTGGCCTGGAAGAGGGGCAACCGGGACAGAATCCGGCGCCCTGACCGGGACTAGAACCCGGTGTGCCGGCGCCGCAAAGCGGAGGATTAGCCTAGTGAGCTGCGGCGCCGGCCCAAATAGCTCTTAAATGAAAAGTTACGAAACTTCACTGATGAAAATCAGAAGTGAAAACTGCATTGAGATACCAACTCTCACCTGTGTAAATAGAAAAAACGTCAAGAACCTGAGGGCACACACTTTTGGGAATATTGTGAGAAAAACAGACCTTCTCGATGCTGGTGGATGCAAAAGACAGCCCCTGTGACGGGGAGCTGGGTGACACCAGACGGCCTCATTTGCCCTGCGACCGCACGCTCGCCTCCGCGAGTCTGTTCCGAGTGTGCAGCCAGGCCCAGCCCCCCTCACACCTGTGTCCATCCCTGCACTTCCTGCTCTTTTCTCCAGCCCCACGGAGTTTCATTTTCTCTTTTTAAAAATTTTTTTGACAGGCAGAGTTAGACAGTGAGAGAGAGAAAGGTCTTCCTTCCCTTGGTTCACCCCGCAAACGGCTACTACGGCCCGCGCGCTGCGCCGATCCGAAGCCAGGAGCCAGGTGCTTCTCCTGGTCTCCCATGGGGTGCAGGGCCCAAGCACCTGGGCCATCCTCCACTGCACTTCCTGGCCACAGCAGAGAGCTGGCCTGGAAGAGGGGCAACCGGGACAGAATCCGGCGCCCCGACCGGGACTAGAACCCGGGATACCGGCGCCGCAGGCGGATTAGCCTAGTGAGCTGCGGCGCCAGCCCGGAGTTTCTTTTTCAAGTTTGATGTCTCTGTGGTCTGTTTTTCCTTCTCACCTTTGTTTTTCCGCCTTTTTAGCTATTCTGTGTTTTGCTTTTAAAAATACTATATGATGTTTAGAATCAACTTTTCTAGTTCCAGAAAAAAATTGTTCAGTGTATTTGTTGGGAAGGCACCAAATCGATAACTTATGGACAAGTGACTTCTATATGAGATTCGGACTTTCTAAAAACAAGGACTGTCTCCCAACAGGTGCGCTTTTCTGTCTCTCTGGAATGTTTTGAAATGTTCTCATGCAGCTTTTTCACATCTTGTATTAGTGTCTCAGTATTTCATCTTTGTTGTTGCTCTTCCGAATGGCCACTGTGGCACAGAGTAAGCTGTTGATTGCTGTGGGCTCATCCGTACTCTGCTCTCCTGAATTGTGTCCCATGAGAGTCAGGTTTGCACGGAGCCTGTCGGTGCTGCAGGTGTACCGTGCTGTCCTCTGCGGGTGGAAGTCGTCTGCTTCTGCTTTCCTGGTGTTTATGCCTCAGCTGCTCCCGTCTGTGTGAGCGTGTTGGCCGGCACTTCCAGCTGACCCTTCCGTAGTGGGAGAGGGAGCTGGCATCCTTGTCAGACCCGGCATCAGTGGGAACGTCTGTGGGGAGTTTTCCAGTTACAAACAATGCTGGCTTTGGATGTCGGTGTTTTTGTCTTGTTAAGGAAATATCCATCTTTCTGTCTTATTGAGTGTTTTTACTTGAAATGAGAGTTGAATTTTGTCAAGCCTTCTCCACATTCATACAAAGAAACAGAATTGTTCTATTAACACAGTGAATTACATAAATAGATTTCCTGACACCAAACCATTCTTGCATTCCCAACGTAAATTCTACTTGGTCATGAAGGATTTTTTAAATGGGGCATTGGATCCCATTTGATAATATTTTATTTAGTTTTTTTGCAACAGCATTCATAGGTGAGAGTGAGACTCAATTCTTTGTGTGCACACGTGCTGTAGTTATTAGGCTTAATATTAACACATTAATACATTCAATTTTATTAATTACATTAATGCATTTATTACTTAATACATTAATACATTTATACGGATGTTGATTTTTGTTTATGAGAAGCTGCAGACTTTCTCTCTTCTGTGCTCTGGGATAGTTGATGCAGCATTTGTGTTATTTGAAAGTTGAGGTTTGGTGAGTTGCCTTGTGGAAATCTGACGACTTTCTGGTGGGTCCTGAGACGTGCTCTTGACACCTTCTGTGGTGATGTGCATGTGTATCTTACCTCTACTACAGAGATTTCGTGGAATTGTGTTCGTGTGACGTTATCCATTTCATGTAAGTCTTCAGATTTATTTGTGTGTGATTGTGCAGGTGCTCTCTCTTGATTTAAAGCATTTCCCGGAGTGGGTGTGTGGTGGCCCTGGAGCAGCCGCGTCCCATGTTGGAGTGCCTGGTCCATGTGCTGGCTTCTCTGCTTCTGATCCGGTTTCCCGCTAATGTGAAACCTGCAGGGTAGCAGGTGGTGGCTTACGTGCTTGAGTCTTGGCCGCCCACATGGGAGATCCGGATAGAATTCTGGCTTCCGCCTGGCCCTGCCCTGGCTGTTGTGGGCATCTGCGAAGAACTCTCTTTGTTTCTCTCTTTCTCCCTTTCACATGAATGAAAATACATAAATATGAAGTTAAAAATATTTCTCACTTTTAAATATACATGCTTTTTTTCCTTAGTCTTTTTGAGTAGATTAGTATTTTCACCTGCACCAGGAATAACCATTTTTGTTTACTTGGTTGTACTGCTTATTTATTTTTTTATTTGAAAGAGTTACAGAGAGGGTGAGAGGGAGACAGAGAGGGAGGGAGGCAGGGAGGGAGTGAAGGAGGGAGGGAGGGAGAGAGAGAGAGAGAGAGAGAGAGAGATCTTCCATCCACTGTTTCACTTCCCAATGGTCCGCAATAGCCAGGGCTGGCCAAGCTGAAGCCAGGAGCCAGGAACTCTATCCAGTCTCCCACGTGGGTGCAGGGGCCCAGCGACTTGAGCCGTCTTCCACTGCTTTCCCAGATGCATTAGCAGGGAGCTGGACTGGACGTGGAGCAGCCAGGACTTGAACAGGCACCTGTAAGGGATGCCAGCATTGCAGGTGGTGGCTGAACCTCCTGTGGCACAAGGCCGGCCCGAGTCTGCTTCTCAAGACCGTTAATCTCTGCTTTAGTGTGTGTGGCGTCTTAGGCTTTCCTTTGGTTGACTGAGTTGTTTTTCTAGTTTTTTCCTTTTAACTTTGAGTGTAATTCACTGACTTACTTTGACTGATACACGCATTCAGCGCTACGCCTTTCCCCCGTCTCTGCTGGGATGTCGTCCGTACCTCTCGTGTGTCCCAGGAGTGCGTTCATCATGGCTGCTCTAGAGATGCTGCTGGTATGGCTTGTCCTGCGTCTGCCTGCGTCGACTGGAGGGTCTTTATTCTCGCCTGTGCAGCTTCTGTCGTTACAGCGCTGGCTGCACCCTTCACCCTGTTTTGCTTTTTGAGGTTTCTGCTCACTGCGTCCGCCGTGGTCTGAATTGTGAAGTGGATAGTTCCAGACATAAGAGTTTAAAGTTTTACATGATGCCCCGTCTGCTGAGCGGCGTGGTGGGATCTCTGTCCGTTCCCCACCCCGCCCTCCCAGCCAGGCCGTCCACCACCCCTCGACCCCAAGTCTGCGTACCGTGTGTCCCTGCCAGGTGCCCGTCGGCTCTCAGCGGTCTCCACTGGCAGACCTGCTGGTCTGCTTTTGCTCAGATGCCCCTCCTTACCCAGAGATGGCCCCCGGCCCACGAGTGCTGACGCCAGCCATTCAGGTGTGCCATGGAGAAGCCATGAGTGCCTCTCCCAAGTGAGAAGCCGAAAGAAAGGTCTGTCCTTAATAAGGAAAGAAAAGGGCTGGCATGTCCCACGTCCCGCATGGTGGGTTTGAATCCCGCTTCAGCCCTGCTCCATGTTCCAGCTTCCTGCGGGTGCACACCCTGGAGGCAGCAGATGATGGGTGAAGCCCTTGGGTCCTGGCGACACGTGGGAGACCCCATTGCATTCCCAGGTTCTGTCTTTGCTGTTGCAGGCATCTGAGGGCTGAGCCACTGGGTGGGAGCTCCGCTCGCTCTGCCTCCCTAGTAAATAAATAACTTGAAAAGTAAAAATAAAGCAAGAAAAAGTGATATGCTGGGGTTGCTGAGATGTATGGTAAGAATGAGTATTCCGCCGGTGCTGCGGCTCAATAGGCTAATCCTCTGCCTTGCGGCGCCGGCACACCGGGTTCTAGTCCCAGTCGGGGCACCGGCTTCTGTCCTGGTTGCCCCTCTTCCAGGCCAGCTCTCTGCTGTGGCCAGGGAGTGCAGTGGAGGATGGCCCAAGTGCTTGGGCCCTGCACCCCATGGGAGACCAGGAGAAGCACCTGGCTCCTGCCTTCAGATCAGCGCGGTGCGCCGGCTGCAGCGGCCATTAGAGGGTGAACCAAGGGCAAAAGGAAGACCTTTCTCTCTTCTCTCTCTCTCACTGTCCACTCTGCCTGTCAAAAACAACAACAACAACAACAACAACAACAACAAAAAGAATGAGTATTCCGTCCACGGAGTTATGAACAGGGAGAAAAAATTGCTGACCATTTTGGCTGTAACATCTCATGTGACAGAAGTTAGTGCTACAGTGTGTGATAAGTGCTTAATTAAGATGGCAATGGCGATTCATTTGTGTATGTTGATATGGAAGAAAGTGCATCGTAGGGCTCAGTGCCGTCTGTGGCTTCAGGATCCGCAGGGAGCCTTGGAATGAATCCCTGGAGGGTAAGGGAGCTCTTGTAGTGTGATAAGAATTAAGTGCTGAAATACTGATCAGTTAAAGATTTTTCCTTCCGGAACATTCAGGCAAGGTCGACATGGGGAGGTGTGCTGTGTTTACCTGGTGGCATCTCATCCTCCTGTCTTCGACACAGGGGTGGCGTTTTTTGGGCAGACTTTCTAAAGGCAGAATGTTCTAGGGTCACTTTCTGATCTGTGGAAAGTAACATTTGATTAAAATGGTCTGGATGAATACAACCGTACAGGCACTAGAACGTCTTCCTAAAATATCTG
The DNA here is from genome assembly GCF_964237555.1 of Oryctolagus cuniculus. Lineage (NCBI taxonomy): Eukaryota > Metazoa > Chordata > Mammalia > Lagomorpha > Leporidae > Oryctolagus > Oryctolagus cuniculus. The sequence continues at coordinate 120,851,529 of NC_091441.1, forward strand.
TATGCATACAGTAATTTTGTTTTTGACAGGCAGAGTGGACAGTGAGAGACAGAGACAGAGAGAAAGGACTTCCTTTGCCGTTGGTTCACCCTCCAATGGCCGCCGCGGCTGGCGCACCGCGCTGATCCGATGGCAGGAGCCAGGTGCTTCTCCTGGTCTCCCATGGGGTGCAGGGCCCAAGCACTTGGGCCATCCTCCACTGTACTCCCTGGCCACAGCAGAGGGCTGGCCTGGAAGAGGGGCAACCGGGACAGAATCCGGTGCCCAGACCGGGACTAGAACCCGGTGTGCCAGCACTGCAAGGCAGAAGATTAGCCTAGTGAGCCGCGGTGCCGGACTGCATATAGTAATTTTATGAGAACTAAATTCCTCCTTTTTCTTAAAAAAGAAAGATTTATTTATTTACTTGAAAGGCAGAGTTACAGAAAGAGAGAGAGAGATAGAGAGAGATCTTCCATCCACTGGTTCACTCCCCAGGATGGCCACAATGGCTGGAGCTGTGCTGATCTGAAGCCAGGAACCAGGAGCTTCCTCTAGGTCTCCCATGTGTGTGCAGGAACCCAAGGACTTGGGCCATCTTCCACTGCTTTCCCAGGCCACAGCAGAGAGCTGGATTAGAAGTGGAGCAGCTGGGTCTCGCACCAATGCCCATATGGGATGCCGGCACTGCAGGCAGCAGCTTTACTGGCTATACCACAGTGCAGGCTCCTAAATTCCTCTTTTTTTTTTTTTTTTTTTTTTTTTTTTTTGCTGCCCACTGAAAATACTGAATCCCATGCAGCCATGGTTTTACTCTGAGGATGCAAGGTCACCTCATGGGTTACAGGCCCAGTTAGGAACAAGGTGATGTCTGTATCTTTCTAAACCTAGCACATCATTTAGTGGTTAACGTGCACTTCTACAACATGAGTGCATAGACGATATGCTACGTCTGGTTTTCAGTTTAGTGTCTTTTGTGAAATCGTATTACTTGGATAGATATTTCTTTTTAATATTTTTGTTTATTTATTTTGAAGGTCAGAGTTAGAGAGAAGAAAGAGAGACATCTTCCATGTGCTGGTTTACCCACCAGATGGCCACGATGGCCAGTGCTGGGCCCGGCCGAAGGCAGAAGCCAGGGGCTCCATCCGGGTCTCCCACGTGGCTGGCAGGGGCATCCTGGGGCTTTCTCCATTGCAGGCCATTAGCAGGGATCTTGTTGGGAAGTGGAGCAGCTGGAACGTGGGAAGCGTGTGTTGCAGGCCGTGGCTTCAGCTGCTACGCCACAACGCCGGCCGTATTTGGATAGATCTTTAAGCAGTGAGGTACAGTTGCTTTAATCCTACTACTGGGGCCAACACTGTGGTGTAGTGAGTAAAGCCATTGCCTGCAGTGCTGGCATCCCATATGGGCGCCAACTGCCCCACTTCTGATCCAGCTCTCTGCTGTGGCCTGGGAAAGCAGTGGAGGATGGCCCAAGTCCTTAGACCCCTGCACCCACAATGGAGACCAGGAAGAAGCACCTGGCTCCTGGCTTCGAGTTGGCACAACTCTGGTCATTGTGGCCATCTGGGGAGTGAAACAGTGGATGGAAGATTCTCTCTCTCTCTCTCTCTCTCTCCCTCTCCCTCGCCCTCTTCCCCTCCCCCTCCCCTCCCCTTTGCTCCCTCTCCCCTCCCCTCCCCTCCCCTCCCCTCCCTCTCCCTCTCCCCCTCCCCTCCTCTCCCTCTCCCCCTCCCTCTTTCTCTGTGTAACTCTGACTTTCAAATAAATAAATCAATCTTTAAAAAGAAAATCCTACTACTAAACCCCTCCCTTCACATTTATAACCTGCAGTTAAAGGGGGAAAGGCCTTCACGCTGCGGTCCAGTGTGCTGGAAGTAGACTTCTCGGGGCGGGTTTGGAACACGCTGCTCCCTCGTGCTCACGGGAAGGAGCTGTTTCCCGCTGTGAGAAGCAGCTGAGAGTTCTCGAGCGGTCAAAGGGTGGCTTCACACCACCAAAGCTTATTTTCCTGCACTGGGAGTCTCCGGTCGGAACTGGGTGATCTCAGAGCTCAGCGTTGTGTGGCCATCTGTGACTTGCGGTAGCCTGCTGCCATTGCCGCCCTTTCACAAGCCCTCCGCTGACCTGAGACCAGCCCCAGCCCACTGTTAAGTCACGGATGTGGTGGGGGGCGGCTGTACCCGTGCTTGACTGAAACCTGGAGCAAGCCTGGCTCCTGCTTCTCACTCTTGCAACAGCTGCTGCAGCACAGCCCTGGCTCGGACAGTGGCCCCGTCGGCCAGTCCCAAGGCACTCAAGCCCAGTGGCCCCGTCGGCCAGTCCCAAGGCACTCAAGCCAGAGTGAATTTCTCAGTCAAGGGTGCTTCTTAGTCCTGTGTGGCCCCTGCCTCATGTTTTGCAGGTAAAGTTTTATCAGAACACAGCTGTTGGGCCAGGATTGTGGAATAGAGGTCTGCTTGCAGTACTGGCATCCCATATGGGTGCCAATTCAAGTCCCAGATGCTCCACTTCCAATCCAGCTCTCTGCTGTGGCCTGGGAAAGCAGTAGAAGGTGGCCCAAGTCCTTGGGCCCTGCACCTGCATGGGAGACTGGGAAGAAACTTCTGGCTCCTGGCTTTGGATTGGCACAGCTCTGGTCATTGCAGCCATCTGGGGAGTGAGCCAGCGGATGGAAGATTCATTCTCTCTCTCTCTCTCTTTCTCTTTCTGCCTTTCACATAAATAAATAAATTTTTTTTAAAAAAAGAGCATAGTATACCTGTTTATTTATTTGCCATCAATGTTTTCTCACAACAAATAGCAGAGCTGAGCGGCCTTGGCAGAGAACTGTGGCCCACAGAGCCTGAACTATTTACTCCTGGGTCCTTTTCAGAAGCTTTGCTGCCCACTGCCCTGGGTGGTGGCAGCTCTGGCTGACCTCAGGTGAAGCAGGACTGCCCACCAGAGCTCGGCCAACCCGTGGTGTCAGGAACGGTAGTGCAGTGGTGTGACCTGAAACCACGTTTTAGTATAGTTTGTTATACAGTTGCAGGAAACGAATTACGACTTATAAAATCTGTGTTTTATGAGCTTTATGATTTCATGGTTTAAAACTTTACTTTTATTTTTACCCCTCTTTTGTTTTTAAGATATATTGGTTTGAAGGCAAAGTAGCAAGAGAGTGAGGAAGAGGAGAGGGTGGTTCACTCCCCAAATGGCCACAGCAGTCGGGGCTGGGCCCGGCCAAAGCCAGGAACCTGAACTGCATCTGGGTCTCCCATGTGAATGGCAGGGGTACAAGTTCTTGGGCCATGATCTGCTGGCTTCTAGGTAGGCTAGCAGAGAGCTGGCACCAGAGGCAGCGCTCTGATACAGGATGCTGTGGGTTAACCCATTGCACCGCAACATTGACTCAACTGTTTTCTTAAAGATTTATTTAATTGAAAGGTAGAGTTACAGAGAGAGAGAGAGAGAGGAGAGAGAGAGAGAGAGAGAGAGAGAGAGAGAGGAGAGAGAGAGAGAGAGAAGTCTTCCATTTCCCACGTGGCCGGGGCTGGGCCAGACTGAAGACAGGAGCCAGGAGCTTCATCCGGGTCTCCCACATGGGTGCAGGGGTCCAAGCACTTGGGCCATCTTCTGCAGCTTTCCCAGGTACATTATCAGTGAGCTGGATGGGAAGTGGATCACAGGGACTCCAAACAGTACCCGTATGGGATGGCCGGCGCTGCAGGTGGCGGCTCAACCCACTAAGCTGCAGTGCCAGTCCCTGGCCCAACTCTTTGAAAGCTCTATTTAAGTTTGCGGAGTTGTGTTGGCTTCTCCCCTGAGGCCAGCGCCATCCTTGTTACTAACCCCAGGGAGCGTGTGCTGGTTTTCACCCTGCCTCGCTCTTGGGCGAGCGCAGTCGTGTTCTTGGAAGCAGGTGTGTTGTGAAGAATCTCCGCGGATCTCAGGACGTTTCTGCACCAAACGTATCTTTCAGTTCTGGTTTCCATGGGCTTCTGGGAGGGGCCCTCGTGCCTGGATTCTGCTTTGTGCCCAGCACTGGTCTGTGCACGAGGGACACGCTGCAGGAATTTTTAGATGTGCGCACAACACAGGTTATTACAGAAGCTGGAAGTTGGTGAGTTCTTTAGAAAAGGAAAGAAACAGAGCAGAGGAAGGAGGAGGAGAACGGTTGTGTTTGAGGTGTTGCTGTCAGAGCATCCAGAAAGCGGAGGAGGAGGCCTGGCCGAGGCAGAGGGAGCAATGGCTGAGGGGCGTGTGGAAGGTGCGAGGGTGGCCGGACGCTCAGTGTAGGCCTCGGTGGGGTGGCCGTCCCTGGCTGGCCCTGGGGCCCTGCTCCCTGGCTTGCTGGGCACTTGCTGCAGTCTCCAAGTCTGCTTTGTCCAGCCCAGGCCCCTCTCCTGAGTGTCAGGCCCACCCACCCACCATCTCTTCCCTCTCTGCTCTTCCCTCTGAAACCCCTCCCGCCTCAAGTCTCTGCTTCCTGTTCAGGCTGTGGCTTTGAAAGTCTCCATCCACATGGGCACCAGAGGCCCATTAACAGCCTGGGGTCCGCTAACAGGGCTTTGTAGTTTGGCGGGAAAGCCTGGGCAGGGGGTGGGGAGGGAGCCAGTTGGGCAGGGTGGTGGGTCACGAGCTGGCCGGGGACAGAGAACCCTGAGGACAGAGGGTGGGGTCCTTTCACTGCCTGGGGGCAGGACCATGGCCATCACGGTCAGTGTGTGCCAATGAGAGCTGTGTGCTGGCGCCCGCTTCGGCTGGCTCGGGTTGTGCTGTGCGTTCTGCACCAGGGTCATCGGAGTCCGCGTGAGCTCGGTGCCCAGGTAGGAGAGGAGCTCCCTCTCCTGTGGGAGGTCCTCGGGCAGAGGGGTGTGATCCCCGTTTCTCTGATCTTTGCTTTCCCTTAATTTCTGTGTCAAGAGGGTGAAGAAATAGCTTCACCTTTTGTGTCTCACTCTTCTAAGTGTGTTTTTTTAAACTAATAATAGGTACGAGGGAAATGAGTCTTCCTGATTATATTTGTACCGCATCACGCTTGTATGTGGGAAAGTCTTGTAAAAATCATTAATGTGAAACTAACTAGGCCAATGAGAGCTATTATTTTTTATTAGAAAATTAACTTCAAAATGAATGTTTAAACGCAAGCTTAACCTAGTTAAAAATGCAATTACATCCGATTCCTTGACACTTGAAAGCTCTTTTTATGTGTTTATCATTTATTCAATGAATACTTAGCGAAGGCTGCCAGGGCCAGACTGCAGGCCAGTGCTGGGGATGGAGGAGACGCGGGGTAAGGAGGGCTGCAGCAGAGAGCTGGGTTCGGGTGGGAAAGGCAGGCAGGAGCTAAGCACAGCCTGACAGCTGCCGGCGTCAGGTGCGGGGAAGGAAACAGACGGGTGTGAGTGAGCGGGGCGGAGAGAGGGAGAGCCCCCTGGGACGGCGATGTGAAGGAAGCTGTGTGAGAAGCAGCTGTAGTCCCGGAGCTGGGGCCTGACGGACACGTGCTGTTGCCACAGCACTGGGAAACCCACCCAGACAGGGAGCAGCCAGAGCAGGGGCCAGCAGCCAGGAGAGGCCAGAAAGGAGGCCATGCTGGCTTCAGGGAGGTGACCGGCAGTGAGAGGCATGGGACGGGCTGCGAGGGGCAGGGCTGTGAGGAACCAGAGTCTGAATCGGTGTGATGCGAGGACAAGGCTGGGTTCAGGCCGAGGAACAACCTGATGCTACCCTCTGCTTTTTTAAGATTATGCAGTAGTACACAGAACAACATTCACCGTGTCAGCCATTTCTTCTTTGAAACATTTATTTACTTACAGACAGAACCAGAGAGGGAAGGAGGGAGGGAGAGAGAGAAAAAGAGAGACCTTCCAGTCCCTGGTTCACTCCCCAGGACCAGGAGGAAGCCGGGAGCCAGGAACTTTCCCAGGTCTCCCACGCAGGTGCAGGGGCCCAAGCACTTGGGCATCTTCCACTGCTTTCCCAGGCCACAGCAGAGAGCTGGATGGGAAGTGGAGCAGCCGGGACTGGAACATGATAGGACGCCGGTGATGCGGGCGGAGGTGCTGTGCCGCAGCGCCCGCCCTTTAGCCTTGTGCGAACGTGCAGCTCAGTGGCTCTGACACGTTGTGCAGCCGTCACCACCAGCCCTCTCCGGCACATTTTCACCTGCCTCACCTGTAAACTGTCCCCACGAAGCTCTGACTCCCCGTGCCTGCACCCCGGGAGCTCTGCTTCCCGTCTGTGACTGCGTACTCCGTGTCTCGTGTAAGCGGGAACACAGAACGCTGGCTTTCTGGCTTATTTCACTTGGCTTCAGATTTTGAACTTTCACCTGTGTTGTGACTTTGGTCAGAATCGCCTTTATTTTAGAGCTAAATAATACCCTGTGTTTGCTGGATGTTGCTGACCCACTCACCTGTTGACGGTCGCTGTTTGCTGTTTTTGGAGGATGATTTCTTGGCATGTTTTGCAGGACGCACAGTGTGAGCACGGTTGTTGAGCGGGGTGTATCCACAGTAGTTTGGTGAGGAAGACAGGTTTGCTTTCCTCTCATGTGGAGGGACAGTCTGGGGCCAGGGTGAGACGGCTCCATGGTCACCAGGAGCCTCCGGGTTTCTTCATCATCTGCAGCGCAGGGCATTCCCACTCTTGGTGTCAGGACCGTGGGGTAACTGCAGAAGCTCCCACAACCATCTGTGTCCCCACAGGCAGCAGGAAGAGGGACGCGAAGCAAAACGGAGCCCTGCCCCTGGGGTCATTGCTTCTGGCTTCGGAGCTGTGCACCTGCCCGTAAGGAGGGAGGGGCGGGATCCTGAGTGTCAGAAGCAGCCGGTGTGTCCCAGGGTCTTGGAGTTCTGGCTGCTGGTGAGAGTTGAGTGTCAGGCCTTGTGTTGTCTGGAGGGGACCATGTGTGGAAGTTGTCTTGGGTTCATCTGACTTTCGAGTCGGTCCATCAGCTGTCTCCCTGGCCTATCAGTTATTTTTGGAATCTGCTTTTAAATGATGTAACTCAGAGGGCTATGTTGTGTTCAGCAAGAAAAAAAAATTGTTGTTGTGTAGCTGCGGTTGGTTTTCCTTGCATCCCTTTTCTTGTCTTGTTGTGGAACATAGAAACCCAAAGGGGGCACTCAGGTCAGTTCTAGAATTTCAGGAGTGAGCGGAGGGTAAAACAAACGACAGAGGAAAGGAACGGCAGCGTGCCCAGTCTGATGAGCTTGCCTCTTGTTAAAAATAAATAGAATATGAAATTTTTCATGTCTTCTCTACCCATTTGAGAAACAGCATCATTTTAAAGTCTCTTTCTCGTTATGTTGGGGCATGATTTACTGTGGTACAATCTGGAAGTCTTGAATGTGGAAACCCATTGAATCTCTACATTTCACAGTTTCAGCCTGCACCTGTGTAACCACAGTCATTTTTGTCCTCACCTCGGTCCTCTCAGCCGTAACCCAAGCAGGAGCTCAGCGTGGACCAGGGTTGCTGGATGGGGACCAGTAGGAAACTGTGGCTGGTTCCAAAAAAATGGTCTTCCTCCTCTCAAAAATCAAGCCGTGTCATTTTGGCAAATAGTTTGGACAGTGTTTCAAAAGTGAAACCTGGGGCCGGCGCTTTGGCATAGCAGGTAAAGCTACAGCCTGCAGTGCCAGCATCCCATATGGGTGCCAATTTGAGTCCTGGCTGCTCCACTTCTGATCCAGCTCTCTGCTAATGGCCTGGGAAAACAGTGGAAAGATGGTCCAAGTTTGTGAGCCCCTGTACTCATGTGGGAGACCCGGAAGAAGCTCCTGGCTCCTGGCTTAGGACCAGCTCAACTCCAGCTGTTGAAGCCATCTGAGGAGTGAATCAGCAGATGGAAGACCTCTCTCTCTCTCTCTCTCTCTCTCTCTCTATGCCTCTGCCTTGTGGTAACTCTGCCTTTCGAATAAATAAATCTTTTTTTTTTTTTAAAGTGAAACCTGAAGCTGCCATATGGCCTGTGATTCTCCTTGGTGTCTGCGCATCCCGGAGACGTGAGAATGTGTGTCCATGAGCGTTCACACAAGCTCTGCGCCTCATTATCCCCACGCTGGACACACCGTGATGAGCACTTAGCCCACGTGGCGTGTCCACACAGTGGCATTCCTTTCCGCTCTGACAGGAGCTGCTGGCACCTGCTGTGTCGCCGGCACACTTCCCGAAGGCTGTGCTAAGTGTGGGAAACGTCCTCGGGGTCCACTTGAGGTGGCCTCGGGCTCTGCAGGGGTGGTGCCAGCAACACTTTATTACTCATCTTGCAAGCTGGAGTTCCTGATGAGCAGGCAGGAGCAGGCACAGCAAGTAGTTTATACCGTAGCATGCAGGATGCTCACTGGCCATGTACGGTGGGTGTGCACTCTCCTCTGACAGCCTGGCCTAAGTTACAAAGTTACCTTCCTCCCTTCTCTGTCTTTGAATGTCCTCTTGTGAGTTGGCTGCTTCCTGACATCCAGTTTGCCCCGTGAGCTTTGCTGCACCTGCGGGTCAGCCAGCAGTCATTATCCTTCTGGTGTTGAGATGGACCAGAGGCCTCCTTAGGTGAGTGAAAGAAGCCAGACACAGCGGCGCATGACCCTGGAGCCCATTTACATGACGTGGCCGCACAAGGCTGCGCTGATCTTCTTGCATGACCTTGACATTGATTTTCAGGGTTCCAAGTCTGCTTCCTCTTGCTTACAAAGTTCCTGAGCCTGGGTGTTTGTGAAGAAAATAGGCTGGTTTAGACCAGCGCCGCGGCTCACTAGGCTAATCCTCCGCCTTGTGGCGCCGGCACACCGGGTTCTAGTCCCGGTTGGGGCGCCGGATTCTGTCCCGGTTGCCCCTCTTCCAGGCCAGCTCTCTGCTGTGGCCCGGGAGTGCAGTGGAGGATGGCCCAAGTGCTTGGGCCCTGCACCCACATGGGAGACCAGGAGAAACACCTGGCTCCTGGCTCCTGCCATCGGATCAGCGCAGCGCGCCGGCCGCGGCGGCCATTGGAGGGTGAACCAACGGCAAAAGGAAGACCTTTCTCTCTGTCTCTCTCTCTCACTGTCCACTCTGCCTGTTAAAAAAAAAAAAGAAGAAAGAAAATAAGCTGGTTTAGCTCACCGGTAGTGGAGGCAGAAGTGCGAGACAGGAGGCCCTATCAGTTTGGCCTCAGGTGAGCGTCCCTTTGGCTTCCTCCAGTAATGGTGCACGGCATGGAGCTGGGACACACACATGAGTCACAGGGCGAGACCGATGTCAGAGGTGCTCAGGGGTCAGCCTTGCTTTCCCACAACAACCTGGCTCTTGCAGGCACTGACCACCCTCCCAAGGGCGCTGCTCTGGCTCTGCCCACCACGTCTCAGCGTGGCCATGTGTGGTGGAGCGTGGCCATGTGCGGTGGACTGAGCTGCCTAAGCCCAGCCTGTGGGGGACAAACCACACCACAGCACTGCCCTGTCCAGGCTGGCGACTTTGCCAAAGTTGCAAAAGTCCTCTTACAAAGTGGTGCTTTGGGAAGAACCCAAGAATGAAGGCTAGCCCTGTGGTGCTGTTTCCTGGGGGCGTCTCTGCAGTCTAGTCACCCTCCCGTCTCTGTCCTCTGCACGTGGGCACGGCTGTGTCATGAGGGCTAAGTCAGGCAGCACACACAAGCGTGGGGCATAGGCTGACCCTGCTCTGCCTTGTTCCCCTGGAGCACACCCGTCGGCCCCAGCCTGCACCGAGTGGGCGTTTCTTCTCTTCACACAGCTGTTTCATTTCAAGATGAAGACCGAAAACCATGGTGTGTGTTGGTTTTTGCAGGAACAAAGCCATATCACCATCTACATCTGCATCACGAACAACACTGGTGGAGGCAGGACGGGCTGCGGTTAGGAGAGCACGCACAGTCCGGGTGCCTGGGTTTGCTGCTGGCTGGCCCTCACTGGATCAGTGGCCGTGGGCACTCACTTGGCTTCCTTTAGCCTTGTTGTCATTCATAAGTTGGGGATCGTGATGACACCGTTGTCTTCGGTGGAGAGGAAATGACAGACTGTGTGAAAAGCATGACACAGTGTGTGCGTGCTAACTACTACCAGCCAGTACAAGTCCTAGGGATCTGTGTACCAGGCCACCCCCACTCCTGGTCAGCAAGCAGGCGCTGTGCACTTCAGTTCTGAGTTGTACGTGACGTTGATGAACCATCAAGCTCTCTTTCCAGTGAATGGAAGCTGCTCTTGCTGTGGCTTTAACGCAAGGCAGAGCCGGGTATGGTCTGACTCCCGTCTCCCGAGTATTGAAGGGAAAGGACAAGACTTGAATTCGGCAGTGTTCCTTTTTTTTTCCGTTTTTTCATTCTGCAGTTCTTTTTATTTAAACAGCTGTGGACACTAATACTAGATTAATGGTGATGAACAACTGAAAAGTTAGAAGGAAAACACCATTATTATATTATAAAATACAGCAAAGTTAAAGAGTAAGGATACAGACACCCTTGCTTCCATATAGACTGGACAGACCACTACTATGTGAGCCAATGAAGCCTCCTCCCACCCCCACAAAAAAAAAAAAAGAAGGAAGGAGGAAGAGGAGGAAAGATGAGGATGTGCAGAGGGGTGCGTGGAAGGCAGTGCCCCCAAAGTGGAGTGTGGACGGAAACACCTCTCCTTGTATAAAGTAAAACCTAACTTTCATGAATTGTAATTTTTGTACAAGTTCAAGTTCAAGTTCTGCATGGGACAGAAGATTGAATTCACGTGATGCTCTCCTGGTGACTTGGACCTTTGTCTTCACCATCACCACCTCTCCACTTTTGCGGCCCCTTCTCTGGATCTCTGGGGTCTTCAGGATGCCTCTGGGGAGCATGGCAGTCGTGGCAGCTGCTCCTGTCTGGTGGCAGGCTGCCTGCTCACACCTGGACTGGGCTGGACTGTGGCTTTCATCACTGTAAGAATGGGCCGGAAGCCGCAGCAGGCAAATGCAGGGGCCTCAGATGCCTGGCCTTTGTCTCCAGGACGCTGTCCTGAAACCAGCAGATACAAAGAACTCCAGATTGCGAGACCAGAGAGGAAGGAGGCCCAGGCCTTCCTGGGCAGCCCCGCCTGGCTCTCCCACCTGCTGAGCACAGCCTACAGAACCGTGAGAAAGGACAAGCCCTGGTCGGAACCACCAAGTGTTGGGGAGGGTGTCCCACGTGTGTAAGGGACAAGCAGCCCCTGAGCACCTCAGCCGGCCCAGGTAAGCCCTGGACCACTGCCCCTCAGGCTGTCTCACTCACAATGAACCTTTGCTGGCTTTGCGAGCAGACTCCGCGTTCGTTCATGCTGATGTGTTAGAACCGGCTGATGTTGCACCTTGCTCTGACCCCAAGCATAGCTTCCATACAGGGGGCGCTGGAGGCTCCAGGGCAGGCAGAATGCTGAGAGGAGCTGACTCCCTGAGCTGGATGTAGGCCTGGAGGTAGAGGAACAAAGGAAGGGGTCTCCCAGCTCTAACCATGCCGTCTGTTCCTGGCCCACAGCAGGGTCTCTCAGAGTTTCAGGCCTTATTTAAATGCCCACAGGGAGGCTGAGAGTCTGACTCACCGGGCCCTGGGGGGACAGGAGTGGCCAGTTTGTGTTTTTGTTGTGCTTCTTAGTGATTCTGGAATTCATACACACACATGCACACGTATGCACACACGCACACATGCAGATTCCACCTCAGGGCAGGCGTTTGGTGCAGAGTGAAGTTGCTGTTCCAGCCGCCTGCTTCCCCTGTCAGAGTGCCCTGGATGGAATCCCAGGACTTCTGTTTCTTACCCAGCTTCCTGCCACTGTGCACCCTGGGAGACAGCAGATCATGGTTCAAGTACTTGCATCCCTGCCCTCACACGGGAGACATAGATGGAGTTCCCACCTCTGGCTGTTCGGGCATTTTGGGAGTGAACCAGTGGATGAAAGATTGGTTTGTCTGTTTTTGTCTCTTTCTTGCTGTATTTCAAATATAATTAAAATAAAGAAATTAAGATGTAGACTCCAGCTCAGCTGAGGATGGTGCTGGTGCCCATGGGTATAGCCTGCTGTGGCCTCCACATAGTCCTGTGTAGCTTTTTTTTTTAAAGGATTTATTTTATTTATTTGAAAGGCAGAGTTAGAGAGAGAGGAGAGAGGGGAGAAAGGGGAGAGAGAGAGAGAGAGAGAGAGAGAGAGAGAGAGAGAGAGTGTTGTCTTCCACCCACTGGCTCACTCTCCAAATGGCAGCAATGGCAGGAGCTGAGCTGAGCTATTCCAAGGCCAAGTGCCAGGAGCTTCTTCCCAGTCTTCCGTGTAGGTACAGGGGCCCAAGGACTTGGGCCACCCTCCACTGCCTTCCCAGACACATTAGCTGGGACTTGGATAGGAAGTGGAGCTGCCGGGAATAGACCTGGTGCCCATATGGGTTGTCAGCGCCACAAGCCCGGGCTGTAATCCACTGGGCCATTGCACACACACACACACACACACACACCCCTTTAGCTCTGTAATGTGGGCTGTCTGCTGTCCTTGGTGGTGAGGAGGAGCTTACATCTTCCCACGAGAGGCTGCAGCTGCTCTCCCTACCAGCCTTGCCTTGCAGAAGCTTCGGCCTCCTGGCACTGCTGTGGAGGGGGCCGTGGGCACTTGTGGCGCACAGCAAGGATGCCCATGCCTGCCCACGTGGAGGAGAAGCCATCCCACCCGTGAAGGCCCTCGTGGCAGCCAGCGTTGATGGCTGGCTTACTCATCCACTAGGTCCCAAATCTGGAGCTTACCGCCTTTTGTTGTAAAATTTAAATCCCAGCAATTAAAAAAAATCTTTGATTGTTTCTGTTTTCTTTTAATTAATTAATTTATTTTTTGAGAGGCAGAATTACAGAGAGAGAGAGAGAGAGAGAGAGAGAGAGAGAGAGAATCTTCCATCCACTGGTTCACACACCAAATGGCCGCAATGGCCAGAGCTGGCCAATCCAAGCCAGGAGCCTGGAGCTTCTTCCAGGTTTCCCACATGGGTGCAGGGGCCCAATCACTTGCTACCACTGCTTTCCCAGGCCATTAGCAAGGAGTGGAAGTGGAGCAGCCAGGACAGGAACCGGCATCCATGTGGGATACTGGCACTGTAGGTGGAGGCTTAGCCTACTATGATACAGGGCCGGCCCCAAAGCCACGTGGCACAGAATCCCCAGGGACAAGGATGTGTGCCCTGAGATGTTTCTCTCTGATTCTTGTTTCCCAGTGTCTAGTTTCCTTCTCTGGGACCAAATTTTTTTTCTTTTTAGTCTTAAAGTTAACAAGAAGCCATGTTGGCTGCGTTAACCAGTGGTTTTAGCGCACCCTGCTGCACACTCCAATGTCAGGAGTGCCCACGTCTGCTCGAGACACCCCCAGCTCTCCGCCTTACACTCACTGGCAACCACTCACCACTGTCCATCTCTGGCTATCCACTGTGGACAGCTCACATGCAGGCAGTCACCTGGCGTGTGAGCTTTTGTGTCTGGCTTCTTTCTTCAAAAAAGTACAGTGGCTCCCAGGTCCATCGCAGCAAGGGGGGTTGGAAGTGAAGCCAGAACTCAGACCCGGGCACTCCTCAGTGCTGAATCCCCTCCTCCTCCATGTGTTTGTTTGTTTGTTTATTTTTTAAAGATTGTACTTATTTGACAGAGTTATAGACAGTGAGAGGGAGAGACAGAGAGAAAAGTCTTCCATCTGTTGGTTCACTCCCCAAATGGCCACAATGACCAGAGCTGCGCCGATCTAAAGCCAGGAGCCAGGTTCTTCTTCCTGGTCTCCCACGTGGGTGCAGGGGCCCAAGCACTTGGCCATCTTCTGCTTTCCCAGGCCATAGCAGAGAGCTTGGTTGGAAGAGGGGCAGCCGGGACTAGAACTGGTGTCCATATGGGATGCCAGTGCCACAGGCAGAGGATTAACCTGCTGCGCCATGGAGCCGGCCCCCTCCACGTAGTTTTGATTTGCCTTTCTCTAAAGACCAACAGTGCTGAGTGTCTTCTCATGTGCTTATTGACCATTTGTAAATATTCTTTGGAGAAAAAAATCAATTCATTTCTTTCCCTATTTTTTGAATTGGCTTATTTCTATTTATTGTTATGAGTTTTTTTTAAAGATTTATTTATTTATTTGAAAGGCAAAGTTACAGAGAGGCAGAGGCGGGGGTGGGGGTGGGGAGTGTCTTCTTTCTGCTGGTTCACTCCCCAGATGGCTGCAACTGACGGAGCTGCGCCGATCCGAAGCCAGGAGCCAGGAGCTTCTTCCCAGTCTTCCACGTGGGTGCAGGGCCCAAGGACTTGGACCATCTTCTGCTGCTTTGCCAAGCCATAGCAGAGAGCTGGATTGGAAGTGGAGCAGCTGGGACTCCAACTGGTGCCCATATGGGATGCCGGCATTGCAGGCAGTGGTTTTACCCACTATGCCAAGGTGCTGGCCCCTTAGTTATGAGTTCTTTATAGAGCCTAGGTCCTAAACCATAACAAACACAATTGGCAGGTTTTTCCCCATTCTGTAGGTTGCCTTTTCACTTTAGAACAGTATCCTTTCATGTAAATTTTGATGAAATCCAGTTTTATCTATGTTATTGTTTGTTGTGTTTTTGGTGTCATATTTAAGAGGCCATTACCTAGTAAGGCCAGGCAGTTTTAAATGTCTGTTTTCTCCTAACTATAAATTTAGTTTACAACTATAGTGGTTTTATAGCAGTCTTCGTTCTTACGTTTAGGTCTTTGATCTACTTTGAGTGAATTTTTCTATGAGAAGTGAGGTGGAGGTCAGTATTCTGTATTTGCTGTGGTTTTTGTTTTGCACATGGATATGCAGTTGTCCCAGCACCATTTGTTGAAAAGTCAATTATTGGCTGGTGCCGTGACTCACTTGGCTAATCCTCCGCCTGTGGCGCCGGCACCCTGGGTTCTAGTCCTGGTTGGGGCGCCGGATTCTGTCCCGGTTGCTCCTCTTCCAGGCCAGCTCTCTGCTGTGGCCCGGGAGTGCAGTAGAGGATGGCCCAAGTGCTTGGGCCCTTCACTTGTATGGGAGACCAGGAGGAAGCACCTGGCTCCTGCTTTCAGATCAGCGCGGCGCACAGCTGCAGCGCGCTGGCCACGGTGACCAGTGGGGGGTGAACCAACGGTAAAGGAAGACCTTTCTCTCTGTCTTTCTCTCTCACTGTCTAACTCTGCCTGTCAAAAAAAAAAAAAAAAAAAAAAAGTCAGATATTTTCCTCCACTGGATTATCTTGTCACCTTTGTCAGGGATCAGTAGATCGTAGATATATCAATTCATTTCTGGGTTCTCAGTTCTATTTAATTATTCTACATGACACTCCTTGTGGTAGTCACATACTGTGTTGATTATCATCGTTTTCCAGTATGTTTTGAAATCAGTCAGCATTAAAACTCCAACTTTATTATTTTTCAAGATTTTTGTTTGTTTGCTTTCATTTTTGTGTTTTGCTACTTTGGATTCTTTGTTTTTCCATATGAATTTTAGGAGCAGTTAGTTTGACAAATTGGGAAAAAAGGCAATAGGAATTTTGGTGGAAAATTCATTGGATCTAAAAATTAGTTTGGGAAATATTCTCATCTTTTTTTTTTTTTTATTTGACAGAGTTAGACAGTGAGAGAGAGAGACAGAGAGAAAGGTCTTCCTTCCATTGGTTCACCCCCCAAATGGCCGCTATGGCTGGCGCTGTGCTGATCCGAAGCCAGGAGCCAGGTGCTTCCTCCTGGTCTCCCATGTGGGTGCAGGGCCCAAGCACTTGGGCCATCCTCCACTGCCCTCCCGGCCCAGGGCAGAGAGCTGGACTGGAAGAGGAGCAACCGGGACTAGAACCCGGCACCCATATGGGATGCCGGTGCCGCAGGCGGAGGATTAACCTAGTGAGCCATGGCGCCAGCCCCCAATATTGCCATCTTTTAAAAAAAAGTTTGTTTTATTTGAAAGACAGAGATAGAGAGAGACAGAGACAGAGAGAGAGAGAAAGAGAACCTTCCATCCACTGGTTCACTCCCCAGATGGCCCCAGTGGCCAGAGTTGGACCAGTCCGAAGCCAGGAACCAGGAGTTTCTTCCCTGTCTGCCATATGCGTGCAGGGCCCCCAGCCCTCGGGCCATTTTCTGCTGCTTCTCCAGGCACTTAGCAGGAAGCTGGATTGGAAGTGGAGCAGTGGGACTTGAACCGGTGCCCGTGTGGGATGCTGGTGTCCCAGGCAGTGGCTTAGCCTGCTGCACCACAGCCCTGGCCTGCTTTGTTTTCTGCATGTTTTCATTTTTCCTGCTAGTTGTCCTGGTTAGCACTTCCAGCACGGTGTCGAGCAGAAGTGGTCTGCGTGGGCATGGTCCTCACCCCCTTTCTGAATGTGCGAGGACCTTCTCTTTCACTACTTCGGCACGGCGTTGGCTGCAGGTTTGTTCACAGATGCTACCTAGAGCATCGTGAGTGTTCTTCTAAAGATAATAAAATATTAGTCAAGCATAAGTATTAGACTGTATTCCCCGTTCTGCAATTTGCATTTTTCGTCTCCCAATACATCCTGAAGACCTTCTGGATCAGTACTTGGTTGGTTTTCATGCTATGGATGCAGCATTACTTGTTCAGTCAGTCTGTTGCGTGAATTCACTTTCAGCAAAGGCTTCCCTGACCCTACTGTTTACTTGGCTCCTGCTGGTGTGTGGGGCGCAGTACAAATGAATCCAGAGAACGGGGCTCGGCGTTCTTTCCCTGTGTTTCCCCACTTCAACCAAAACACCGTGAGCACCATTTCTGCCATCTGCAAGTTTCCTGGCACGGTGCTGAGAGCGCGGTGCGAGGAAGTCCACTTTAGATTCAGGGCCGTTCGTGTCTTGTCGCCTTTGTCTATGATGTGTGCATTTGCTGTCTTTGCTGAAGAGAACGTCAGAGTTGAGTGGCGGATTTCCTGATATTTTACCCTAAAGAATAAGGACATTCTCATCCCTAACCACGCTATCATTATTGCACATAAGTTAAAGTTTTTTCCTAAATATCATCACTTATCTGGTCCATTTCCAAATTCCTCTTTGTGACCCAGAATATATTTTTAAGCTACTTCTTTTTTAAAACTAGGATACAATCAAAGTGCACACACTGATTTTTGGTTGGTACTCTCTTAAGTCTCTTTTACCTACGACAGATGCCTTTTCTTTAAAAAAAAAAATGGGGCTGGAGTTTGGTGCTGCAGTTGAGACACTCCTTGAAACACCAGCATCCACTTCAGAGTGTCTGGGTGCGAGTCCTGACTCTGAGTCCAGTTTCTAGCTATCGTGTACCTGGGGACACAGGGGAGGCCCAGGTGGAATTCTGGGCCCCGGGCTTTAGCCAGGGGTTCCCTGGATTGTTGCAGGCATTTGGGGCAGTAAAACAGTGAATGGAAACTCTCACTGTCTTTCTACCTTTCAAATAAAGTGATAAGTAAAAACTTAAAACCCCCACCAACACCAGTTTTTTAAAGATAGGCTGAGGCCGGCGCCGCGGCTCACTAGGCTAATCCTCCGCCTTGCGGCGCCGGCACACCGGGTTCTAGTCCCGGTCGGGGCGCCGGATTCTGTCCCGGTTGCCCCTCTTCCAGGCCAGCCCTCTGCTGTGGCCCGGGAGTGCAGTGGAGGATGGCCCAAGTGCTTGGGCCCTGCACCCCATGGGAGACCAGGAGAAGTACCTGGCTCCTGGCTCCTGCCATCGGATCAGCGCGGTGCGCCGGCCGCAGCGCGCCGGCCGCGGCGGCCATTGGAGGGTGAACCAACGGCAAAGGAAGACCTTTCTCTCTGTCTCTCTCTCACTGTCCACTCTGCCTGTCAAAAAAAAAAAAAAAAAGGCTGAGCTGGTTGTCTATTACAGTTTCCCAATTTTCAATCCATCTGATTGTTTCGGCTTGCTGTTGTGATACGCAGGTTTTTTGTCCCTAGTGTCTTCTCGAACCTGGAGGTTGGTCCTAAGATGTGGTTGGAACCAGGCTAAATATCTGGGGGAATGTTGAGTAACTGATGCCACCTGCTATTGTAGTCCGTCACACGTGTGATGTGACATCGAGTTCTACCCCTCGTGGTGTAAGATGTGTCCTTTGCTTAATTCAGAAGTCTCCTTCCCCCCTAGAAGCTGTGCAGTGTGAAACGGCCGCTCCTTTACCCGTGGAGGGTGGCAAAGCCTGGAGGCGGGGCGGGCAGAGGAGCCACTGCCTCCTTTGCCGCCTTGTACACAAGGAATCTTCACACCGTCCATGAACAATGCACATTAGGAAAAAAAAACACCAAAACTTAGATTTCAGATTTTTTATACCAAAATAAACTTCATTTCATTCCATTTTCCATGAACTTTTTGAAGTATCCTTAAGTCTCTCAACTCTGTCCAGTGTTTCTGGCGTCTTTTAGGGCTGTACACAAATTTGGAAGCCAGGGGACAGTTGCCCATGTGGCCTCCTGTCTCCTGAAGTGGAGGGGACTGATCAGCTGTCACCGTGGGCTTGCGGAAGGGGCATTGCGTGTGCGAGAGAACCCGGGCCAAGGCCTTGGGCACCAGAGGTGCCCTTTGCAGTCCCTGCCTCTTTGGCAGTTTATGATTCTGCAATTTCTCTCCATTCCACTTAGCAAAAAAGAAAAAAGTCGCGTGTATTAGAGGCACATGATGGTACCTTTCATTTCTTTAAAAAAAGAAAATGAAACTCTGAGTGAGGAATGCCGGCTCACTGGGAATTCTCAGCCTCAGGACGCTGGCTGGGGCACCTTTGCTGTGTTAATAAGCAGTCCTTTTACTGCACATGACTCAGGAAAATTGTGGGGTAGCTAAGTGACTTTTTCTCAGTGCCACAGGTTAAACTGCATCCCCCCGAAATTCTGTGCTTGAAATCTGAGCCCCAGGGTCCCAGAGCATGACCTCATTTGGAAGTGGGGTCATTCCATTTTTTTAAAAAAGATTTATTTTATTTATTTGAAAGGCAGAGTTACAGAGAGAGGTAGAGACAGAGAGAGCCAGGTCTTGTATCCACTGGTTCACTCTCCAGTTGGCCGCAACAGCCGGAGCTGAGCCGATCTGAAGCCAGGAGCCAGGAGCTTCTTCCGGGTCTCTCACAAGGGTGCAGGGGCCCCAAGGACTTGGGCCATCTTCTACTGCTTTCCCAGGCCACTGCAGAGAGCTGGATCACAAGTGGAGCAGCCGGGACTAGAGCCGGTGCCCATATGGGATTCCGGCACTATAGGCCAGGGCTTTAACCTGCTACGCCACAGTGCCAGGGCCCCCACATGTGATTAATCAGTGTTAGATGAGGCCAGTCCCCTTGGTGGGCCTCACCCGACTTGAATAAGGTCCTAATTTGCAACAGCAGTTTGGCCAGGGAGATACACATATCGGGAGAGCAGCATGTGATGAAAGGGGCAGAGGTGAGGTCCACACGTCAGGGAACACCAAAGAGTTCCAGGAAGCCTCTGGAAGATTCCAGAAGGGCTGGAACAGGTGCTCCCTCAACAACCCTCTGGGAGAGAACACACCCTGCTGACACCCTGCCCGTGAACTTGCAGCCTCCAGAACTGTGGGACGATGAATTTCTGGTGTTTAAGCCACCTGATTTACCACAGTTGGCCACAGCAGCCAGGGCAAATGGAAACACGGGCATCTCCGCCTGGTAGCCGTGTCCTGAGCAGGTACCGTAGCCCGTGCCAAGAGCAAAGGATCACAGGCCTGCACACGTGGCTAGAAGGTCTGTCTTCACCCCAGATTTACCTTGGAACTTAATCCCCTGATGCAACAGTCGCCTTGGGGAGGCGGCTCAGTCTCAGGGACTCCACCCACGTGGGCGAGGTGTGTGTGCTTACGGCTCCCGGGAGCCGGGTGAGCCCTTCCTGCCCCTGCAGCTCCGCAGCCGCAGGTGCCGCCCCGAAGGCAGTGCGCGAGCCCGAGGCTTGACCTTGGACTTCTAACCACCAGCACTGTAAGGAATAAACTTCTGTGCTTTTTAAAATGACCCGGCTTCAGGTATTTAATTGGAGCGCAGGAAGGGGCTAAGACGCCCAAGGGGAAAGTCTGCGTTTTCTGCTAATCCAGTCTCAGCCCAGACACGTTTTCTGGAGCATCCGTGGGGTGTCCCGCTGCTCTTGGGTCTCTCGTCCGAGCTTGGGCATGTGTCTCCTCTGGCACGTGTCTGGGAATGCTCACTGAACCTTCGACAGAGATGACTGCTTCTCCAGCTGGACTTGAGTCTTGATTGTTTCAGAAACCGGGTGGCTACCTCTTAACGCACAGAAATCAAAATCCTACTTTGGCGTAAGAAAAAAATAATCTCAGTCGTTGCTCACATGTCCAAGGCTAGAACCAGCAGACCACCGGCAGCTGATGCGGAAGAGGGTTCTGAGGCGGGGGCGTAAGACAAAGACTCACTCTCCAAATGCCCAGTCGCTTCTGGGTTCTGCTGCGGCCTCAGCGTGTGTAGCTCTCCTACCGGTTACACTGCACTGCAGAAAGCCTGCCGGGGTCAAGTGTGTTTGTGCAAACTGTGGCAGCTGCGCCAAGAGTCTCCTCCCCCGTGCCTGCCTGTCTCGTCCACTCACAAAAGGCGGTCAGCCTGGCTTCGGTCACTCTGACCAGTGGGAGCTCCCTGAAGGTTTCAAGCCAACCACCTTCCGACGCTGACATGCCGGCATGGCCCTTGGCAGTGGTTTTAACAACAGTCGGTCCTGCAAACCTATCCATGAGTCTGGATTTCATTGACAGACTTCCTTTCTAGTTCCCAATTAAGTGCTAGGGTTAGGAGAGTCCTAGAAAGAGGGCTGTAGATCTGAGTAGGAAGGGGACGAGGATGGGTTTTGATCGTTATTAATTAGAGTGGAAGTTCACGCATACCTGCCTACAGAGAAGCTCACTGCACCAACATCCGGGCTTAAAACTGTTGTGTTTTGCAGAAGGACCCCTGCTTTGGCTTGGTGGGAGCACCCTCTGGTCTGGGCCCAGCGTGAACCGGCCACACGCTTGCCCTCCCCTCCCCTCCCCACCCCTCGCCCCGCCCCTGGGCTGCCACGCTGCATACACGCGCAGTGCACTAGGCAGTAAAGCCACCCTGCCCTGCTCGCCCAGGCCCGCACGCCGTGGACTGTGCAGCGTGCACACGTTCCTCCAGGGAGACTTCGCCAGGGCTGTGCACTGTGGTCCGGCCCTACGCCCTCCCAGAGCATCCCCATCGGCTAGCTGCTGCACTCTGTTCCAGCAGGTGCTTGTAATTCCTTGTCCTGTGCGAATGGCGCCTCCTGCCTGGCCCTGGCGCCCCGTGTAGTGAGGACGGGGCTGCCCAAGGGGCTGGGAAGGCCCTGAAGCCCCAGCCTCGGGTGGGAGAGGGCTAGAGAAGAGCAAACCATGCCCAGCTGCACAGCCCCCTTTGTTTTCTGCACAGACCTGTCATTCAGTCTTTCCTCCATTGTACTGGAAAAAGCAAAGAGCAAAAGCAGACAGACACAGAGAGAGCTTCCATCTGCTGGTTCATTTCCCCAAATGCCTGCCACGGCCAGGGATGGGCCAGGCCTGGAGGAGCCGGGAGGAACCCAGAACTCAGGCTAGATCGTCCATGTGGGTGGTGGGGAGCCAAGGACTTGGGCCATCATCCACTGCCTCCCAGGGTGTGCAGTATCAGGAAGCAGGATGGGAGGCAGAGCCAGGACTCAAACTCGGGTGCTACAATATGGAATGTGGGTGTCCCCAGTGGCATCCGAGCCAGCACACCAAATGCCTGCCCTCTGTCCATCGCACGCTCCGTTTTTAGTGGTGGAGAATTACGTAACCGGCAGGGTCTCAGTTAATACTTATTTAATATTTTATGAGTATATCAGTACTGTATACGTGGAAGTATCAAAATCAGTGAAATCGAAAAAGTTCGTTCTGCTTTGTGGAAAACAAACCCTTCTGCTGTAGTACATTTTTCCATTAAAAAAAAAAAACACGTTATTTTCAGAGTCCTGCCAACAACACTCCAAATGTAAGTGCTAGATTTGCAAATAGGCTTATAGTCATATTTAGAGAATATGCATATTCAGAGACTTATTATTCAGGAAATATTTGGTTATCTTCAGACTAAGTAAAACCGCTAGAAATAAGAGGGTAAAATATGAGTAAGTGGGGAAAGTTAGGGAGCCTGAACAGTGGCCAGGACAAGAATAGCATGGAGAGGAAGGGGTGAGGAGAACTGGGTGATTTTCTGTTTGGGTTTTCTGTCGCCACCACTACCTGAGGTTCAGTTCAACCCCACGCGGTTTCACAGTAACAGTGCTAGGCTCACAGAGGCTCGGAAAGTGTGCTGTCCCCAGGGTCCTGCTGGTGGCCAGAAGGGGCATGGCACAGCACGGGGGCTTGTGCCGACCTCTGCCAGTTATGAAGCCACTTGTAGTGGAGGGGTTGGGCTTCAGGTCCGGGGGTGGGCTCGCATTGGTTACCCGTGTCACAGGGCCCCACCCCCTGCCAGTGGTTGGTTCAGAGCAAGGTCTAAGCCATACACAGCCTTCCCCAGGCCACAGTGGTTGGTGCAGTGATGGTTGTGGGAACCACCTCATTGGTTCAAGCAAGTTTTCTGAGGATTCTAAGGAAGGTTTCCCGGATCCCGAAACAAGACAGGCTGTGGGGTGTTCTGGAAGCCCCTGCTGGGGATGGAGAAGAGGGTCTGCACCTGTGCAGCGTCAGGGCAAAAGCTGTCAACACGAATCTGTTGTCACAGAACTCACAGAGAAATAGATGCGGAGCCTGGATCAAGCCTTCCTGAAGCTGCCCATCTGTTTAGCTTTTAGTTCTGTGAGTCAGGAGATCTTTTTATTATTCTTTATTATTATGATTTCAGGCAGTTCGAGTTGGCATTTCTTGTCCCAGTGAGACAGGAATTAAGCATACCATGAGAATATGATACATGACATAAGGAATTTACTGAAAGGGGTGAGTGTGTGGTGCAGTGGTTAGACCACCACGTGGGATGCCCACACTCAGTGTCTGGGGTACCTGGTTCAAGTCCTGACTCCTCTGCTTCCTGCTAACACGCTCCCTGGAAGGCAGCAGATGGTGGCTGAAGCACTTGGCTCCCCGCCTCCAACATGGAAGACCTGGACTGTGTTCCTGGCTCTTGGCTTCAGCCTGGTCTATGCCTGGCTGTTATAGGCATTTGGAGAGTGAACCAGCACATGAAAGATCTCTGTCTCTTTCTCTCTCTGCCTTTCAGATCAAAAGTGAGAACTTCTTAAAATGCTAAAAACAAAGGTTACACTAAAAACCAGAGCAGATTGAAGCAGGGGTGGGATCCCATTACTCGTTCTCGGGGAGTGCAAATAGTAAAACTGCTATCAATAGGAGATTGTGCTGTGCTTATAAGAACCAACTGAAACCCAAGAGAACAAACAGCGAAGATCGGGAAGAGAAACCCAAGTTAGAAATGAATCAGAGTTCAAGAGCTGCCAGAGCTCTCACAGGTTGGGGAGGAAAACCCCAGGTTTCCTCCCCGAGGGTGAGGCTTCCTGCTCAGAGTCAGAAGGCGAGGACCCCAGGTGCTTGCACTCCCAGCCGGGTTATTCCTGCTGCGTGGCGCGGCCTCCTCTCTCCAGACATGGAGTGAAACAGGAGAATGGTATTTTGAAATGTCAGCAAAGGAAGAAGAGTGAGGAAAATACTGCATTTTTATTTAACAGGGATTTGGGAAGCTCATAATAGAAATTTTGGATATTTTGTTTTTAAATAAGACAGTGGCCTTTACCGAAAGGTTGAGCATATGCTGCCGTGTGGAGCCACCTGGGGTAGCAGTGTTGCTAAGCGCCCACCACAGCAGGGCAGGGCCGGCTCCCCAACGCTGTGGGGTCCTGTGACCCACCCCACCCCAGCTGTCAATCAGCAGGCTCCACGCATTCTTTTACAACATCAAGCCGTTCCTGGTGCCTGGCTGTTAAGACACCCATGTCCTGCTCCCGAGTCCCTCGATTCAAGTCCCAGCTCCTGCTCTGGATTCCAGCTTCCTGCGAGGCAGCAGTGGGTGGCTCAAGTCCCTGCCACCCACATGGGAGACAGATGGAGTTCCTAGCTCCCTGCTTGGGCCTGGCCCAGCCTTTGCCACTGCAGGCACCCGTGGAGTGAAGCCGTAGATGGGTGCTCCCTGTCTCTTCTCACGCACGAGGAGTGTGTTCATCCCGGTCTGCACCGACACTGGCACGAAGGGAGGCTTTAGTGTTCTGGTTTCACAGGCTGAGCGAAGCAGGAGCCTCCGGCGGAACCACACTGCACGAAGCTGCCGTGGAGCCAGACTCCCTGGCTGGCCGACCTGGGCTGTGTTCACGGGTGCTGTTCCGATTGCGCTGCGATCTCACACGCCTTGTGTAATCTCAGAGCCTCCACGTCCTCCTTCCTTAAATAACAACCGAGCTGCCACCTGCGGCCTTGCTGTGAAGATCAAAGGGGCACGGCTGGGGCAGCCGGGAGCTGCTCCGGGCCCCTCCTGTGTAAGCAGCGGCTCAGTGGACTCCCGTGTCCCCGGAGGAGAGGCAGAGACTCAGAGTGGAAAGGGCCCCACCGCCAGCTCCACAGGCTCAGGCGCCGGCTGAGGAAGCTGCCGGTGAGCCCTGGGCTCCACCTTCTCCTTAAACCATGGCCCACGTGGCCCAGAGCACTGTGTGGCCTGCCGAGGGGGGCTGCCAGGAACTGCCCACTTCCAAGACAGTTCTCAGCTCTGCTTTGCTTTTCTTGTCTAAGGGAGAAAAGCTCTAAGGACAGCAGGGAGTTTAACAAAGGAGACTGGGCCGTTCCTCGTGGCCGTGCCCTGATTCTGCAGCCTCAGGACCACGTGCGTGAGGACCTGCACCTGCCACGCTCCCGCCACGGCCTCCGGGGTTACCCTGGGAACCAGGGGGCCTCTATGTCTGGAGGGACTTGGAGCGCACTCGGTCTGCCCCTCCCCCTTCTTCCTGGACTCTGATGTGTTTGCAGCTTCCAGAGGGATTTGGAGCACTTTATAGAAATCAGTGCTGTGCCCAACAATACCGTACAGTGGGGTCCGAGGAAAGAAGACCGCGTGCACGGCACTGAGGTGATCTGGCTGATCTTCCAGCAGTTCACGGAAACACCTGCTATGAGAAAGCTATCCATAGACTTCGACATCTTTTCCCCCAAAATAAATGCGTTTTCATTCCACGTTCAGGAAGTTTTCAAAGCCCCCTCGCAGATCCAGTAGTGGCAACTTGGTGTGCTCCTTGGCCTGGTCCGTGACCTGGGCTGGGCCGGGCTGGAGGGCAGGGGTGCAAGCCAGCCTGGGCTTGCGGCCAGCGCCGTGCACCCTCGGGCAGCCACGTAGGAAAGCACCCGGAACTCCATTCGCTTTCCAAACACCGCTGGGCCTGGGGTGGCCGTTGCTGCCTTCCCCAGTGAGGCCCTGACTTCACCCACTCAACCATCCCGGCTAAAGGACTGGTACGAGGAGAGTCCTTAGACCACTTATGTTTAATGCAGTTTATTTGAACAAAACAAAACTTTTCCAGTATGGCAGGCTCTGAAAATTCCAGCCAACGGCTTGATCACACACAGAAAATGAGGGGATTTGCCATATCCCAGTAAGTCAACCAGGTTATAGCTTAACCAGCTAACTGTTTATTGCCCGATCCGTTAAAAGGTTACAGCTAAGGCTCTGTCCTGTCTTTGAGCTCTGCTGGTCTGGGCTGTGGGGCCCAGTGTAGCTGCCCAGCCTACACTCACGGCCACTGCGCTGGCTAATTCCCTGCCTTGGGCCACCCCGTCTCTGCGTGGCTGCAGCTGCTGTCCGTGTCGTTTGTGGGTACCTGGAAGCTTCCTCCCAGAGCACCTTGGCAGGTGGTCCACAGGGCTCACAGATCAGTTCTGTTCTCGAGCAAAGCAGCTCGTGGGAAGGGAAGCCAGGTAGCTGAGACGGAGAAAGGGGCCCAAATGGCGGTGACACCGAGTTGTCCCGGAAGTGCTATACCGATGGGAGCCGCTGCGTGCCTCCCCGGGGGGCCTCCCTCACGCGGGCAGCCTCAGTCCTGGCTGAGAGAAACTGCCAAGTGGCCGGGCCAGGGGTGTGTGGGGTGAAGAGAACCGCCCTGGCGGCGGTGGGGAGGCTGTGGGGCCGGCGGGGCTGCTGGTGGTGTGTTGCCTGTGATCAGTGCTTGGTGGTAATTAGCTCCCTTCCCATCTGCTTCCTAATAATGTCGCAGAAATCAGAACCTTCATCCAACCTCTACAGATTGTTTTAAATTATTTGGTCTATCTAACAACTGGTGAGAAATTACCAGAAGGTTTCCGAGAGAATGCTGTAATTCATTTACCCAGACTCGAGCGTTTAAATTAGATGAGCATATCATCACTTTTATTTTAGTCACAGTTTTCTTCTCTTGTTTTGATCGGCTGTTTGACTTTTTGCCTTGCCAACCCAGATTCAACTGTCTCCAAAGATGTCTTTAGCTATCATTTTAAAAAATCAGCTCTCTTTTCTTTGGATAATTCTGCAATGTGGAGAATTAAGCAACATTGTCTAGCCGTGCTGTCGACACGTGTGCATTCTTCAGAGAGCTGAATCATTTCCCCGTGGCTCATTGGGGTTTGTCGCAAGGTCCCACGAACAGGTGCTCTTTGGAGAATGGCGATCATCCCATCTGTAGTTCTTTCCTCTTCTTTGCCATATAGAATGTGGGGCACGTGCAGGGAGAAGAACCTACTAAGAGTCTGTACGTCTTGATACGCACGTCTCCAGGCCAAAGACAAGAGACCGTGAATCAAATGATCGCTGTTCTCGTGCGCTTTCTGTTGCTGGACGAAATACCTGAGGCTGGACTCTTTGCAAGGAAAAGGGGTTTGGCTTGTTTTTTCCTCGTAGTTTGAAGTCCAAGAGCATGGTGCTGGCATCTGCTTGGCTGTTTATCTAAGGCTCTGTGCATGGTGGAAAAACAGAGGGAAAAAGCCATGTGTGGAAGAAGCAAGTGTCCAGGAGAAAGAGAGGGAGGGAAGGAGGGAGGGAGGGAAGAGAAGGAGGGAGGGAGGGAAAGAAAGAGGGAAGGAGGGAAAGAAAGAGAGAGAGGGAGAGAGAAGGAGGGAGGGAGGGAGGGGGAGAGAGGGGGAGAGAGAGAGAGAGAGAGAGAGAGGAGGGGCTGGGTTGCTTTGTAACTATCCACTCTGTGAGAACTAACCCACTCTCCAGGGAACCGCATTAGCTTCTGCGCGAGGGTGGGGCCCCATGACCTAATCACCACAGCTCAACGCCCTCACCAAGCCTCAGCACACATTTTGGTGGGTGACAAACCACACCCAAACTGCAGCACTAACAGAATATTCTGCATGAATTAGAATTGTTTTCCTGTCCATCTGTTCTCAGATGAGAAATAGCAGTTGTTACGAAAGCAGAATAACCAAAGAGTGGTTCTTTCTCATTTTGGAATAGGTCGTACTCTTTCGTGTGTCTTCATCTGAAGATGTCAGGTACCCGTGGAAATCTCGAAGTCTCTCGGTGGAAGGTGGAGAGGGACGATGAAGAACCAAGAGGTGAAGTCCTGGAGTCATTTTGCTGCACCCCAAATCAGGATCTCGGAGTACAAATTCAAGGATCAGAAGCCCGATTTGCCACCAAAGCACGTCGGTAGAGACTTCTAGGTTTCGAACCCCAAGCTGTATTTATTTGGAATATGGATGTGCAGGCTGACTTGATGAAATGTTCCTCTGTCGGTCCTGTTTTCCTTCCACTGCATCAGATCTAGTGTAGGCTCAGAATTGGTTTTAGCTGTCTCACCCTCCCCATGCTTTCATCTACAAAAATGGGGATTGTAATACAGCCGTGTGCCACCAGCCGTGGGGACACGTTCTGGGAAATGCGTGTTTAGGTGATTTCTTGATTGTGCGACCATCATCCAGTGCCGTTCCAGACACCTGATGGCACAGCCTACTACACACACAGGAACAGCGTCAGCAGCCTGTAGAGCATGTTACTGTACTGAGTACTGAAGGCAGTTTAGCACAGTGGCAGGTGTTTGTGTACCAAAATAGGGCGAAACCTAGGAAAGGCATAGACAGAATGCTAGGTGGTAGGGACATCAGGGCGGCAGTAACCTCGTGGGACCGCCGTGGTGCGTGCTGTCCACTGCTGACCAGAATGTCACGTGGCACACGCTCGTCCTGAGACGCACGGTACAGAGTTGCTTTGAGGAGACGTGAAGGCCTTCCTGGCTGCCCTGCACTTCCGTAGTTAAGTGTTCAGTGGATGCTAACCGCCGTTATCATTCTGATCAGCACATAAAGGAAAGAAAGAGACAGTGTCAGAGCCCCTGACTCAGGGCAGGTTTCCAGAATGCAAAGGAGTTTTCTTTGAAAAAGAGAAAGCAAGACTCGTCTGCAAAGCTTAGAGCCGAAATCCCGCCCAGCTCCTCTCTATCGCTTCGTACCTGTCTACTGCATACCTGCCTATTACCACCTATCTATCACTGTCTGTCTTCCATCTTATTATCTGTGGCCTTCTCCATTATCCAGGAATACACTTTTTACCCAGCCACTGACCCACTGACCCATGGCCAGTCCACCAGGATGGCACAGAGAAACGGAAATTTCAAAATGCAGTCCAGCAACCGCTGAAGAAATTGTCTGGATTTGCTGACCCTTTCAGGAATGAATGGGCAACCTGTGTTCTGCTTTTATAGCACCATTCGTGGGCCCTACAAACTTGTCAGCTTAAAAATTACCCTGTCATAGATTTTGAGTTCCACCTACGGCTGCCTGGGCAGAGCTGCGTCAAAGGATTCCACAGGCCATACAGAGCTGTCAGCGTCCCCCAGGCTGGACGTTCCTCACCTGAGCTACTAAATAAACAACGATTTCATGTGGCTCGACCTGATTAACCCTGAACTCAGTTACATCCATGCTGAGAATTCCAAGTCAAAGCAGACAATATCTTTTTTTCTCACCCACTTTCAAAACGTGCAGCAAACATATAGCAAAAAATAAAAAGAATAGGAAATCATGATTCACCAGGGTTGTTGGTAGTTTAGAAAATGTAATTAATTCAATACAATTGCGGTGTGCTTCCTTTTCTATTTTCAAAAGCCATTTTAGGTATAGGAAACGGTGTTTTCCAACTGTAAAATATAAGTAAATATCAAAAGGTATAATTTTTAAATCGTAGTTATTCCTAGCAGGAAAGCATGCTATTTTTTTTTTTTTTTTGACAGGCACAGTGGACAGTGAGAGAGAGAGAGACAGAGAGAAAGGTCTTCCTTTTGCCGTTGGTTCACCCTCCAATGGCTGCCCTGGCCTGCGTGCTGCGGCCAGCGCACTGCGCTGATCCGATAGCAGGAGCCAGGTACTTCTCCTGGTCTCCCATGGGGTGCAGGGCCCAAGCACTTGGGCCATCCTCCACTGCACTCCCTGGCCACAGCAGAGAGCTGGCCTGGAAGAGGGGCAACCGGGACAGAATCCGGCGCCCTGACCGGGACTAGAACCCGGTGTGCCGGCGCCACTAGGCGGAGGATTAGCCTAGTGAGCCGCGGCGCCGGCTGGAAAAGGTTATTTTTAATAAAATTCTTTACTGCCTTAGACCAAATATTTCCACGTGTGAATATGCCTCCCCTTGAAGCTCATTTTAACGAGATAATTTTGTTATCTTCCTTCTTGCTGTTTTCTGCTTCCTTGGGGGGTCACCTTGCTGGTGAAACTTTCTGTTGGAAGCATCATGGCTTCCCGGTCAAGGTCAAGAGGAAGGAGATTGTGTGCCGTCACCACTGCCAAAGGCTGGGCGGGGATGGTGGCGCTCGGTGGACCTGGCTGTCACGGAGGCACAGCAGACCCCACCTGCACCCCGCACTGAGAAAATCGGGCCCTGCCCGTGGCACACACAGCCAGGCTTCACTGGGTTTGGAGGTTTTCAGGTGTGGCTTCCCTAGGGACAGTTTGGTCTGCGAAAGGCTCAGAAGTCCCAGCCTGGCCAGTGATCAGCAGCACCAGGCTGGCCCTGGGCCGAGCTGGGTGTCCCCGGGCACCGGGCTGGATTGGGCACCGAGGTGTTCCGGCAGCTCCCGTGGCACCTCTGCAGGCAAGATGGTAAAGCAAGCAGCCGCTGACATGGAAACGGCTGTTTGAACGGTGAGGCGGGCAGATATGCTAACGGGGAGGCAGCAATAGGGCAACCAGGAAATGACTAAACACTTGGTGCGCATTACTTGCTGCCTTCCTGGAGCCGGCGGGGTGGTGTGCGTGGCACCGTGCAGGTGCTCATGGGAGCCCTGGTCAGGGAGGTGCCTCAGGCACGTTTAAACTGCTTTCTGTAGTTCCAGGCGCTATAAATATTAACTTCTCCCGAGATCCTGCAGTCAAGTGAAACATCTTGCAACACCTTAAAAAACAATCCTATCAGTGTTGCCCAGCTCATTTTATGATCCCACTTCCTAAAAAAGCCATGAACCCTGCTTAGGCAGGGAAGAATCTCCATGAAGCTCATGGAATTTGGCCCCTTTGTGACGCAAAAGGATGCATGCATGGATTTTGCAAGTTCGTGCTCTCAACATCCATAAATGCTGGGCTTCACCTGTGACCTAGCTGCTTAGATTTCCAAAACAGAATCAATGCAGATATTGAAAAATGTAATTTCAGAGAAAAAGCTCCTAAAAGTGCAAAAAACAAAGAGTATAAAAGTGTATCTGGTCTGTATGTGTGGAAAATGGTTTTCATGATGTCAGAAACCCAGGCCCCAGCTGACTTGAAAGCTAAGAAGGGTTTTATACATATTTTTTTAAAATAAATGTTTTATTTATTTGAAAAGTAGAGAAACAGAAACATACAGAGAAAAAGCTTCCATCTGCTGTTTCCCTCCCCAAATGTCTGCAACAGGCAGGGCTGGGGTTGGGGCTGGGGCTGGGGCTGGGGTGGGGCTGGGCCTGGGGCTGGGCTGGGCTGGGCCAGGCTCATGTTAGGAGCTGAGGATTTAATCCACATCTCCCACGAGGGTAACAGGGATCCAGATATCTGAGTCGTCAGGGTCTGCGTTGACCGGAAGCTGCAGAATTGGGAGCAGAGCCCAGGTACTCTGATGTGCGATGCAGGTATCCCAACTGACATCCTATCGTATTTTTTTGTTTGTTTGTTTTTTGACAGGCAGAGTGGATAGTGAGAGAGAGAGACAGAGAGAAAGGTCTTCCTTTTGCCGTTGGTTCACCCTCCAATGGCCACCGCGGTCGGCGTGCTGCGGCCGGGGCACCGCGCTGATCCGAAGGCAGGAGCCAGGTGCTTCTCCTGGTCTCCCATGGGGTGCAGGGCCCAAGCACTTGGGCCATCCTCCACTGCACTCCTGGGCCACAGCAGAGAGCTGGCCTGGAAGAGGGGCAACCGGGACAGAATCTGGCACCCCGACTGGGACTAGAACCCAGTGTGCCGGCGCCGCAAGGCGGAGGATTAGCCTAGTGAGCCGCGGCGCCGGCCATCATCTTTTCATATTTTTTAAGGACCGTAAAAAAGACTCAACCAGAACCACTGGTGGCCGACATGGCTAAAATTGTTCAGCGGCTGGGCCTTGGCAGGGAGACCTGCCTCCCCAGGGGCCTGGTGTCTGCCCTCTGCCCGCTCAGCCCCTGCTGTGAGGTCAGGGCCTGCAAGAGGGGCGCAGGGCCAGGAGGCATGAGAATAGATGATGGTGTCAGATAAGGGCTTCAGAGGAGCCGAGAGGGTGCTGGTGGCTGTGGAGCAGCTGCTGGCCCGGCGATGAGAGATTGGTTTTCTGCATTTTACATGTTTGGAAGTCCTTAACGGAGGGTGGGGGAGGGGCTAGAGAGAGTGTGCTTCTCTTCACTGGTTCACTCCCCAAATGGCCACAATGGCCAGGGCTGGGCCAGGCTGAACACAGGACCCAGAAACGCCTTCCAGGTCTCCTACATGTGTGCAGGGGCTCAAGCACTTGGGCCTTCTTCTCCCAGGCCATCATCAGGGCGCTGGATTGGAGGTGGAGCAGCTGGGACTGGAACCGGAGCCCACATGGGATGCCGGTGCTGCAGGCAGATTTAACCTGGTAGGGCACAACGCCGGCCCCATAAGAGATTTTGAAGGACAAGGGAGGTGGCCTGAGGAGGGTCAGAGACCCAGAGGACAGCGAGGTATCCTGGCCCCAGGTGGCGCAGGGCCAGCCCGAGGCAGAGTGAGTTTGCACGAGGGAGATGGCAGTCCCTGGAGGCTGGCGGGACAGTGGGTGCCGCGCAGTCTCCTGGTCACACAGCAGCATCTGTCCAGGCCGGGCACAGCCTCTGACTGTTGGTCCACGCGCAGCGCTAATACGGCAGTGCCCAAGCACTGTTTCCCGAGAAGGCAGCGTGGCCATATGGCCTCCCTTGTAGGGTGCTCCAGAGCTTCAAGCAGAGGCGAGGCTGGCAGGAGCACTGGGTCCCACCGCGAGCTCGCCCTGCACTCTGTGCGTGGCCTTAGCTCACCGCGGGCTCTCTCAGCCTCCTCAGCAATAACGGGGGCAGGGCAGCCCTGAGCCGCCTCTGGGGAGTGGGGTCGTGGATGTGTAGTGTCTGCAGAGACCGCTCGCCGGGAGTGCCCCCGGACGGAGGTGGGGTGCTCCCGTCGGTTGTCTGGAGGGGAATGAGACGAGCCCAGGAGCTCTGCACAGCAGATGCATCTGCTGCCCAAGGATGCTCCGCGTGCAGATTGCTAAGCTCGCCTCTGTGTCGATGCTTTTTTTTTTTTTTTTCCTACTGATGGTTGAGAATATTCAGCATCGGACAGCAGCCCCGGGACAGTGCGGCCACACCTCTGCTTCTCTGTGCTTTCAGAGCTGGGCCTCGCCTGCCTGCTCCCGAGGCTTTCAGAATCTGCCCAGCGAGGACGGGGCGGGGGCTGCAGCCGGAAGGGCAGCAGCGTGGCCTCTGCGGTGAACGCTGCCAGTCTGGGAGCAGGTGCCGAAGTGTTTCCTGGGATCCTGTTGAGCATGCTGGCCTTCCTCTTCCTCTCCCTCCCTCACCCCCTCCCGTCTCCCCTCCGCTCTCCTGCAGACATGTTGCCTTTCGGCAGAACGGAGACGCAGGCTCAGACAGTTGCATTTGCTCTGTGCCTGGGAGGAGAGCCACTCAAAACCACACAGCCCTGAGCTTGACCCCGTGACTCAGGCAGATAATGATCAGATCCAGCCCTCTCTGCTGCTTTGATCACCGGTGCGAGGGTAAAGGAACCCTGACCAGGTGCACAGGCCCGGTGACCCGAACCCCTTCCTGGTTGTCTCAGTTTCCCTGAGTGGCTAAGAGCCCTGTCTCTGAATCCTGCCACCCTGTTTGGCACACAACAGCAGCACCTGGGATGAGCCATTCTCCGGCCCTGGGAGCCTGGCAGGCGGAAGTAGCAGTCAGTGGGGCTCGGGCCAGGGTGGAGCACCTGCCAAGGAAGTCTTCACTGTGGCTTTTCTTTGCGATAGGGCTGTTCCGTGGGAAGTCAGTGGGATTTGGCTGTGGCAGCTCTGCCTTTCTTTTGTGTTGGAGCTCAGAGACAGTGAGGCGCTGCCACCCGAGGTCCCCTAACTACTTCTTCTTCCTTCTTTCTTCTTTCTTCTCTCTTTCTTCTTTCTTCTTCTTTCTTCTTTCTTCTTCTTTCTTCTTCCAGGCGGAGTGGACAGTGAGAGAGAGAGACAGAGAGAAAGGTCTTCCTTTGCCGTTGGTTCACTCTCCAATGGCCGCTGCGGCCGGCGCGCTGTGGCCGGCACACTGCGCCTATCCGAAGGCAGGAGCCAGGTGCTTCTCCTGGTCTCCCATGGGGTGCAGGGCCCAAGCACTTGGGCCATCCTCCACTGCACTCCCGGGCCACAGCAGAGAGCTGGCCTGGAAGAGGGGCAACCGGGACAGAATCCGGCGCCCCGACCGGGACTAGAACCCGGTGTGCTGGCGCCGCAAGGCAGAGGATTAGCCTAGTGAGCCACCGCCGGCCCCCTAACTTCTCATCTCTGGCTCCTCAAGGTCAGCAGAAGGTTGAGGATG
Source organism: Oryctolagus cuniculus (assembly GCF_964237555.1). Taxonomy (NCBI): domain Eukaryota; kingdom Metazoa; phylum Chordata; class Mammalia; order Lagomorpha; family Leporidae; genus Oryctolagus; species Oryctolagus cuniculus. The sequence continues at coordinate 120,885,409 of NC_091441.1, forward strand.
TGCCTGTGTGACTCCACAGAGCTCCAAGTCTGTCTGAGCTGTTCTCGGAGCTCCCAAGGGAACACCCATGTGAATTCAGCTGCTTAAAAAATCAGTTTCTAAGCACGCAGCTTGAAATTCCTTAAAGCAATGGTTTAGGTTCTGGAAGGGAAATCAGCTTGTTTTTAATTGTTTTAAATTTTCAGTTACTTTCTTGTATGTGGTCTTTCAAACCCAGTCCTCTGCTAAGTTAATCCCGATGTTCACGTGTTACATTGTGTACCTTCCTGTGTTCATCGCGTGTGAGGGACCCACAGTTCCCTTGCAGCAGGTGGACATCTATAGAGGCATCAGAAATTAGGTCATTCACAGCAGCCCTCGTCCTAGCAGCTAAAAACCGGAAACAAGGCAAGTGTCCGTCAGCCGCGGGGTGGATAAATAAGCCGTGATGTAATCCTACGGTGGTGCATTATGGAGCCGTGAGAATGGATGAATCTTGCCCGTCAGAGATGAGTTTCCCCAGAGCGGGAGCCAGACACAAAAAGGCACACGTGTGTGAGGCCATATGCACGGAGCTCAGAATTGGGGAGGACAAGTCGGTGAGGGTCTGCCCCGGCGGACGCCTGCACGGGGCTGTCTCTGGGAGCCGGGGGTCGTGACCGAGGGGGTCAAGTTGCTGTCTGGGTTTGGCGACGTCACGCAAATACGTTCACTTTGGATTAGACAGCGCACCGAGAGGGTTCAGCTTTCCGAGGACGAAGCAGGCTCTGGGTTCTCGTCACGGACATCATCTCTGGCTGCACAGGAGACGGCACACGATTTCACTGAACAGGTGCAGTTCACAGAGCCACATGGTAATGGCTTGTGTGTCTCTGTAGCTGTCGGGCACGGCTTGCTGCGAGCGGGGTCGCTGAGGGGGATGCCTGTTCCCCAAAGTCCATCTGTTGAACTCTGGGATGGGGAGGTGGGCATGGGGAAGGTGAGGAGGTTATGAGGGCAGAGCCGTCACGGTGCCCCAGTGCCCCCATGACAGAGGCTGCGGGAGCTGGGCCACCCCTTGGGCCACGGGAGGACATGGCGGGCAGGTGGCTGAGTGTGAACCCAGAAGTGGCCTCGGCAGACGCTGAGACGGCTGCTGCTTTCTTCCTCAGCTTCCCAGGCTTTAGCTTTGTGCGAAAATAAGTTTCCCAGGCCGTCCAGCTTCTTGTGTCAGCTGCTGTGTGTGACACAGAAGCAGCACCCAGACCTCGTGGACATGGCAGTGTGGCCGTGTTCTAATCAAGCGAACTTGGAGGCGCGGAATTCCGTCCGCCGCCTGTGTTGCCTGGACAACTGAACCAGGTGATTTTCCCGGGAGGAAATCCCCCACGCAGGAGAAATGGGCTTTATTTGGCCTCCTCCTTGCTGGGGTGCAATTTGTAGCTAAAACTCGACTCCTTCAATGCAAAGCTAATAAGAAAAATTCTGAAAGATTGGTTGATGTTTGCTGTAGAAGTGTTGCCATGCACCCCCAGTGCAACAGTGAGCTTTGTACCACGATGCGACCAAAGTGGGAAAGGCCATTCTTAAAATTTTTTTAGAGATTTATTTACTTATTTGAAGGCAGAGTTACGGGGTGGGGGGGGGAGAGAGAGAGTGAGAGACAGAGAGACAGAGAAAGAGAAAGAAATCTTCCATTTGTTGGTTCATTCCCCAGATGACCACAAGGACCAGGGCTGGGCCAGGCTCTGGGTCTCCCACATGCAGAGGCCCAAACACTTGGGCCATCTTCCACTGCTTTCCCAGGCCATTAGCAGGGAGCTGGATCAGAAGTGGAGCAGCTGGGATTCAAACCCACGCTCATATGGGAAGCCAGTGTCATGCACACTGTGGCACAATGCCGGCCCCTATTTATCTTAAATTTTACGTATGTGTTGTTGGATTAGACAGTGCACCGAGGGTGTTCAGCTTTCTGAGGACGAAGCAGGCTCTGGGTTCTCATCACGGACATCATCTCTGGCTGCACAGGAGGCGGCACACGATTTCACTGAACAGGTGCAGTGTGGTTTACTCAACACAGCTACTCCGCGATTAGGCTGTGTCTGGCCCTCTGCCGTGATGGAAACCTGTCCACTGACCTTGAGTGCCGTTGTCCACCTGTGGCGGCACGGGCGGTCTTGCTGACGCAGTGGCTGGCCCAGATGTGAGCCTGCGGGTGGTTTCCCCTGCATGGCTACGTCGCCCGCCATGCGGCTGGGCAGTGTCTGAACGCGCTCTCCGCAGGGCTGCATTCCGCCTGATGGGGTGCTGCTGCCCTTCCACAAAGGAGGGAAGTTCCCACTGGTGTTTCTCACTGCAGAGGGCCTTTTTTTAGAAAATGGAAATGTTGCTGTTTTTCTTCTTGGTTTGCAGGAATGCTCAGCCTGTTGGTGGATCGTAGTTGTTTTTCCTCTGCTTGTTGGCTGTGGGTCGGCGTTGCCGATGGTGGGATTTGGGGTTTGTTTGTTGCCATACAGAAATGTTTGATTTGGTGTATAAATCTGTCTTTCAAGGATTCTGTATTTTATTCTATATGTCAAAAGGCTCTCCAAGATTGTAATTTTTAAACTTATTTGATGGTTTATTCTGGCACTGTCATGATTTTCTAAGAACGTTAATCCATTGGATTTTTAAAAAGACTATTTATTAATTAATTTATTTGAGAGGTAGGTTTACAAACAGAGAGAGGGAGAGACAGAGAGAATGGTCTTCCATCTGCTGGTTCACTCTTCAAATGGCCGCAACAGCCGGAGCCGAGCTGATCTGAAGCCAGGATCAAGGAGCTCCTTCTGGGTCTCCCACATGGGTGCAGGGACTTAAGCACTTGGGCCAGCTTCTACTGTTTTTCCAGGCCATAGGCAAAGAGCTGGATTGACAGAGGATCAGCCAGGACCAGAACTGGCACCCATATGGGGTGCCAACACTGGAGGCGAAGCTTAGCCTACTAGGCTACAACGCTGGCCCCAATCCATTGGGATTTGTCATGATGAGATCTGTGAGTTTTGGAACCAACGTGAACTTCTCTGCCCTGAGGATATGAAGCTATGCGACCTCATGTATTGAGTGGTGCACCTCTCGCCAACAGCAAGAGATGTGGGGGCGGGGTGGGGAGGAGGCGCAGGCATTGCGGTGCAGGAGCTGGGCTGGTGCTTGGGGCACCTGAGTCCTGCGTGGGTTTCAGTCCTGGCTGCTCTGCTTCCTGCTGCTTCCTGCTGGTGCTCCTGGGAGACAGCTGTGCTGGTTCAGATGCTTGGGTCCCACGCGGAGCCCTGCGTGGAGCTCCTGCTCCTGCCTTCAGCCTGGCCCAGCCTTAGCTGTTGCAGCCATTTGGGAGTGAACCAGTACATCAAGGATCTCTCTCTCTGTTTATCTATCTGTTACTCTGACTTTCATATAAATAAATACACTTTTTTTTTTTGACAGGCAGAGTGGACAGTGAGAGAGACAGAGAGAAAGGTCTTCCTTTGCCGTTGGTTCACCCTCCAATGGCCGCCGCGGCCGGCGCACGGCACTGATCCAAAGGCAGGAGCCAGGTGCTTCTCCTGGTCTCCCACGGGGTGCAGGGCCCAAGCACTTGGACCATCCTCCACTGCCCTCTCAGGCCACAGCAGAGAGCTGGCCTGGAAGAGGGGCAACCGGGACAGAATCCGGTGCCCTGACCGGGACTAGAACCTGGTGTGCTGGCGCCGCAAGGTGGAGGATTAGCCTAGTGAGCCGTGGCGCCGGCCAATAAATACACTTTTTAAAAAAGATTTGTTGATTTATTTGAGAGGCAGAGTTACAGAGAGAGAGAGACAGAGATAGAGATCTTCCATCCATTTCCATCCATTCCCCAAATAACTGGGCTCATCTGAAACCAGGAGCCAGGGGCTTCCTCCAGGTCTCCCATGTGGGTGCAGGGGCCCAAGGACTAACCCTAACCCTAACCCAAACCCTAATCTATATGGGATGCCCGTGCCGCAGGCAGAGGTTTAACCTGCTACACCACAGCGCCAGGCGCGTAAACAAGCCTTCAGAAAAAGAGGTGCTGCTTGATCCTGCACTAATGTCCTCTGCAGAGATGGAGCCGTGGGGCTGCCTGCTGTTCCTAGGCCACGCTTTAGTGGTCGGTGAAGAAGCCCTTGCTTTTCTTTTCGGGATTTCTTTGCGTACCCTCCCTTGTCAGAGCTTCCGTATTAATGTTACGATGGATTTGGGCAGTTTACAACTCCGGTCTTGAGTGTTTCGTATGTGCAGATTAGGAAGAACCGATGCCCTCACGTAGCTCAGTCTTTGTAACTAGAAGCACATTCACCGTCCCTTTCAAGGCGTCCTCTCTGGCCCTCGGGGGTGGGGGAGTCTTCTCCAGAGGTGGGCACTGGGCGCTGCAGTTGAGATGTTGCCTGGGGGCGGGGGTGGGGGTGGGGGGTTGCAGCACTGTGGTGTAATGGGTTAATCTGTCGCCTGTGATGATAACAGCATCCCATATGGGGGCATCCCGGCTGCCCCACTTCAGATCCAGCTCTCTGCTATGGCCTGAGAAAGCAGTAGAGGATGGCTCAAGTCCCTGGGCTACCGCACCCACGTGGGAGAACCAGAAGCTCCTGCCTCCCGGCTTTGGCCTGGCCCAGCCCTGGCCATTGCAGCTGTTTGGAGGGTGAACCAGTGGATGGAAGATCTCTCTTTCTGTCTCCTTTCTCTCTCTAACTCTTTCAAATACATAACTACATCTCTAATTAATAATAATGCCTGTTTCCCAAATCAGAGTTCCTGGGTTCAAGTCCTGGCTCTGCTTCCAATTGCACCCTCCTGCTAATGAGCACCCTGGGAGGCAGGAGGTGAAGGCTCAAACACTTGGGCCCTGACCCTGACGTGGGAGACGGACTGAGTTTCAGCCTCCTGGCTTTCGCTCAGTGCAGTCCTGGTGTGGCAGGTGTTTGGGAAATGAATCAGCTGATGGAAGATCTCTCTCTCTCTCTCTCTAATAATAAATTAATTAAAAATATGCTCTGTTCACATAGCTTTTGTTTACTTCTGAAGCTTATTCCTAGGAACTTAATGTTTTTCCTGTTGTTAATACAAAGGGGATCAGTCCTGTTCCTCACCTGATGTTGTTTCAAGAAAAAAAAAAGCCAGGAAGGCATTTGTTGTATCTGAATAAACGAGACCTTGGGAATGACGGTTGCAGATTTAATTCTGTCTCAAACAGTTCCCAGATTCACACAAGGAAACCGGCATTAGGAATGGATTAAAATAGCTCTATTAAAAGATGCTTCCCGGCCGACTTCTGACTCTGACTGGGGTCCGCAGCTTTTCTCGGTTCCTTTGCTCCCGGTTTGCAGATTTCCCTTCCCGGCTGCTCTGTGCATGGCTCCCGCTCCCGCAGGGAAGACGAGCGGCTCAGCTGTTCTGGGTCTTTCTCAACTGAGGGACAAACATCCTGGGAACCAGAGCTGAGGCCCCAGAGGCAGTTGAGGGCTGCCCTTGCTCCCCACGTGCCAGCTAGGGGAGCCATGGTGTCCAGGAAATGAAGAACGGAGAGCATCCCTACAGTCAGCTGGGACGGGGAAAGACCGGTGCCTTCCACAAGACCCCCAGATCTGTAAGCTGGCGGTGCAGGCCTTGGGCTGAGGGGCGTCTGCAGCCAGGAGGGTGCTGGGCCATGTAGCAGGAGCGTCCACCCCAAGTGGCCGCGTTGGCAGAGCCGGGTGCTTGGCTGTGGCTTTGGAAGCGCCATGGATGGGGCTGGAGAGGGAAGGGAGGAGGACTTTCTCACCTGCTGCTCATAGGGAGGGGCCGGGGGCCACCATCGCCTCTTCCATCGCCCTGAAGTTCTCTGACCACAAACCCCCCACTGAGCACCCTGGCTGGGCTGCCGGGTGGCCTCTCCGGGTGCTGGAAGCCGGGCAGCAGCCTTCCGCCCACGCACGCTCATCAAGGCCTGACCAAGGCTGCAGGGGTTGGACCGTGTGGAGGAGGAAACTCAGCTGCCGGGAAAGAAGTCAACTTGCTCTGGGGGCCAGCACGTGGCTCGGCAGCTAAACAGCACAGGCAAACCCTATCAGAGCTGATTTGAGTGCTGACTGCTCGCTGCTGATGCACCCGGGAAAGCAGCAGAGCATGGCCCACGTGCTTGGGTCCCTGCCACCCACGTGGGAAACCTGGATGGAGTTCTGGAGTTCTGGGCTCCTGGCTCAGCCTCTGCTGTTGCTTGTATCTGGGGAGTGAACCAGCAGATGGAAGACCCCTCTGTCTCTCTTTCTCACTCTGTAACTCTTTCTTTTATTTTATTTTTATTTTTTGACAGGCAGAGTGGACAGTGAGAGAGACAGAGAAAGGTCTTCCTTTTTGCCATTGGTTCACCCCCCAAAGGCCGGCGCACTGCGCTGATCCCATGGCAGGAGCCAGGTACTTATCCTGGTCTCCCATGGGGTGCAGGGCCCAAGCACTTGGGCCATCCTCCATTGCACTCCCTGGCCACAGCAGAGAGCTGGCCTGGAAGAGGGGCAACCGGGACAGAATCAGGCACCCTGACCGGGACTAGAACCCAGTGTGCCGGCGCTGCTAGGCGGAGGATTAACCTAGTGAGCCGCGGCGCTGGCCCTGACTTTCAAATAGATAAATCTCAGAGAGAAAGAGGAGAGGAGGGGAGGGGAGGGAATTCAGGTCACATAGAAAAAAAAAGTTGGGATTTGGGATCAAGCATGTGATGTTGATTTTTTAAAATATTGATTTATTTGAAAGAGTTACACAGAGAGAGGAGAGGCAGTGAGAGAGAGAGGTCTTCCATCCACTGGTTCATTCCCCAGTTGGCCACAACAGCCAGACCTGCACTGATCTAAAGCCAGGAGCCAGGAGCTTCTTCCTGGTTTCCCACACAGTTGCAGGGGCCCAAGGACTTGGGCCATCTTCCAGTGCTTTCCCAGGCCACAGCAGAGAGCTGGATCAGAAGTGGAGCAGCCAGGTCTTGAACTGGCTCCCATATGGGATGCGGGCACTGCAGGCAGTGGCTTTACCCGCTTCCTCACAGCCCAGCCCTGATGGCTCTTTTTTTTTTTTTTCACCATATTTAGCTTTGAGGAGGACTTATGGCAAACATCAGTATTTTTTTTAAATATTTATTTATTTTACTTGAAAGTCAGATTTACACAGAGAAAAAAGGAGAGGCAGACCAGAGAGACATCTTCCATCTGCTGGTTCACTCTCCAACTGGCCGAAATGGCCAGAGCTGCGCCGATCAGGAGGCAGGAGTTTCTTCCGGGTTTCCCACACAGGTGCAGGGGTCCAAGGGCTTGGGCCATCTTCTGCTGCTTTCCCAGGCCATAGCAGAGAGCTGGATTAGAAGTGGAGCAGCCGGGACACGAACCGGCGCCCATATGGGATGTCAGCACTGCAGGCGGTGACTTTACCCGCTATGCTACAGTGGTGGCCTGACCTCAGTATTTTAAAATAAGGTTGAGCAGACGTATTTGAAGTTGTTTTCAGATGTTGAATGTGAATGTACTTCACATAGTTTTTGAGCAAGGGAATTCAAGATCAGTGTATTCTGGTCCAAAAACTTAGAACTCCATGCATAGTTTGCCCATCATGTGCATTGTCTGTGAACTGTTTGGAGACCCCTTTTGCTTCCTACCATCTTATTGTTAGCATGTCCATTCTGAAAGTGTGCGTGTGCTTCTATTGGCAGGAGGATGTGGTAACGCCATTCACAGGTCTGTAACATGGCCTGCGTTTGAGTGACAGACGCACTCACGCAGGCGCTGACGATGAACAGCCAATCACGCAGCTCTTCGTTCGTAACACTCCCCCAGCGATGCCTGCGCCTGTGTTGTGAATCATCCGGTCTCCCTGTGGGTGTGACTTCGTCCTGTGATTCCTGTGCCCTAACCACATTGCTAGGCAACGCCAACCAGCATCCCACATCTTCCCAGTTCCGCCTGAGGTTCCACGGGCGGACCTTGGCTTGTGTCTGCAAGCAGAACGACACCCGTGGGGCTTCGTAATAACCATGTGTCCACCAGACCAAAGCAGGACGGCCCTGAGGATCAGGCACTGGCGCAAAAGGGCAGGGGGCTGCTTGGGACGGGGCACACTGTGGGGTCCTGCACCCTGACTCTGCAGGGGACACCCAGATGTAAGGAGGCGCTTCCTTCCAAGGACCCGGGGTCCTCCCAGGACTTGGCGTTGTCATTGTCTGTGTAATGCTCCTTCTGAATCTGGGACGTTGCACACGTAAAACTTGCCACACATGCAAATCACGTGCGTGTGCCTCTGTCAGAACAGAGGCCAGTGTTTTCAGGTCGTGCTCAGGTGCGCTGAGGGTCCCCTGCCTTCTGTGTACATGGGGACCCAGAGGACGCGCACGAAGGCAGGGCCCAGGTCGGTGAGTCCCCCCACCCCCGTGGCACTGAGAACCAACTGTGCTCAGCTGGGCACCATCAGGGAAGCGCCTTCCTGGGGGCTCAGGCACGGGAGCTGCGAGAGACAGGGACACCCGGCGGAGGCCTGCGTGCTGGAGGGGTGTACTCAGGTTCTGTATCCTGCGTGGTGAATAAAACTGACCATCGGCCCCACACCGTCCTAGTCGGGGGGCTCTGAAGGGCCGCTGAGCTGCAGGTCCTGTTCTAGCCAGGCGCCCGCCAGGGCCACAGACGCCTCCTCAGTGGACGTGGAGCCACTTCGCAGACACTGCTGGAGATGCCTCAGTGTGGTTCTGGGGCGGCGGGGGGAGGGTCCCGTTGCTCCACACTGGCTGCCCAGGTGCCCTCCCACCCAAGAGAGCAATGCAGGAACCACAGTGTTGCGTACACCCTGGCCCCAGAGGCCAGGCCCGTCGTTCCCATGATTCCTGCTGGCTATACAGGTCCCCCTGTGCAGGGAGGGAGGGGCGCCAGCAGGCTGCACCCCCCAGGAGGAGGGGCTCTCGCGGGGCTCTTGGAGCCGGCGACCCCAGCCAGAGAGACACAGCAGAAGCTGGATCGGTGGCCCCCGTAGCAGCTGCCACGGCTGAATCTTTGAGGGTGTTTCAGCTCCTGGCTTCCCTGGCCCCTCCCCTGGGTCTCCGGAGCCAGGACGTCACGCAGGGTTGGAACCAGCGGGCTGGGCTGTCTGATCTCTGCCGTTAGGTCCGGCGTCCACACTGCTCCCCCCCTGCCTGGTCACCAGCGTCTATCCAGGGAGCTTGTGAGGAATGGAGAGTGCTAGGCCTCACCCCTGCCTCATGAACCAGAACCTCCAGGGAGGGACGGGGGGAACTGCAAGTCTGGGGGGACCTGCAGGTCTGGGTTTTTGCTTCATTTCCGAACTTCTGACATCTAGTCCACATCACTGGAAATTCCAGAGGTTGCAACGCGTGTGATTAGAACATCTGTTCCCTGATTCTGTCCTCCCAGCATCCCCTCACCTTCCTGTTCCGTGTCACCGGTCACCTGTTCTCACAGCAACACAGGAATTTATAAAACACGTAAAGTGGGGCTGGCACTGTGGCGTAGTAAGCTAAGCCTCCACTTGCCATGCCGGCATCCCACATGGGCACAGGTTCGAGTCCCGGCTACTCCTCTTCCGATTCAGTTCTCTGCTATGGCCTGGGAAAACAGTAGAAGATGGCCCATGTGCTTGGGCCACTGCACCTACATGGGAGACCCAGAAGAAGCTCCTGGCTCCTGGCTTTGGACTGGCCCAGCTCTGGCTGTTGCGGCCATTTGGGGAGTAAACCAGCAGATGGAAAATCCCTGTAACTTTACCTCTCAAATAAATACATAAAATCTTTAAACACACACACAAGGAAAGTAAATTTATTTTACATTATATGTGCAAAGCAAGGCCACTCCTGGTCCTCAGCACCAGCTCTGCAGATATAAGATCTCACCCTTTCCCGGCTTGACAAGGACTTGGGGCTGCCTCCAGGGGCTGTGTGTGGGCCGCGCTATCTAGGGCAGAAAGCTAGGCAGCTGTGAACCCTCGCTGGCTCATGTGCGCTGCATCAGGCCCGTCAGACGCCACCCTGACAAGTGCTTACACTTGTGCCCGTGCCCGTGCCCGTGCTCTGCCTGGGCCTGGCCAGTGGCGAGCGGTCAGCCCAGCTCCCGGGAGCTTCCGCCTCCCGCAGGAAGCGGCCTCCCAGCCCCAGTGCGGAGACCGGGTGTGCAGCGCGCCAGGCACCATTCTCCAAGGACTGGGCCTGTACATGGAGGTAGGGCGCCTGAGGAGCTGGTGCCGCTGGGTACCGGGAGAGGCCAGGCCTCCTGGCAGAGGGCGAAGCGCGGGCACGGGGTCTCCAGGCTTGACCCACAGGCCGTCCTGAGCGCCCAGATGGAAGAGGCCAGCCACCGAAGAGGGAGGTGAGCCGGGGATCAGCGAGGGATGGTGGGAAGCACCGGATGTTGGGGTGCAAACAGTACATGACGTGGGCAGGAGGCGGGCGTTCAGGAAGTAGCTCTCAAAACCAGGGGCGCCCGGGACGGCGCTGGGGTTTGTCACCAGTGATTACTTGGGCGGGGCTGACCTGCCGCCCAGGTGTGTAGACCGGGTGTTCTCAGGGCCACAGGGAACACAGGCAGGGAGCACAGGGCTGGAGGGGCACAGGAACAAGCCCAGGGCCCACCAGAGTGAGAGGCCCGAGGGTGGGGGTGCCGCCCTGGCCCTGCGGTGTGGCCCGAGTGAAGAGTTCAAGTACAGAAGACGCTGGAAACTCCCTGTGTGTTGTGCGCGGACAACTGGCCAAGGTGTTTGAGCCGTAGCGGTGGCGAGGAAGAGCAGGGGTCGGCCCTGGTGCAGGCGACCCTGCAGAGCTTAATGGCTTTGCGCGCATGCACGCTCGGCGTGGTGTGGGGTGACGACAGATTCTCTCTGAACTTGGCGGCGTGGGTGGGAGAGAGCCATTTGGCCTCTGGCGCTTCCTGGCGGCCGGTGCCAGGCCATTTATATGGTATGTTCACAGGAGAGCTGACAAGTGTTGAGAGGTTTCGATATGCATGTTTTAAAGTCAGGGGGGAAAATCCATAAAAATAGGTACTTGTTGGCTAGTTTTCCTGGTTAGTCCAAGGCGCAGGCACAGGGTCGGTGGAGGAGGTCCACCGTGGCGAGGCCGGCGGCACTGACTCACGTGGCCATGGTTAATAGTCTCGGGGAAGCCAGACGCTGCATGGGCAGTTTTTAATGGTAGAAATGCAAAACCACACTATCTTTCTGTGTGCCTTCTAAAACAGAGCTGCTTATGCTAATTTGTTATAGTTAGTGCTTTGCAGGCAGCTCTGTGAATCCACTTTTCTTGGCAGTTCCAGAATATCCTGCCATAACACATTCTGAAAAACTGACGGGCTCTGAAAATCTGGATGTACTAAAGGTACATCTTGTGAAAACCATAAAATAAACACATGATTACATTTGAGAAAATCTGTTATCAGGTTAAGGAAGTTGTCACGATAACAACCCAAGGAAAATTAAACAGTTTGGAATGGAAGATACACTTTCCGTTTGTTTGTACGACTGCAAATATTCTTAGGATCCAGCCTTCGCTCGGGTTGCTGGTCGTTCTGAAAACACTGAACTACCTGCTGGGTGGCCTCCTGGCTCTGGCTGATAGGAAGGCTAAGAAGCAAGTTCGTTGTCAGCGTGATCGGTGCAAAGGATGTTTTGAAAGTGTTATCGTCACTTTGCATCGAGCCAGCTGAGTCCCAGGTCTCCAAGGATGTTGAACTACTGGGTCTGTCAATATTAGTTTTGCTGCTGGTGAATGATAAATGAATTAGGGATATAATTTTGTGCCATACTGTGCTGGCCGTACCTAGCCATCTCCTTGGAAACAATCTCTGACCTCGAGAAGTTTGCAGTTCTAATAGATGGAAAGATACTGGGAGGGAACACAGGCAGCTCATTTCTTTTTTTTTTTTTTTTTTTTTTTTTTTTAATTTTTTGACAGGCAGAGTGGACAGTGAGAGAGACAGAGAGAAAGGTCTTCCTTTACCATTGGTTCACCCCCCAATGGCCACTGCGGCCGGCGTGCTGCGCTGATCCGTAGCCAGGAACCAGGTGTTTCTCCTGGTCTCCCATGCAAGTGAAGGGTCCAAGCACTTGGGCCATCCTCCACTGCCTTTCTGGGCCACAGCAGAGAGCTGGACTGGAAGAGGAGCGACTGGGACAGAATCCAGTGCCCCGACCAAGACTAGAACCTGGGGTGCCGGTGCCGCAGGTGGAGGATTAGCCTATTGAGCAGCAGCACCTGCCAGCAGCTCATTTCTTCAACACACTCAGATTGAGACCCGACTGAGTGTGGGCCAGCAGGCGGCTGCCACTGCTTGGTGTGGGGGGGGAGACGTACATGGTTGCTGTCCTCACATTCTATCCAGGAGAAAAACATGAACTGAGCAACTGTGCTGTGATTATTAACAGCTGGGTGAGGTGTGTCCCAGATAGCGACAGCGTGGTTTGGGGGTGTACAGTGAATATGGTGGAGCAGGCAGCTTTCTTTTGACATTGTGTGTGGGGTAAACTGCAGTGAGTTCTGAAACGTGCCAAATGGTTTTTTTGAAAAAGAAGAAGAGCTCTTGTATTTAGAGGTCAAGGGTCAAAAGATTTCCAAGAGAAACAAGGTACAGCCTGGGTGAGAATCTTAGATGGGCATGAGGGTACTGGAGGCCCTCAATAAGTGCCTGTCATAAATCAGCTGTGAGTAACTTTCAAAACTGTTCTGCACTAACTCTTTTTCAACAGTTTTTATTTATTTATTTGAGAGGTAGAGTTACAGACATACAGAGGAAGAGACAGAGACAGAGAGGTCTTCTGTTTGTCGGTTCATTCCACAAACGGCTGCAGTGGCCAGAGCTGAGCCAAGCTGAAGACAGGAGCTTCTTCTGCGTCTCCCACGTGGATGCAGGGGCTCAAGCAGTTGGTCCATCTTCCACTGCTCTCCCAGGCCACAGCAGAGAGCTGGATCGGAAGTGGATCAGCACCTGGAAGGGATGAAGTACCACAGCCCAAGCTTTACCTGTTACGCCACAGTGCCAGCCCCCTGACTGATCTTTTTTTAAATTTTTTTTTCTGATCTTTTAATTCCACTTCCGCATGAGCTTCCTGAAGTACCAGGCATTTTTGCTTGCCCTGAAGACAACACCCTCCTGCTTGCAGGAATGCTTTTTAGCCCTGTGGTAAAAGTCAGGTGGACACAGCGCTCTGCAAGAAGCCAAGTAGATACGAGACTCGGATGGCCAGTTAACCTCTCTGTCCACCTTCACACCTGTGGTACAGCATGTGAATGCCAACAACCACAAGACCCCAGTGTGCTTAGGCAAGCTTCATGTCGATTCAGATTCCTTCAGTGACAAAGTTGGGCTCCTTGCTGAGTGAATGTTCTCATGTTTGTCTAAGCAAAATGAAATGGTTCTGTTTGAAGCTTAAGTACATGAAAAGTCAAGTATACGATCAAATAATGTAGCTTACTCTTTCAGTAATGGTTTCAGGAAACAATTCATTTTAGAATGCACCGTTAAATAAATATACAGTGAAAGGTAAATCCATGGAACCATCTACGCGATGTAGATTGGGTAAAAACTACCTGTCGTTGACTATGAACTTGAGTTGCAGCCCACTGCAGGCACTGCTGTACCCTCTGTGTTCTTGGTTCTGCACTTCCTGCCTGGAGGTCTTTTTATATCCATTCTGGACCCTTGGCTTTGCGTTTTCTAGCTGTATTCTATTCCCTTATGTGGACATGGGATGATCTGAAGTCTCCAGTGGTCGGTGTTCGGAATGGTTGCAATGAGAGGCCTTGTGTGTGGTACCTTCAGAGGCATAGCCACAGAGAAGTCCGAGTAAAGCAGTAACCATGAATAATTTTGGTGGATGTTGCCAGAACACTCTTCAGCCAGCAGTACAGGGGAGCGCTGCTTTTCCACCGTTGTTATTAAATGGCTGCATGTTTTGTGAGTGGTTAGGGAAGACTGCGTCTCACCCTTTCTCCTGTAGATTTTCTGTAGGGCTCCCCGTTTCTTCTCAGTGTAATGCAGCCTTGTTTGTTGGGGAAATTGTCCTTCATGACTGGTGCAAGTTGCAAATGACCTTATCTCGTCTCATCCTTAGAATTTATCAAAATTTATTCCATGCCTCCTGGATTGGACTGGGAGTTAGAAAGACTGCTGTCGTCCAAGGGCATTAGGAGAGTATCCTGTTTTTCTTCCAGGGTGTGCCGTGGTTTCCAGTGTTTACCTTTAAACTTTGAAACCATTTGGAATTTGTCCTGGTATCAGGCAGGCTTTTCTCCTAGAACGCTACCTGGTCACGTCAGCATCACACGTTGAACTCTCTCTCTTCCAAAGTGGCTTGTGGTGCAGTTTTTATCCCGTATCTCTTTGGATCAATTTCTGAACTTAGTTGCTTAACAAAAAAAAAAAAAAAAAAAACAACAACATGTTTTTACAAGCTACAACTCTTGAAAATGTTCCCCGTGCTATTTGTGATTCTAGGTTCTGTTCAGGCACCTGAAGTGTTTGATGTTTTGTTGTAAAGTTGGTTTTTCCTGTTCACAAAGTTTGTGTTAGTTGCTTTCTTAAGCAACGTCTTTAGAGATTTATATGGAGTGAAAAATGTGTTTGCAGTTATGTGAAAATATTATTCATATCAGAGCTAATTCTGCAAAACGCTGAAATCCTGTGAAAAAGGAAAATCTATTTCAAGTGAAATCCCCTCAATCTCGGGGAACCTCCCTCAGTGGAAAATGGAATTTGAAAATGAGTTTAGTGCAACACATTCTGAAACCCCTGCATTTTTCATAATGTGCTGTTTCCGTGGACCGTGTAGAGAACCATCCTGTGCTTGGATTTCATTAATTTTTTCCCCTAAGATAAACTTTTTTTAATTGCATATCCGTGACTTTTTTTTCTTTTAAAGTATCTATTTCAAAGGCAAAGTGACGGAGAGGAAGGGACAGAAATCTTTTGGTTCACTCCCCCGAATGGCTGCAGTAGCCAGCGGCTGGGCCAGACTGAAGCCAGGAGCCAAGAACTCCATCCTGGTCTCCCATGTGGGTGGCAGGGGTCCAAGGTCTTTGGCCGTTATCCACTGCCTTCCCGGGGATGCTAGCAGGCACCTAGATGGGGAGCAGAGGAGCTGGGACTGGAAGTTTGCAAGCGCTGGCTTAACTCCCTGTGCCGCGATGCCCTGCTTCTGTGGACTCTCTGAAGTACGTCTGTAGACTCAAACTGGAAATACTTGTTGCCTGTGCACAATGTATTCTACTGTGAAAGATGGCTCAAACGGGCAAAGAGTTGGAAGAAAGTGTAGGTGTCAGATCTGCCGTGGGAACCCTCATGCGATTGGGAGACTTAACTTTGCATCCCATTTATTGCAGTGTGGTTTTGTCACTTGAAAAAATATTTTTTACTTGGCAACAGCAGCAGGCTGGTTATGCAACACTTGTATTTGCAGGGTTTTCATGGAAGCATCGGGCCTGCACGCTTTGAATCCTCACATGTAGAGTCGTGTGAGAGTGGGAAGTGGAGGCAGAGGTTTGTTTGGTGACCGGCTCTCCCTGGGGCGTGTTCTGGAAGATTACACACCTGAGAACAGGAGGTTGGCTGGAACTTGGTAGCCCCGGGTCTCCTGAGTTGGTCGTAAGCATCCGCTCGTGTTCTATTCCTGACTTTGCTTCACCAAGTAAGGTCTGTACAAAAGGCGTGAAATTAGTGTTTGCGTAAACGGGGAAGCTCTCAAACCAGCTGGCATTCTGTAAATGAAATGGATGGAACAGGAACCGGAATACTGTTTTTCCTCAATTAGTTTGCTGAATTGTCACTGCCAATGGCACAGACCTAACTCAGCTCACTCTCTCTTCCTGGCAAAGATATTGGTTTTGCAGGGTTTAATCAGTTGTGTCCCAAACATGTATTAAGTTTAATGGAGACACGGGCACTAGTGAGACTGCAGGGGCTATGTGCATGGGGGAAGAACCTCATAGCACGGTGAGAAAAGAGAAAGAGTATCCAGGCTGTCAGCACAAGCTGCAACATGCCTGGGCTGAATCCTACTGAGAATGTGACATAAAGCAAAGTTTCTCTCTAACTTTGGTCAGAATATCAATCCCGGAATTAGAGTGGATGCTTCCTATGCTAGATAAATGCTAGGCCCTGGCGCTGCGCCCTGCCCCAGTGTTGGAGTCTGGAAAGGACCTTGGGAAGGGCTTGCACCACCATGCGGCCTCCCCCAGGCCCGCGGCTGCCCACAGTGGAGCAGGAGTGAGTGCGGCAGGGTGTGGGCATGGCGTGGCTGCGTGTGGGCTCAGGCAGGGGCAGAGGGCAGCAGGGCTGACCCAGGGGGACAGCCACGCAGGACGGAAGCGTGTGCCCTCCTGGCCCCAGTCGTTTTTCCCTCTGAGACTCCCTGCTTCTCACATTGGGTCTGATGGTGGCAAAGACGGTTTGGAGAGGCTGATGGGGACAGACTTGTCCCCAGGTCTATCTGTAGCCCCCAGATGTGAAGCCACTGTTTGGCCCTTCCATCTCTGAGCAAAGCATCCCACAGGCCCCAGGGCGCCCCTCCTGCCCATGGGCATCTCGGCAAGGAACCCCAAGCCGGCACGGCACAGACACGCCCGGCGGCTCACCTGAGTGATCGTCTCTTCAAAGAGAAGCCGGCTCGGTCAGAGTTCATTCTTCGGCTCCTTGAATGTCTGCCTCCGGTGAACCCCCGTGGTCCAAGGTGCGGCTCAGGATTCCAGGAACCCTCCTGCCCCTTGCTCTGGTCCCAGAAGGAAAACGTGGCCCGACTCAGCACTCAGGCCCTTCTTTACCAAAAAGTAGATCCTGCACCGTTCTGTGGCCACTCTGGGCTGCAGGACTCTTCCTTGCAGATCTGGATTTTCTACAAATGCACATCTCGGGGGGAGATGTCGGCGCGTCCGGAGCCCCTGCCACACGCTGCCTGTGGCTCGGCGATCCGTTCGTTTCGTGGGATGACGGGCTGCTCTGCTCTGCTCTGCTCACGAGGTCGTGTTGCCCCCCCCCCGCACCGGGCCGCAATTCCCAGGCTGTGCTTGCCCTGCCTGTGCCCGGCCCCCTCCCGTGGGAAACGGCGGTTGCTGTGTCTCCCTGGGTGACCTGCCGGCCTGCTCGCTCTCCCTTTGGTCCAGACGCTTCTGGGTTTTGTGGGTTTTGTACACTGATCTTAACTGGCTGTCGTAAAGAAGTCACCTGAATAAAAACATCAGGCCCCTCAGTCGATAAAAACAGAAACACAGTGCACAGAGATATAGATGTGTATGTCATGGAATTCTAATTTTTGTATTAAACATTTTTATGTACGTTCTTCTGACTTTTACAGAGTACTTGTTTTTATTCTGTTTTTTAAAAGATCTTTAAAGATTTTTTAAAAAATTAGTTGAAAGGCAGAGTTACAGAGGGAGGAGGAGAGACAGATCTTCTGTCTGCTGGTTCACTCTCCAAACAGGCAGGCCAAAGCCGGGAGCCCAGAGCTGCTTCAGGGTGCCCCATGTGAGTGCAGGGGCCCAAGCACTTGGGCTGTTTTCTGCTCTCCCAGGTGCGTAAGCAGGGAGCTAGATCAGAAGTGGAGCAGCTAGGACTTGAACCAGCACCCACGTGGGATGCTACTGTTGCAGGCGGAGGCTTAACCTGCTATACCACAGCACCAGCCCCCTGTTTGCTATTTTTATTTGTATTTATTTGGAAAGGTTGAGGGGGTGGAGAGAGAGACAGACAGGGAGACAGAGATACTCCATCTGTCAGTTCACCCCCGAGTGCCTACAAAAGCAGGAGTCAGGAGCTACACCCAGGCCTCCCGCATCGGGCACCTGAGCCGGCCAGCTGACTCCCAGGGTGCCTTAACAGGAAGCAGGACTGGAAGCAGAGGTGGCACGCAGATCCAGGTTCTCTGATGTGCAATGTGGGTGTCCCAAGTGGCATCTTCAGCACAGTGCCGAGCGCCTGCCCCAACATGTGAATTTTAAATAAAGCGTTACTGACGGTGACACCTGATGTCTATCCAGCGCCTCACCATTGCTGGTGGTTTGCTTTCTTTATTTTTTTAATAAGCACATTATTTTATTTTTATTTTTTAAGGTTTATTTATTTGAGAGGCAGAGTTACAGGCAGAGGGAGAGAGTGAGAGAGAGGTCTTCCATCTGCTGGTTCCCTCCCCAGGTAGCTACAATGGCTGGAGCTGGGCTGGTCTAAGAGGAGCTGGCTGGTACAGAGGCCCAAGCACTTGGGCCAACTTCCACTGTCTTCCCAGACAATTAGCAGGGAGCTGCATCGGAAGTGGAGCAGCCAGGACTCAAACTGGCACACATGTGGGATGCCGGCACTGCAGGTGGAGGCTTAAGCTACTATGCCACAGTGCCAGCCCCGATGGTTGTTTTCCTGCGTGTTACACAGAGGTGGCATAGCTCAGTGGTTAGAGGTTGCAGCATCTGACGCTGGCCTGGACGAAGGCCCTGACCTTCTCGAAGCCTCCATTTGGTGTATGGAACCATCTGCTCAGGCCAGGCTGAAGACCTAGGGGGACGCTGCTCATGATGCCCTCGGGGGCGCTGAGTGGCCGTCACATTGGCCTCGTGTGTTCCTCCATGTCTGAATTCTTCCCACGGCACAGTTGTGAAAAAGTAGGCCGTGTGGGATGCTGGTCGTCCTACCCGGGAGGGGCATGGTGCTCGGGGACGTGAGCTGGAGTGACAAGTGACTCTGGTTTTCAAACCACGCTCAGTCACAGCGTTAATGCCGGCAAGAGGCCCTGGGCTGAGTTCCCAGGCACCTTTCTCTAGGGTGGGGCAGACACGGGGAACCTGAAACACCTGTCAAGCCGGGACATTCAAGATCCGACGCCGTCGCACACCCTGTGCGTTGCGTCTGAACTGTACACCCCTGGCGGGCTCCATGTTGGTCCTCGTTTTTTCTGGGGTGGGGGCTGCCATGGTTCCTGTGGCTGTCTCATTTGGAAGTGTAGCCTGTGAAGGCGACTTGGCGAAATCCAAACTGCTTGGCCAGTGTGGCGTTGCCACAGGGCACGCAGAGAACTGGAGGCCGGCCGGCCCTGGCCTCCCGTGGCAGGGGATGTGCTGATTCGCCGGCCCTCTGGGACCAGGGCGGCCTTGGCTGCCTGAGAGGCACCGCCCGCCGTGGACGTGAGACGGAGGTGCCTGCTGCCTGCCGTCCTTCATGGCGTGTTTCTTGTTCTGCATCATAGCTGCCCCTCAAGAGTTCTTTTCCCCTGCTTAGGCGTTTTGCTCAGTTTTCCTTTCCCGGATAAGAAATTTGAAAACAAATGTTGTGTTCCCTTTTGAATGAACTGAGATGTTGGAATGTTTTGGCTAGGGACAGGTCCAGTCCCGGTTCTGTGGCTTCTGCACAAGTGCTCTGGAATCGCCCAGATTTCAGAAGCAGGAGCTGAGAACGCCCGCTCCCAGGGAGCAGCCACAGAGGGGTCCAGCGGTCGGAGACATTTCTCTTCACTGATGGACTCTGTTGGTGACACTTTAATTCACAACCACGAGATGCCGGGACTCCATCTCTGAAATCGCACTCTCGAGAGAGAATTTGCGATGCAAACACTTGGCGTGTGCTCAGGTGTGCGATTTGGGTAATTTCCTGGTGAATCCACAGAGGTAGTGGAGAAGCCTCAGAATTGTGTCCTCTGATGGGGCTGGAAACGCAAGTTAGCCTGCTTCATCCTGGACTTCGGGGCTGCGAGGTGAGACCTGGCGCGCACACACTAGTCTGTGGGAAATCGTGGATGATGTTTACCGGGTTCACACCAGTCTGTGGGAAACCCGTGGATGATGTTTACCGGGTTCACACCAGTCTGTGGGAAATCGTGGATGATGTTTACCGGGTTCACACCAGTCTGTGGGAAATCCGTGGGTGATGTTTACCGGGTTCACACCAGTCTGTGGGAAATCCGTGGATGATGTTTACCGGGTTCACACCAGTCTGTGGGAAATCTGTGGATGATGTTTACCGGGTCCGTGTCTGCTCGGAGCAGCTCCGTGAGCCGCCGCGCAGAGGAAGGCGGGTTTCCTCCAGCGCTACGTGTTCTGGGGCACGTTTCTGCAGTGATAGGTTAGCTTTCCTGTTCACACAGAAACCTCAGCTGGGCGGATTGAATCCTAGCCATGATGGGATTCCTGCTGGTGAGTAAGATGCTCACGCTTCGCTCCCTGACCTGACCATCAAGTGTCGCCAGGCAAAATTAAAAAGGCACCATGTCCCTTTGGTGTGGCGCGGTGAGGTTTCAGAAAAATGATGCCAGGAAAGCCGGTCTGAGAGGCTGGAATTCCCTTGGGAGTAAAGGATGCACAAATGTGTGTGTGTGTGAGGTATGAGTGTGTGTGTGTATCAGTGCGTGACTGTGAGTGTGAATGAATGTGTGTATGAGTGTACATGAATGTGCATGTGTGAGTATGCATGAATATGTATGAGTGCACAACTGAGTGTGCGTGAATGGGCGTGTATGAGTGTGCATGTGCACAGTCTGCATGACTGTGAGTGTGCATGAATGTGTGTGTATGCGTGTGCATGTGTCTGCATGACTGTGAGTGTGCATGAATGAGTGCATGAAAGTATGAGTGTGTGTGGGTGTATAACTATGAGTGTGCATGAGTGTGTGTGCATGAGTGTGCATGTGTCTGAGTGCATGACTGTGAGTGTGCATGGATGTATGAGTGCATGAAAGTATGAGTGTGCATGAATGTGAATATGTGTGAGTGCATGAATGTGTGTGTATGAGTGTACATGAATGTGCATGACTGAGTGTGCATGGATGTGTGAGTGCATGAAAGTATGAGTGTGTGTGGGTGTATAACTGAGTGTGCATGAGTGTGTGAGTGCATGAATGTATGAATGTGCATGAGTGTGTGTGAGTGCATGAATGTATGAATGTGCATGAGTGTGTGAGTGCATGAATGTATGAATGTGCATGAGTGTGTGTGAGTGCATGAATGTATGAGTGTGCATGAATGTGAGCATGAGTGTGCATGAATGTGTGTATGAGTACATGAATGCAGGAGTGTGCATGAATCTGTGTGTGGATGAGTGTGCGTGTATGTGATGAATGTGCATATGTGTGCAGACAGTGTAAGGTTTCACCCGTAATTCGTTACTGGACATAACTGTCTTCAAAATATGTGGCTGCCGGCCCAGATGAAATCCGTGAACTGTCATCCTTGCTAGGAGTGCTCTGCTTCTGCAGTCAGCTACAAGCCATGAATGGAGCTGCTTTTTGAGGAGAGTTCTTTACAGAGCAGCCCTGACCGTGCATTATTCATATTTTCCTCTCAAACTGTGATCCAGACCCCCAGGGGACGAGGACACACTCTGTAGCCCCACATGAGTCACCCTCGGGAGAGGTGAATTAACGTTCATAAGTGTTACAATTAGGCATAGCATTTAAAAAATTCAAACCTCCTGGAATTAAGTTTTCTACAGTTTTATTCCTAGCAAAAATGCAGGCACGTGGGGCTGCCGTGGTGGTGTAGCAGGTAAACTTGGCATCCGAGATGAGCGTTGGTTGGAGTCCTGGCGGCTCCACTTCTGATGCAGCTCCCTGCTAATGGCCTGGGAAACAGTGGCAGACGGCCCAAGTGCTCATTGTCCTGCACCCGCACGTGAGACTCAGATAGAACAGCTGGTTTTGACCTAGCCGAGCCCTCGCTGATGCAGCTATCTGGGGCATGGACCAGCAGGTGGAAGTGTTTTCTCTCCCTCTATCTGGAGCTCTGATTTCAAATACATACATCTTTCACAAAAGGAGAAGCAGAGGCAGAGTGGGATCCTGGGTGAGCAGGATTGTGCCTCCCCCTGGGGTGGAGCTGCTCCCATTCGCTCTTGTAACTGTGCCACTGGCGCTTCTCCTACAAGAGGGGCCTTGTCCGGCCCCGGCTGTGGGGAGCCAACGGCAGGGCAGAGTGATGCCGAGTCTAGACTTGGTGCTGCAGCTTCGCCTAGCTGCCTCCTCGCAGCTGTGCTGTGGGGGCCCTGGCTGGGGAGACCACGCAACGGTGCCATTGAGAGGACATCCCAGGGCCTCTGGTCTCCTTCCCATCACCAACCTCAGGAGAGCACCAGCTGCCCAGTAGTTTCGGTCCCAGCTGATGCCTAGCGGAGCAGAGGCCAGTGGTGCCCTGTCTCAACTGCAAAGTGGCCAGTAAAAGAAATACCGTGGGCCTTCCATATCCATGAGTTCTATATTTGTGGCGTGAACCACCTACAAATCAAAAATGCTCAAGGGGCTGGCACCGTGGCTCGCTTGGTTAATCCTCCGCCTGCAGCGCTGGCATCCCATATGGGTGCTGGATTCTAGTCCTGGTTGCCCCTCTTCCAGGCCAGCTCTCTGCTGTGGCCCGAGAGGGCAGTGGAGGATGGCCCATGTCACCCACATGGGAGACCAGGAAGAAGCACCTGGCTCCTGGCTTCGGATCAGCACAGCGCCGGCCATAACAGCCATTTGCGGAGTGAACCACTGGAAGGAAGACCTTTCTCTCTGTCTCTGTCTCCCTCACTGTCTATAACTCTGCGTGTCAAATAGAAAAAAAACTCAAAAAAGACTTGCCCCAATTGGTAGAGTTGGAAACATACCAGGGGATTCCAATTCAATCCCATCAAGGTGGCATGTGCCAATGCCATCTCACTACTCCAAGTGATCAATTTCAGTTCACAATTGATCATAATGAAAGGACTAAGAGTCAAAGGGAGCACATAAACAAGTCTAGTATCTGCTAACACCAACCGATAGAATAAATAAAGGGGAGAGTGATCCAACATGGGAAGTGAGATACTCAGCAGACTCATAGAATGGCAGATGTCCTAAATAGCACTCTGGCCTCAGAATCAGCCCTAAAGGCACTCGGATCTGGCTGAAAAGCCCATGAGAGTATTTCAGGCATGGAAAGCCAAGACACTCTGGCAAAAAGATCTCTGTGAGTGAGATACCAGTGGAAAGAACAGGTCTTCAAAGAGGGAGGTGCCTTTCTCTGAAGGGAGGAGAGAACCTCCACTTTGACTATGACCGTGTCTAAACAAGATAAGAGTCGGAGAACTCAAGGGGCTTCCATAGCCTTGGAAACTCATAACTGGTGCATAGGGAGATTACTGATGCCATAAACAGGAGTGTCAATTGGTAAAGTCAACAACAGGAGTCACTGTGCACTTACTCCTCATGTAGGATCTCTGTCCTTAATGTGCTGTACACTGAGGCTTAATGCTATAACGAGTACTCAAACAGTATATTTCACTTTGTGTTTCTATGGGGGTGCAAACGACTGAAATCTTTACTTAATGTACACTGAACTGATCTTCTGTAAAAAAAAAAAAAAAAGAAAGAAAGAAATTATCAATTCCCAACTTGACTCTCACTGGGATTAAACATGACAATAGGTCTGATCTGATTTCATCATCATTTAAAAAAAATCATCTATTATTTTTCACTTTATGTTTCTGTGTGGGAGCAAACTGTTGAAATACTTACTTAAGGTATACTAAGCTGATCTTCTGTATATTAAGATAATCGAAAATGAATCTTGATGTGAATGGAAGGGGAGAGGGAGTGGGAAAGGGGAGGGTTGTGGGTGGGAGGGACGGTATGGGGGGGGAAGCCATTGTAACACATGAGTCGTACTTTGGAAATTTATATTCATTAAATAAAAGATAAAAAAAAAATCTCAAAAAAAAAAAAAGAAAAAAACTCAAAAAAATCTGCATCTGTCCTGAACATGTACAGACTTCTTCTTATCCCATGAACAGTGGCAGTACTGCGTCACAGCTCTCTAGCATATTCATTGTGTTGGGTGTCCTAGGTCATCTAGAAAGAACTTAAAGTGTACAGAAAGATGTGTGCAGGTTCTATTATGCAGGAGTTACACCACCTTTCAGAAGGGTGTCTCTGCCCACACAGGAGACCTAGACTGACTTCCTGGCTTTGGCCTGGTCTGACTCCCGCTGTTGCGAGCATTTGGGAAGCAGACCAGAGGACAGGAAAGTCCCTCCCGATCCCCATTCCCCTTGTCCTCTATCTTAGCCTTTCAAATAAATACAGATTACAGTTTTATTACCCGAGTTAAAGCAGAAAGTCCTTTTGTCTCAAAGAGCTGCTGGTGTTCCGGTTCATTAAGACAGGCCAAGGGTGTGGCAGTCGTCCGGTGTCTGCTTCTCATGGGGCTCCGGGTCACAGACTGGAGTGGAGCTGAGCAGGGTGGTTCCGGAAGGCTTCCTTCCTGGTGTGTTCACGGCCCTTCCACGTGGCCTCCGAGTCCCACGCCAGCACAGAGGCTGGCTCCCAGGGCTGGAAGCAGAGGCTGCCAGAGCTCTCGTGGCCTGCCCTCACAGGTCCCAGGATGTCCCTCCTGATGTGCGCTGTCAGTCCAGTGAGGCGACATCCCAAGTCCTGGGAGAGACTGCTCCTGCTGATGAACGCCATGCTGTCACACGCAGAGCGGGGAGGAACTGATGATGACTGGGCGGGAAGAGTTGTTCTCATCTTGACTCTGACACGAAGTAGCTGCGTGGTTTAGCTAGGGCACTTAGTACCGCTTAATCCATGTGCTCAAATGACAGGTGAGGAGACTGAGTCCTAAGCTCCGAGTTCTTGCCCAACCCCACCATTCGGCAGACACGTCAACAGCCCAGAGGGTGGGAGAGAGTGGGTGGGAACAGAGCAAGGTGGCTGAATGACGGGCCCTGCTCAGCCACGTTGTCATCCACCCTGTGCTGTGCTCCACTCTGACCACTGTCAGCCACACGACCTCAGCTTTCGAGGCCTGGTCCTGTTCTTGGGACATTGCTCCTGCGCCAGTTAATTCCTCTTCAGTCTCACCAGTGAGGAAATCAAGATACAGTTGTGTTTTCCAGCCAGGATGCTGTCTTCCACGGGGAGTGGGAAGCTTGAGGATTCCTGGGGGAGTTGGGGTAAGGATTCCAGCCAGGGATGGAAAGTTGCTATTTGGACAGAATTTGCTATCTTGACCACATAGCTGATTGATCAGCTCCATAAACATTGCGTCATCCAGAGGGAGCCTGCTGCAAGAAGGGACTTGGAAAGCAAACAGATTAGGCACCTCCAGCCGTGTGCTTCCTGATCCTGGAGTATGCAATGCACGCACGGTCAACAGGCTTCCTTGCCACAGGGTCCCCGGACGAGATCTTTGACCAGTCTGTGCTGAGGCTCAGCATGTGTGATCGCTGAGCCAGGGCCACGTGGTGTGTACCTTCAGCAACCAGCCGTGGGCAAGCCGGTAGGGTGCCTTCTGTTTGTGCAGGTGCCGCGTGTGCGCCGACTGGCTGCACCTGCTCTAGGACTTGACTAGCAACCTCAGGTTCCAGCACGGTCTCCAGTCCCTGGCTCTGAGACCCCCAGACCAGCGGGCTGGGCATGGTGACTTGGGGGCGGAGGCACTGAGCTGCACCCCTCCCTGTGTGCCTGCTAGCCTACTCGCCAGCATCTCTCGGGCGGTGTTTAACCAAATGACCCCCAGAGAGAGGACACAGTCTTGTTTGGGGGTCACAGCACACCATCCTCACCCTCAAGAATGTGGCTTACTCTATCTGGTAGATTTGCCATCTGCTGTACTGGGGGGCGGGGCGGGGGTCTTCAGTCTTTCCCTGAGCTGTCACAGTCTCTAACCAAGACCCTGTGTTCCCAGGATGGGGTCTTGCCTCCCCACGGGGGTCAGAGAGCCGAGGAGAGAAAGGCCAGGCGTGGATCCAGGGTGGGCGCGTGCCCCCGAGTCCCGCATCCCCCGGAGGGGGAGTGGGCAGCACGCACCGCACCCACAAGGGGTTTTGTGTTAAATTCCCCGTGTCCCTTAGTCCCTTAGTCCCTCTCCGGTCCCTGGTAAATCCGTGGGAACCTGCGCGGGAGGGGAGGGCAGGGGGAGAAGCAGAGAGGGGATGAACCTGGGGAGATGGAGGCAGACCCGCACGCAGGCGTGGCCGTGGGGATGCGTGGTCACCGGGTCCCGCCCGCCAACTCCCCGCAAGGCACCAGGCCAGCCTCGGCGCCAGGCTCAAACCAGCCATTAACAGAGCCCTGCGCTCCGGGCTTGCATGGCTGCGCGCGGGTGAAGAGCACACGCGCGAAGATGACTTTGGGGCGCAGCCACGCGGCGTCCACACACCCCGCCTGCTGACAGGTTGTGTTTCCCGCGGACCGTGGGAGGCTGCCTCTTCCAGGAGGGGCCAGGCGCGCCTCTGCGGGCTGGGCCTGAGGGGCGCTGTGCGGCGTGAGCGGGAGCGACCTCCCCTCAGGACCCTGCTCAGCACCCGCCCGCGCTCCATTCCGGCTGGGTGGGCACAGCTGCGGAGGGGGCGTGGCCACCACGAGGCCCCGCCCCCGGCGGCTGCCCAGGTGGAGGCCCACGTGAGCGCGGGGGTGGAGGGCGGAGCAGGGCGGTGCGCACGCGCTGACGCCCCCGGGGCCGGCCGAGGGCCGAGGCGTGGCGAGTCCCCGCGGGCGTGGCTGGGGACAGCTGCCTGCTGCTGGCGCGGGGCCGCAGCTGTGGGTGAGGGGGCCACCGCATCCCCGCCGGGGGAAGCTGCGGACAGGAGGCCCCGGCAGGGAGAGCGGCGCCGGGTCCCTCCCGGGGAAGCTGGCCCGGGGGCCAAGTGGATGCCCGGCCGGGCCTCGAGGCGCTCCCCGCGCGTCACGGGCCCGGGCCCGGTGTCCCAGGTCTTCCCACGCAGGGTCCAGGCTGCGGGAGCGGGCAGGGGGCGAGCCCCGGAGCCCCGCCATGGGAAGCCTTCCTCGCCCTCCGCACTGTGCTCCGATCTTTAAGTCGTACTTTGGTTTAGAAAAGCTGAGGGAAACCTTTTATTTAAACAAAAAAATCGTATTTACGCGTGGTCCTTTTGGTGCGCTTGCTGCCGCCGCTGGCCGACTGGGGACGCCCCGGGTGCGGCGGTTCTCCCGCGTTGGCCCCGCACGCCGCGCTGTGGCTCGTTTTGGGGGGCGGTGAGCCCCACGAGGCGCCTGTCCCCTGCCGCGTGTCTCAGTGGCCCTCAGAGGTTAGCGTGGCCGCAGCCTCGCTCTTGCCCGGAACCGCCACGAGAGCCACGGGGCTGCAGAAGTGCGCGTGGTCGCGGCGTGTGGAGTACGTGGAACTTTCTGGCAGAACTCACGCTGTGAGCCCCGTGAGGCCTGCCCCAGGACGGCGCAGCCACCTTGGCCCCCTCCTACGGGGCCGGGGGCTGGTCTTGTCTGATTAATGCCTGAGAAATGGACAGTTGAAGGTGGCGTGGAGGTGCGGGCCCTCCCGGGGACTCGCGGTGCGGTTCCGGACGGGTTCCTTGACAAGTGAGATGTGCCGAGTCACCACCGCACCTGCGCCTCCGGGAGAATTGCGCCTTAAATTTACGTTCAGGATTTTGTTTCATTGTACTGGACAGCGCTGGCTGAGTGTGCTTCCAGCTCGGAACGTTTGTGCATTGCTTTATTTATGTATGTGTATTTAAAAAAGTCTTAGAAAGTTATCCCTTTTGTTTAAGATTTTGTTGGAGAGGCAGAATTATAGAGGGTGAGACAGACAGAAGGGTCTTCCTTCTGCTGGTTCACTCCCCAGTGGCTATGACAGCCAGAGCTGCGCAGATCCAAGCTAGGAGCAAGGAGCCAGGGTCTCCCATGAGGGTCTGGGGGCCCAGGCACGTGGGCCATCTTCCACTGCTTTCCCAGTCCATAGCAGAGAGCCGGATTGGAAGTGGAGCAGCCGGGACTGAATTGGCACCATATGGGACGCCGGTGCCACAGGCAGAAGCTTAGCCCACTATGCCACAGTGCCGGCCCCAAGTTACACCTTTTAATTGTGGTATTTCCCTTTCGTGCTATCAGGTCTAAAACTCGCATTGGAACCCTCGTCGTCCACTGCCAGTTTTAGGAGCAGCTTTTGCAGGAGTAGCTGTGTTAACTGAGGCTGCTGCCTGCTTTCTGACAGTGGGAAATGACTGGTCCTGGTGGGGCTGGTGCGTGCGGAGTCAGTCTATGCACCTGCTCACGGAAACGCGTCTTTCTCAAGGAAGCATCGCAGTAATCAGGGTTTATGTGCATCGGGCCTGTGCTTTCTGAAAATAAATGTGGGAAACGAATACTGGTGGGAAACACTGCTAGAGGAAACGGGTCGGTTAGACTCGGCACCGCGGCTGGTGGGGGAGAGAGGAGGGAGGGACGGGTGGGTGTGCATGGTGGTTATCATTGCTCCCGGTGCAGGACGCTCGCCTCGTCTGCGTCCGTCTCTCCTGTGGGACTGAAGCAGGGGTTGCTCAGCGCGTGTGAGAAACGAAACCAGCTGGCAGAGGATGAAGGGACTTGGCGAGGTCCTGTGACATCTCCCAGCCCCATGAGAGGACGCAGTGGCCTGGCGCGGCAGAGCCGTGGTGGGTGCAGCAGCCAAGGCTCGGCACCCTTCCGCGAGAACCCCTGCTGTGCCGTTGGCTCTCTCATTCTGATGTTCTGTCTTTGTGAATACAGTAAGGATTCCTGAATTTAACAATGGCAGGCGCAGAGCGCAGCCCCAGCTCTTGTGGGAGTCTTGATGGGCAGGGCGAGACAGAGGCCACAGTAACTCCACGTTAGTGCAGAGGAGCACCTGGCCCAGCGAGGGTGTCAGGGAAAGCCTCCCAGGAGATGGGGGTCATAACCAAGAGCCGCGGACCCCGAAGGATGCATCAGGTTGTCAGGTGAGGGCGAGCAGAGCCGGCTGACCCGGGCACGGGAGCAGCAGGCCGAAAGATGAGGTGCAGGGGCCAGCATCTGCCGCTCCAGGGCCCGGGACGCACGGTGCTGGTGACCACAGGCCGTGGACTCAAGAGACGGTAGTGGCTGAAGGGAGAGGGAGCACAGCACGCAGCAAAGCCCAGGTGCCGAGTGATGCCCGCCCGCACTGGCGCGTGGCACGGCAGAGGTGATGGGGCCAAGGCAGGGTCCTGCCGTGGCGGTGGAGCTGATGTGGCTGTGAGCCTGGGGTGGGGAGAAGGCAGCACAGAGCTCCTGCGCTCCGAGGAAGGCTCAGGTTGCCGGCACGTGCTGGGAGGAGCAGCCTGCCGGGGGGGTGGTGCTGCTCCCCATTTGGTCCCACGCCTCGGGGCGTCTAGACTTGGTGGGCCTGCTGGTGACTTGGGGGATTCGAGCTGTGGATGGGTCTTGCGGGGATGTTTGGAAGATCCAGCTTGCTCTCTGAGGACTGAGAGAAAGAAATGTCAGATGTATTTCTGGCTCTTTTTGAAGAAAGGTAGCGTGTTGAATTTGCATGACAAGTTTGTAAGCCACCTCCAGAATGAGGAAGCGTTACGTCACATAGCGCTGGGGCTCCGGGCTTGCAGGTTTGCCTGATTCGTGCTTCAGAGCCAGGGGGATTAGCAGGAGGAGGGGGCAGTGCGTGCCGAGAAGGGTGGCTTGGTGAGGACTGTGCAGCCGTCGGCAGCGTGGCTGCCCCATCACAACCGAAAGGACTGAAGGTGAGGCCACACGTTCGTGATCTGCGGTGGAGACCGTGTGCTCCTCCTTCAGTGCTGCGCAGACCCAAGACGGAACCTGGCAGGGGCCCGGACAAGCTGGGCAGCCCCGTGGCTAGCCCGGCTGCTGGGTTGTGTGCCCGCTCCACGTAACGGCAGCAGCTCGTGTGTCCTTTTTACCCAGGTACGCCGTGTTCTAGAGCATGGGCATATATATAACTTTTCCCCCCAAAGATTTATTTCTTTATTTGGAAGAGTTAGAGAGGGAGGGCTACAGAGGTCTTCCGTCTGCTGGCTCACTTACCAGATGGCCACAATGGCCAGGGCAGGGGCAGGCCGAAGCCAGGAACCAAGAGCTTCATCTGGGTCTCTCACGGGAGTTCCAGGGCCCAAACACTTGGGCCATCTTCCACTGCTTTCCCAGGCAGGCAGCTGGATTGGAAGTGGAGCAGGTTACAGCTTAACTTGCCATACCGCAGAGCCGGCCCCAAGATATATTTGTTATCAAAATAGAGTTAAAGTAGAAATTGGTAATCTAGACAATGCCAGATTTTTTTTTTTTTTTGAAATTAAACAACACGCTTCTAGCTAACTCATGAGTCAGAGATGAGGAAAGTTACAGCGAATTCCGCGTGGGATGGTGTTGGAGGTGCATCGCGTCCGGAGGTGTCGGAGAGGACCGCGAGGCAGCACTGAGTGGAAGCAGTCGACATTGAGGCTAGGAAGCAGAAAAGGCCCATGTCCAGTGTGGGTGCTTTGAGCCTAAAAGAAGGAAGAGAAGAATAAAGCCCCAAACGAGCAGAAGCTAGGCAGTCAGAAAGATAAGAGCAGAAATAAAATTGAAAACAAAAATAGAAAAAGTTACTGAAAACCAGAAGCTGGGACTTGAAGGTAAAATCGAAGAGCCGCTAGCCAGAGGTCCCAGGAGTCCAGAGGAAGGAGACGGAGGCTCTGCACAGTGGAAAGGGGCACCCACTGCAGCTCCCGCAGGGCCTAACGTGTCTGTGTGAAGGGAGCGTGAGCAGGCTTCCTGTCGGTGGACGATACCGTGAGTCCTCCCGGGCGGCGTGTCTGTTTGACCCAACAACGTGTGCAGACCCGCTAAGGAAAAAGAGGTCTGCTTAGCTCGAGTTGTGTGGATCCCAAGGCATGGTGTGGCATCGGCTTGGCTGAGTCGCTCTGTGGCACGTGGCAGTGAGTAAGCAGCGGCAGTGCCAGGCGGGCAGCTGCAGACTCGGCTGGCGTCCTGGGGCAGGCATTGGCAGCCGCCCTGCCACTGGAGCCAGTGGGGGGACACGCGCACGCCCTGCCCCTTCCGAGGGGAGCCCTGCCGTTGGCCCAGGGACGCTCTGCCAGGGCCTGCCTCTTCGAGACTTCACACCTCCTCCCAGTGCCACCCTCCCTGGGGCGGGCTTGTGACACTTTGAGGAACGTGCTAAAACCACATGCAAACCATCACAGAGAGACCAGGTGATGGCGAAACTGTGAGCATGACCTTGAAACCAAAACCAGGCAGAGGTGTGCAGAGGGACTTGCAGGTCCACGTCCTTCTGCACACAGCACGTTTTCAAACAAGACAGGAAAGCCCTTGAAACAGCGTGCGATGGCACGAGACGACAGGTTTGTTCCAGTGGATAGCCGTGCCTGGCTGTTTACCATATGCGTATCCGTGCACTCCTTGCCGAGCTGTCGTATGCACAGGTTTCACAAACTTTTCGCCTGAAAATAAACTCACCTCTCGATTCTGCTTCGCACGTAAGGCCGGCCTGCACACTGTGGGCTGCACATCCGTGGATTCCAACAACAACGGAAAGTGTTTGGAAAAGAAGACACAACTACCCTGAACATGCACAGGTTTTTCCCTTGTCATTATTCCAAACACTTGGTCAACATAGAACAAAACAACGTAGAACAGCTGTTCACTGGCGTGTGGGTCATCACACTGTTTACCAGTGTTTCCTTCCTTTTCCTGGCTGAATAGTATTCTGATCCGTATGCTGCATTTTCTTTTCAAAACACTCATTCGAAAGGCAGAGTGACACATTGAGAGAGACAGAGAGGTCTCTGATGCCTCCAGTGGTCCACCCCCAGCTGGCCGCGAGGTTGCGGCCAGGCCAGGCTGAAGCAGCAGTCAGGAGCTGTGTCTGGGTCTCGCACCTGGGCAGAAGCGCCCAAGTGCGTGGGTCGCTCCCACTCTTTCCCAGGAGCAGTGGAAGTGCGAGGGTCGTCTCCGCTCTTTCCCAGGAGCAGTGGAAGTGCGAGGGTCGCTCCCACTCTTTCCCAGGAGCAGTGGAAGTGCAAGGGTTCTCTCCACTCTTTCCCAGGAGCAGTGGAAGTGCGAGGGTCGTCTCCACTCTTTCCCAGGAGCAGTGGAAGTGCGAGGGTCGTCTCCACTCTTTCCCAGGAGCAGTGGAAGTGCGAGGGTCGCTCCCACTCTTTCCCAGGAGCAGCGGCAGGGGCTGGTTGTGCCTGTGGGACTGGAAGCGGTGCTGTGACGTGACGCTGGCATGGTACGTAGAGACCCGACTGGCCGCCACAGCGCCCTCCCCCACGCTGCCTTTTCTGTATTCATGTGTCCGTTCCAGCTGTGGTGTTGTCCACGCTGAGCGACGTTCCCGCAGCTCCCGCCTCTCAGCCCTCTGGGAATTGGCGTAGTGGTGCAGACATCTTGGAGATCCTGACTTCATTTCTCTGTGCAAATAAACCGGAAGTGGAGCTGCCGGATCATTGGGCAGTGTTAACCTGTTCTCCGTGCTGGCGGCATCGTGGCGTTAGTAGCAGCAGCGCACGCGGCTTCCAGACTTGCCCGAAGCCCCACAGTGTTGTTACGTCTTTGGTATGAGAGCCGTCTCACAGATGCGAGTGATCGCTCATCGTGGTTTTAATTTGCATTTTCGTGATGATTAGTGAGGTTGAACATTTTTCCATACACCTGTTAGCCATTTGTATCATTTGTAGAAATGTCTAATCAAATGCTTTTGCTCATTTAAAACACTTTGATTGTATTTATTTGAGAGGCAGAGAGAGAGAGCACTCTCTCATGTGCTGTTTCGATCTCCAAGGGCTGGGAACAGTTGGAGCTGGACCTGGACTGAAGCCAGGAGCCGAGGACACAGGTCAGGTCTGCTGCGTGGGTGGCAGGAACACAGTGACCTGGGCTGTCACCCCTGCCTCCCGGGTCTGCGTTAGCAAGAAGCTGGACTCGCGGCTGGAGCCATCTGGTGTGGGATGCAGGTGTCTTGACAGAGCGAATGCCTGATTTTTGGCCCATTTTGCAATGGCTGTTGGGCTGCTGGAGTTCCTCACGCATGTTGTCTGTGAGAACTTATCACGTTTCTGGTTTACCAGTGTTTTCTCCCATGGTGTACATTCCCGTAGATTGCCTTTTGGTTCCCCGTGTTGTGCGAAACTTTGCCAACTTGATGCAGCCCCTCTTGGTTACGTTTTGCGTTTGTTGCCTGTGCTTGTGGTGTCACATGCAAGAAACCATTGCCCGGACTGTGTCATGAGCGTTCACTCTGTCCTCCCCCACCCCCACTCCGCCCCGGGCTTTTGCAATTTCAGGTCTTTCCTTTTAAGTCTAATGCATTTTGAGGTTTTCTTGTGTGTGGTATAAGCCTGCAATTTCATTGTTGAGCACATGGGTGTCCGGTGTCCCCAGCTCCCCTGTGGAAGAGCCCCTCCCCCGTGGGGTGTGTTCTGGGCCCTCTTGTTGAGTGCACTTCGGGGCAGCAGCGGGGAAGCCTTCCAGAACAGAGCCTGGGACTGGGTCACACAAAGATGACCTGCTGCTTTCTTACAGGTGTACCCGGGAAAGTCATGGGGAAGAGATAGTCTTTCCACTAAACAGAGCTGGGAAAATTGAGTGTCCCTATTTTAAAAAGCTAACCTTGACTCATAGTTTGTGCTGATACAGACGTTATTCAAAAGTGTATTGTAGGGGCTGGCGCCGTGGCTCACTTGGTTAATCCTCCACCTTGCAGTGCCAGCATCCCATATGGGTGCTGGGTTCTAGTCCCGGTTGCTCCTCTTCCAGTCCAGCTCTCTGCTGTGGCCTGGAAGGGCAGTGGAGGATGGCCCAAGTGCTTGGGCCCTGCACCCGCGTGAGAGAGCAGGAGGAAGCACCTGGCTCCTGGCTTCGGATCGGCACAGTGCCAGCCGTAGCGGCCATTTGGGGGGTGAACCAATGGAAGGAAGACCTCTCTCTCTCTCTCTCTCTCTCTCTGCCTGCCAAATTAAAAAAAAAAAGTGTATTGTAGACCAAAATGTGACATCTAAAGCTGTAATACTTCTAGAGCTTCCTGTGCTGTTTGGTGCTTAAACCAATTACAGCTACATACAAGCACGAGTTGAGCTGTGGGTCGTCTAGTCTCAGGAACTGGGTGGTGGTGCTGAGCCGAGATGGTGAGCACCGGCAGGGCAGTGCTTCCCTCCACACAGAGAACTCTCTAGAAGACAGCATGGGAGGAAACCTTTGGGGTCCGAGTCAGCCGAAGCCTTCCGAGGACAGAAAAAGCAAGAGCAGTAACAGAGAAAATGGATAAATTGGGGTTTAATCAAAATTAAAAACTTGTGGTGTGCAGAAAACTCTGGGAAGAAAATGAAGGTTCACGGAGCAGGAATGAAGTTTGCAAAATGTAATTAATAAAGAGCTGGCAACCAGGGTACACAAAACAAAGCTTTGTTGAGTCATCAGAGAGGAAGCAAGAATGCGGGCAGATGCTGCGCTAAAGCGGTGGCTCGGGAGGCGCAGGACTTAGCTGAGTCCTACCGGGCCTGCGTCCTGTTCTCGTTGCGAGGGCTGCCCGGCTGGGCCGTGTGCGACCCCGTTCTGTAATCTTTGTAGCTTTCAGGGTCTTTATTACTTGGAGCCTGCTCATCCTCACAGGTGGTGCCTGGTGGGCGGTGGGGCCTTCCCAGCGAGGGCTGTGTGTACACAGGGGCAGCGCTCCAGTGGCCTCTGGCCATCCCCGGTGCCCGGTCGGTGCCATAGGAGGCAGCAGCCTGGACCCACGTGGCTTTCCCGCTGTGTGACCACGGCTGATCCGCCTGTTCCTCCTGCTCAAGGCCACAGCAGTGAGAGCTGGGAGGCAGGAGTGCGCCGAGTTTCTCTGGTCCTCAGTTCTGCTTAGGCCCACGTGCTCTGCAGAACGGTGGTGCCCTTGATGGTGCCCTGATCGTGACCCCTGACCCTCAAGACAGTGACCTCAGCGGGCTCCCTCCCAGGGAACACGGAGGCTGAGGGGTGAGCGGCAGCGCGGGGAAGACCCAGCAGCCACTTGGGGCTGTGGAAGCGGGATTGCGGCCACGGGGGAGGAACACAGGCGGCCTGCAGGATCGCCGGGACGAGGAAGGGGGTTCTCCCCAGACAGGCTGCAGACGCAGGGAGCTGTGTGAGACAGACGTGTGCCTCTCGCCCGCCCCTGCGGGACCACGCGTGTGCGCACTGATGGGGGCAGAGCCGCGCCGGTTCTCTCTGTTCTGAGCCTCAGTGCCATCTCACCAGGCACTCCGTGAGTGCAGCTCCGGCCCTTCCCTCTCCCCAGCTCTGAGAAGTAGTTCGCGGGGCGCGCGTGGAGTGTGCATGCAGGATCTAGGTGTGGCGAGCCCGCGCACACACCCGTGCTGCCAGCGCCGTGTGCGGTTCCAGCTGCTGGACGCGTGGGCTGCGGCCAGCGTGGGGCGATGACAGTACGGCTGCAGGTGATTCGGGCACAGGTTTGTGGGCAGGTGTACAGTTCTCATTTCTCGATAAATAATGGGTGGTGGACTTTCTGGCTCCTCTGTTAAGTGTGTGTGTGTGTGTGTGTGTGTGTGTGTATTTAAAAAACAGCTCTGGAAAACGGTCTTCCAGTGGCTGCACCACGTGTCCTTCCAGCTTCAGGACAGGAGAAATTCACAGAACGAGCAAGGGGAGATCCCCTCCCCACGCCTTTCCCACAGCAGAGGCCCTGAGGCAGCTTGTTAAAACGCGGTTCAGGGATGGACACGGGACTCCCCTGGCAGTGGGTGCTGATTCTGCGCCCTCCTCTGAGTGGCCATGCTTCCCCTGTGCACCGAGCGTGGCCGGGTGCCATCGGGAGGGTCAGTGGGTGGCAGTGCAGCGGTGGGGGAGGGGCTGCAGCTGTGCAGGTGCGGCTGGTACACAGGTTCCTGGAGACCTTTCACTCACAGGAACTGAAGAGGGGGTGAGCAGGTCCGGGGTGTGGGGTGTGGTCCCAGGGCTGAGCACGGCAGGGAGGGCCTCACCCATGTGCACCCCCGGGGCCACAGCTAGACGCTCCAGAGTGGCCCTGACTCGGAAGCCCTGCCGTTCAGAGACAGCCTTCTCCCTGCCCATGTGCCCAACTCCGAGCTCTGGGAGGAGCTGGGCTGGGTCCTGAGCTGCCCCGACCCCCCGGAACGCTGCCTTTCCTTGGCATCTCCGGGAACTCGAATCCGAGACCCTCAGATTTCCCTCAGGCAGGCGGGCGGGCGGCGAGGTGGAGGTGCAGGACCACGAGCCCGTGTGTGCGGGGAGGGCTTGGGGCCATCGGAGCCACCGGTGAGGAGACCCACGGCCCCCGTTGCAGTGCCTGGTGGGCCCCCGCTCCAGCGCCCTGCTGATGCAGGCCCCAGGGGCAGTGGTGAGGGCTGCAGTAGATGGGTTCCTGCCACCCACGTCGGGGTCCAGGCCGAGTCCCCAGTTCCTGGCTTAGGCCTCGCCCGGCTCCGGCTGTCGCGGGTACTTGAGGAGTGACCTGGTGAATGCAAGCGCTCTCTCTCGAAAGCAAAAGAAAACAAAACGAGTGACATCAAAGGGGCTGGCTTGGACTGTAGTTTGGACGAATCGTTTCAACTCCCTAAAGCAGGTCCTTGTTTTCTGTACAGTAAGGGGCACATAAGAAAGAAAACTTGCTATTTCAGAAGCTCCTTGGCTCTGTGAATTGTAATCTAAGGATGGTAGAAGTACGGGGCCAGTACTGCGGCACAGGGGGTTAAGCTGCAGCCTGCAATGCCGCCCCCATGGGGTGCTGGGTTCAAGTCCCGGCTGCTCCTCTTCCGATCCAGCTCCCTGCTGATGGCCTGGGAAGGCAGTGTTAGATGGCCCAAGTGTTGGGCCCCTGCACTCACATGGGAGATTTGGATGGAGTTTCTGGCTCCTGGCTTCGGCCTAGCCAAGCCCTGGCCCTTGTAGGCATCTGGGGAGTGAACCAGCAGACAGAATACCTTTGTGTCTCCTCTCTATAATTCCGACCTTCCAAATAAGTAACTTTGTGTCAGAGCGGCTGTAGGTGAGCACGGTTGGGGAACACAGGCGAGAGGCAAGGCTTCCTTTCACTTAAGCTGAAGCAGAAGGTTGTGGGCGAAGCCCCAGGAGGAAGAAGCAGGGAGCTCTCGTGGTGGTTTTTTTCCCCTAAGATTTATTTATTTATGTGAAAGAGAGACGAGGCGAGGCAGAAAGAGGGAGGGGGAGAGGTTTTCATCTACTGGTTCACTGCACTGATGGTTGTAGTGGCCAGGGCTGGGCTAGACAGAACTCAGGAGCCTCGAACTCCATTTGGGTCTCCCACGCGGGTGCAGGGGCCCGAGCACTTGGGTCACTTTCCGCTGCTTTCCTAGGCCATTAGCAGGGAGCGGATCAGAAGTGGAGTAGCCGGGACCTGAACCAGTGCCGGTAAGGGATGCGGCGTCACGGGCGGCGGCTGCCGGTTGTCTGCTGTGAATGGCTCTCCATCCGTGTGCTCTGCCCCCAGCACAGGCGTGCCTGTGAGAACCGCAGGTGTTACTGGCACTGTGGGGCCAGAAGGGAGAGGGGGCCGAGTGCACCCCAGGGGTGAAGTGTGTAGGGATCAGGATTGGGGATCACACAGTGACAAGGGACGCCAGGACAGTGCCAGCAGCCTCCTGGGGAGCCTGGGATCATCAGAGAGGTCTCGGGGCCACTGCAGTCCAGGGTGATGCACGGATCAGACGAACGCCAGGCAGGTGTCAAGGACAGGGGTGGGAGGGTCCGCTGAGAGTGCAGGGAGAGCGAACCCCGCCCCTGTGTCTCCACCTCCACGATCAGCATCCTTCTGGGGTGGTCTTTTTAAAGAGAACTGAGATTTGAGCTGGACATTGATCACAGCCATTAGCATAATTATCTGATCACTTTCTCAATTTACGATTTAGTCAGTTGAAACTTACAATTGAAACGGCATGGTGTCTCGTTGGGAGACAGAAAGTTACAAAGCGGGCCCTGCACACAGCCAGGGGCTGTGAGCCACACACACCGTCTGGGAGTTGCGACGAGGCAGCAGCTGGCCTGGGGACTGGCATCCGCGGGCTCTGCCAGGCTCACGGCCTGGCCGCACCTTTGCTGGCCACCACGGCTCCTGAGCCCTGTGCAGCCGGGGCCTGGTGCGGCACCGTGGGAGGCTGGCAGGCTGGCAGGCAGGCAGAGGAGGCAGAGTCCCGGGCTGCGTCAGTTGCTGTGGCCGGAGGGGCGGAGCTGGTTCTGTTCAGACTTCTCCTGGGGTTTCCGCTCGCTTCCTTCTCTCAGTGGGCGGGGACGTGGTTTCACTGGGAGGCGTGAGCGTTCTCTCTCTCTCTCACGCCTGGTGAGGCCTTGGCAGAGGGCAGGTTTGTCTGGGTGGCCTTGTGGTTGAGGCCACACCCGCACAGCTGGGGATTTGTGGAACTAAAAAGCTGGCCCGGGTGCTCCTGAAGACGCTACCTGCCGGTTCTTCTCTTTTCTTCCTTTTTTAGTTTATTTATTTATTTCAGAGGCAGAGTTGGGGGAGAGAGAACGAGAGAGGGAGACAGACAGGTTGGTCTCCCACCCACTGGTTCACTCCCCAGATGGCCACATCGCGGGAGCTGGGCTGACTGGAAGCCAGGAGCCAGGAGCTGCTTCCGGGTCCCCAGCGTGGGTGCGGGGGCCCCAGCACTCGGCCATCTTGCGCTGCTTTCCCAGGCCACAGCAGAAGTGAGGCTTTTCGGGTCCGGGTCTGGGTCCGGCGGGGGAGGCGAGCTGTCCCCTGAAGTTCAGTGGCTCCAGGAGCCCCATGCCGGCCGCGGCTGCTGCCAGTCCCTGCCGGCGGAGCCCTGTCCCGCAGGTAGCTGACAGCCCCAGCCTGTGCGCCACAGCCACCCACAGAAACCACACGCAGGGCTGCTACTCAGAACTTCACGGTAACCACTGCTTTGTGAGGCAAAACCAGTGGAATTTTGGGTACTTTCTGTAACATCGCAATCTTCGCGGGGGTTTCCAGCGCCGGGGTGCCGGCTGCCAGGCTGTCAGGCTGGCGTGTGCTGGGCCGAGGTGTGCGCTTGCACTGGGTGCTTACCTGGGGCTGCGAGCCGCGCGGAGGCGACTGAGAGCTCGCTGGCCTCTGACCTTCGCCTCGGAGCTCTCCGACTACACCACACACTCATCCTGGGCCCTCTGATTTCCTCTCCGTACAAAACCGAGGAGGAGGGCGGGGTGTTGGGGAAGCGGCCCTCTGGTCAGGTCCCGGCGCCGCGCCGCGCGTGGGAGATGCCGGCAGCGTCCTGTCCACCGCCTGCCTGACCCGCTTACAAGTCTTCTCACAAGCACGTTTCTTTGTAAAATCATTGCTTTTCAAAGAGTATTTGTGTATTTGAAAGGCACAGTTACAGAGAGGGAGGCAGGGAGATCTTCCATCCGCTGGTTCACTCCCCAGATGGCTTGAATGGCTAGGGCTGGACCAGGCCAAAGTCGGGAGCTGGAACTTTGTCCGGGTCTCCCACGTGGGTGCAGGGGCCCGAGTATCTGAGCCACCTGCTGCTGCTTTCCCAGGAGCATTAGCAGGGAGGTGGATCGGAAGTAGAGCAGTCAGGACTGGAACTGGTGCCCATGTGGGATGCCGGCACTGCAGGCAGGGGTCCAGCCCACTGCGCCACAGTACACATTTAAAAAAAATCTGTAGCAGCAATATGTTAGTAAAAACCAACTCTACACATGCCCCCATTGTTTGGGGGGTAAACTTCCATCTGGACTGACACCCTCCTGCTCAGCCTTGGGATAACTGGAGACAGCTTCCGGCTGTGCCCCACTCCTGCCTCCTGCGGCCCACCCACAGCAAGATACCGGTTTCTAGAGCTCAGCTTTTCATGGGTTAATTTCTTCATTTTCTGTCAAGATCTTGACAGTTAGGCACAAGTGAAGCTTTGTTTAGTTGGCTGCTGCAAAGGCTGGGTCGTGGACTTCGATCCACCAACAGTGACTGCTTGTAATTTATGTTGGGAACACTCACACAGAGTGAAAGAGCAGGTGTGACAGACGTGAGCTCAAGCAATCTATCAGGAAGTACAACCTAACTTAAATAATTGCCTGAATGAGGAACAATGATTACAGAGCATGAACTGGGAAGAAAACCAAGTTATTGAATCATGTTTCTTTTTTTTTTTTTAATTTTTTGACAGGCAGAGTGGACAGTGAAAGAGAGAGAGAGAGAGAAAGGTCTTCCTTTTGCCGTTGGTTCACCCTCCAACGGCCACCACGGCTGGCACGCTGCGGCCGGCGCACCGCGCTGATCCGATGGCAGGAGCCAGGTACTTCTCCTGGTCTCTCATGGGGTGCAGGGCCCAAGCACCTGGGCCATCCTCCATTGCCTTCCCGGGCCACAGCAGAGAGCTGGCCTGGAAGAGGGGCAACCGGGACAGAATCCGGCGCCCCGGCCGGGACTAGAACCCGGTGTGCCAGCGCCGCAAGGCGGAGGATTAGCCTAGTGAGCCGCAGCGCCGGCCAAATCATGTTTCTAAAGGATGGAACTATAAGTTGGGTTTTGTGTGTATGTCGGGGAGGGGGAGCAAAGATGGGCAGTTCTGAGAAAGTGTGCACTGAGGAATGGCACTTGGGGCGGGGCTGGGGAACCTTTTCTCTGCCAGGGCTATTTGCATATTTATAGCAGCATTCGTGGGCCGCATAAAATCACCAGCCTAAAAGTTAGCCCACGTAAGGGCTGGCGTTGTGGTGTAGCAGGTAAAGCTGTCGCCTCTGCCACCCGCATCCCCTATGAATGCCGCTGAGGGTCCCGGCTGCTCCACTTCTGATCCAGATGTCTGCTGATGGCCCACGTGTGTGGCTCCCTGCCACCCTTGTGGGAGGCCTGGATGAAGCTCCTGGCTCTGGCCTGGCCCAGCACTGCCACTGTGGCCATGTGGGGTGAGAACCAGCAGATGGAAGCTTGCTCTCCCTGTTTCAAAATAAATATTTAAAAAATTATCCTGCTACAGGTTTATTGAACCTCAAGCCTCAGCATGGTTGCCTTGGCAGGGCCAGACCATATGGTAGCGGGGGCCTGGGCCATGGGCTGGACGCTCTCCGGCGCTGATTAGAGCTTTAGGACTGCTGCAGACCAAGGGTGCGAGCTGCACCTCCAGGAAAGAGAGGTTCATAACTGTATGACCTCAGCGGCCACACGCTGCCACCACTGCTGGGGACATGGAGTGGCGTTCCCCAGGCCCTTTGACTGAACAGATGGCTTAGTGAAGAAAATGTGCAGGGGCCAGTGTTGTGGAGTAGCAGGTTAAGCCTCCACCTGCAATACTGGCACCCCATATGGGTGCCGGTACAAGACCTGGCTGCTCCATTTCCGATCCAGCTCCCTGCTAATGTGCCTGGGAAAGCAGTGGAAGATGGCCCAAGTGCTAGAAGTTCTGGGTTCCCGGCTTCAGTCTGGTCCAGCTCCAGCCGTGTGGCCATTTGGGGAGTGAAATAGCAGAAGATCTCCTGGCTTCTGGCTGCCCCCTCCCAATACAGATGTGAAAGCTAGAAACGTGAATGAGTGCTACCACCTCTGAATGAGCACAGCCAATGGTTTCTCATTCCTGGGGCACAGCCTGACGCCACCGGTCCTTTGTCAGGGTGTCTGCAGGTGACTTGGCCTCTGATACTCAAGCCCCAAGTGGAGGAAGCACACATACAGCCCCAGCAGCCTGAATGGAGGTCCTGGCCATGCTAGCCCGGTGTTCCTGGGGAGCCCCAGGGGCAGGGGCTCCTGTCTGTGGGCAGTGCCTTCCAACTCATGTTCTTCTAAAGCTGGCAGAGCTCACAAAGACCCCTCTGCTGGCAGGCTTCCAGGGAAAGGTGTCACATCCTGAGCTGTGCATGGGATGGGCTCTGAGGGCAGCCGCCTGCTGTGCGGCGTGGAGAGCACAGGGCGGGGCAGGGTCAGGTCCCTGCTGGTGGCAGAGTGTCGGGGTGCAGGATGGAGAGCACAGGGCGGGGCGGGGCCAGGTCCCTGCTGGTGGCAGTGTCGGGGTGCAGCGTGGAGAGCACAGGGCGGGGCGGGGCCAGATCCCTGCTGGTGGCAGTGTCGGGGTGCAGCGTGGAGAGCACAGGGCGGGGTGGGGCCAGATCCCTGCTGGTGGCAGTGTCGGGGTGCAGCGTGGAGAGCACAGGGCGGGGCGGGGCCAGGTCCCTGCTGGTGGGAGTGCATGTCGGGGTGCAGCGTGGAGAGCACAGGGCGGGGCGGGGCCAGGTCCCTGCTGGTGGCAGTGCATGTCGGGGTGCAGCGTGGAGACCACAGGGCGGGGCGGGGC
This sequence comes from Oryctolagus cuniculus, assembly GCF_964237555.1. Lineage (NCBI taxonomy): Eukaryota > Metazoa > Chordata > Mammalia > Lagomorpha > Leporidae > Oryctolagus > Oryctolagus cuniculus. The sequence continues at coordinate 120,927,348 of NC_091441.1, forward strand.
CAGATCCCTGCTGGTGGCAGTGTCGGGGTGCAGCGTGGAGACCACAGGGCGGGGCAGGGCCAGGTCCCTGCTGGTGGGAGTGCATGTCGGGGTGCAGGATGGAGACCACAGGGCGGGGCGGGGCCAGGTCCCTGCTGATGGCAGAGTGTCGGGGGATTTCAGGGCATCGTGCTGGGATTGCAGATGGAAGTGTGTCCATCTGGGACTTGCCTTATTATGGAAAAATTCTTAAGCGCCTCGCTGTGCTGACTGGAAACGCATTCATTTATTTTATAATTTATCAGATTTATAAAGTGGAGGCACTGGCAATGAAACTGCTCATTCAACGGGAACTTGGTCGGGACCCAGTTCCCAACACGGTGGTAATGGTTCTCATTGTCGGTGTGTAGAGGAGTCAGTGTGGAAAAGGGCACCGAGCACGGCCCGCTCTGGCTCTGGGGCCAGCACAGGCTGAGCGGCAGCAGGTGTGGAGTGGGGCAGAGCCCGTTCCTGCCCGCAGCCAGATGAGCGAGGACTGCGCGGGCTCCGAGGCTCGCTCATGGTGCTCCGAGCCGCACAGGCAGCGTCCTCTAAGCATTTCCCGAGTTAACGTGGCGAGCAGCTGAGCAGAGAAAGCCTGGGGCTGGGCGCGAGGCACGCTGAGTGAGAGCCTGCAGCCGGTCGCGGTTTCTTATTTCGCGTAGTTTATTAAATAGTTTATATATGCATTTACAAACTGTACTCATTTCAGGACTCTGCTTTCAGTACATTTTAAAACTTCTGTGCAGAGATTCTCTTGTAAAATGAGATCCAGATACAAAACTGGGCAACAGATAGAAAAGTCTCCTTTCACACTTCTCATCCATCAAGCAATCAGGGTGGCGAAGAAACAAAACCCAAACGCGGCTTTCAGAGGAAGGGCACGTCGGTGTCCCGCTGTGAATTCTAACAGGGTGGTTCCTGTTTGCCCCTACACGGTTGCATATAGCGCTACTACTTCTAGCTACTGTGCTACGCTGCTTCGGCCTGCACTAGGTCACCTGCGAGCCATCCGTCACGCGGTTCTTCCTGCCGTGGTCAGAATTCACGCACGAGGTGACACGGACCGCTCCGCGCTGTGCATTCATCCCAAACATTGCATAGAAAGTTCCCTTAAAAAATTCTGTAACTTCCTCACAAGCTAAAGTAAGAGCCTCTAAACGGCTCTTTTATTTAAAGAAATAGATTAAATGATCTATTTAGAAGCCTAAAAGTATCTCTGAAACTAAAGTTGCTTTTCCTAAAATGAGCGCTGACTTTACAGTTCATGGGTGGGGCACGGCCCCCGAGGCCCTGGCGCCAGGAGCTGCAGCCTCCCTGGAGGACAGGGGCACAGCCCGCAGGCCCGGGGCCTGGGCTGCGTGTGCGTCTGGCAGCAGCAGACTGGACGCTTGACCGTTTGACAGAGAATGAACACACCAGCTTCAAAGACGTGACTCCCGGCAGGACACTCGGGAGTTACAAGTTCGTGGTGATTGCATAATTTGTATTGCACAGTTGTATAAAAAACATAAATACTGGCTATTCTAGCTTTAAATACAAAATACATGTCATATACTTTGAAATCTATGATCTGGTTTCAAGTGCAAATCAGGTGCTTTGTTTCGTCCTTCCAAAAAAGGCATGGTAGCGTTTTTGGCACAGATGACCGTCGTCCTGCCGACACGTGATTACGACACGTACCCCGGGCCCGGCGGGGCGCTCCTCCACCGAGGACCCACAGCTGCGCCGAGCCGCGCCGCGCCCGCTCAGGCCGGCTGCTGCGGGTTGACGTTCATGTGCGGAGGATGTCCTAGAAGACCGATTCTTTGTTTCTGCTTCCTCTGTTCTGTCATCTGGAAAGTTAAGAAGTTTCATCATTAGACACAGACACTTCCTGTGCGTCAGGCTGCACAGCACCGCGCGCTGACCTCTGTGGTTGGGGTTTATTCCGAAACCCACTTTCTACCGCGTCACTCACAACCCAGGGCGCGGCGGGGAATTCTGCCGCCCAGTCATGCGAGGGAGCTTTCATAAAGCAAACAGCACAGGATTCTGGCTTTCTGATGGGTTCCCAGGCCCAACAGTGCCGCCTGCTCCAGCGGGACTGGCACGCCCCTGGTCCCCAGTAACCGTGGATGTGCTGGTTAGAGGGAAAAATGAGCCAGACCCTGCAGGAGAGGGGACACAACCCCACTGCAGGGCAGAGGAGTCAAGGCCGTGGGTACAGCCAGGGCCTCCAGCCACACACCAGGCCCGGCTCCCCACACCCAGAGACGCAGACTCCACTCGGCCGGGCTGCCTCGGGGCACACTGGCTCCGCCACACTGAGCTCCTCCCTTCGCCCCTCGCGTCCGGCCTGGGAGTGAAAGCTGAGGGAAGAACTGGTGGCTGCAAGGGGTTAAGCTGCGACTCGCAGGTTTCTGGCTTCCTAAAATCAGAGGACTCAGAACGCAGCCGTGGGGATCCGGGAGACTTCGTTCCTGACGCCTCGGTCGCCCACTGTCTCCGAGTCTGGTTCCTCACCCACACCAGGGTGGGGGCCGTGCCCCGCTGGCTGCGGGCGGGAGTGAGTCACCAGACGCGTGGCAGCCCAGTGTTCACGTGGGCAACGCTGCCTGGCCCGGGGAGGATGTGACACCCGCCCCATTGTCCCTTGGCAGAAAAGTGGTTCCCCACCCCTGCCCACACAGGGAGGGGGACATGCACCCTCCCTCGGAGACGGGCACCGTGTTCCTGACCTCCCCGGCACAGGGCTGGCCGCGCAGCACGCGCTTCAGTGGGGTTCACGGGAGCCAATGTGTGCTGTGAAAGTCCCCCGGGCGTGTCTCAGTGCTCAGGGCAGAGCGGCAGCCGCTGCTGGGGGCTCCCCGGGAGAGGCGCTGCCTGCTGCAGCTCAGACGCGGTGTGCGGGATCGAGGCGCCGGGCAGAGGCGGGCTCCGTGCGTGCTCCGTGCGTGCGCCGTCCGCCGTGCTGACAAGTGCCAGGCAGGAGACGCTGCTGGCCGAGAGCTTTTCCCTCATCAGCTCCCGGCCTGGCCAAGGCGACACGCAGGGTCTCTTCATGTATTTTTAACACGTTTTCCAAACAGTCTTTGGGGCACTTGACCCTTGTTTTTGGATGAGAGAAGGCCTTGAAGACTCGGCACAGAGCACACAGGGCGGAGCCGCCTGGCTGCTGCTGCGTCTGTCACCACAATGGCAGGCATCGAAGGGACAAATGAGAAGAAACTGGGCCAGCACTCAGGCGCATGGTCCTCTGGACAGTGCTCGTCAGCCAGTCACAATGACAAGGGGACCACCAGGATCTCAGACTGCAAAACCCCTGGACACAAGAGGGGACCCGAAGAAAGCCAGGCGACATTCCCATCCACACAGCTTGCCATCAGTTCCCTCTGCCTGTTCTCACACATGCGATGTGAACGCATCGTGTCACGAGGCAGCATTAGCGTGTCATTCTTACCTGCATCAAAACACACGTGAGGAAGGACCAGCATCTCACGTCTCTCCAGACTTGCGATAGACAACTGACGCGACAGGAATATTCACCCTGCGCCTATAGCAACCCCGAGGTGCTGACACACAGACATTCTCGGCGCTGTGCAAGGTCCCATCTGGCCGAGGGGGACCGGCAGAAGGGGGACTCTAACCCTAGGTTGTGTACCTAGGGTTACTTCTCACATTCAGAACCAAGCCTGGACTGGCTGTTCCCGCCTGGGCTGCAGTCTAAGCCACCAGGACACCGGGTTTACAGTCAGAGGGGGCCAAGAACCGAGCGCGCGCTCACCCAGGCCCCAGAACACACGAGGCGAGCGTCAGCTGGTGTCACAAAGGCACGTCAGGTCCTGGGGCTCTGGCGTGTGTGCAGTCTGAACAGTGTGCAAACAGGAACACAAGTGCTTGCACATGGACAGGAGGGGGTGATGGCCTGTCTGTCCCCGGCCACTGAGCTCCTGCACCACCTGCCGCCAGACTGCCACCTCCTCCCACACTCGGTGTGCTTCGTCAGTCCTGTCTCCCAAACTGAACACACGGCCCATCTCTGTACCCAGCGCTGCCCCTGGAGTGGCTTCCACACAGGCACGTGAGACAGGAGGACTGAGGGCACCCAAAAAGGTACCAAGAGCTGGAACAAAGCCATTTAAACAGGACCATTCTAGTACCTTCACGGACCTCAGCCGTGTGCGACCACGTAAGCCAGTGCTGTGGTTTACTACAAGGCATCCTAAACAAAGAGCAGGGGAAAAGAAACAAGCATCATGAGGAAACAATGCAGGGATCTGAGAGTAAGCCCAGCCTGGACGGAGCTGTGGAAGCACACGTGTAGAACAGCCCGACCCTGGACCGTGAGAATGCCACGCCTGTGCCGTGGTCCGGTAGGTGGCACACGGCAGTCACCGTGTCCTCAGCGATGACACGGCCCTGACACTTGACCACCACCTTCAGCAGTCAACCACGACAGGCAGAGTAAACTCACGGAACCCAGCAGACGAAGACCAAAATCTGCACACGAGCGAGCCCCGACGGGGGCATCAGCAGCGCCTGCACCGTCACGTGGGGCTGGGTGGGGTCTGCGGGGAGGAAAGGCGGGCGCGGGGAGAGGACAGCGGTCGCCCCGGTCCTGCTAACCCCTCGCCTCCACTCACTCCTCCAGCGAGGCTCCTTGTCTGCAAGGCGGGCGGCGCCGCTGCCCGAGCGAATCACACCGTGAGGTCTCAGCCCTGTAGGCGAGGGCAGCCAGACTGCCCCAGCACCCCGGACCCAGAACTCTGTACTAAACTGGACACGCTTGGTTTCTGATTTCAACAGGAACAAGCCAGCAAAGACCTTCCGAGCGGGGGAGGGGGAGGGGGAGTGTGCAGGACGGAGCTCGGCTGCACTGGCACACGAGGGCGGCAGGCCTGCCCGCCGGGCGGCAGTCACAGCCCGCTTGCCTCGCTGCTCAGAGAGCTGAGCGCTTCCTTCGCTCAGTGTCTGTGACGTGGAAGCTCGGGCACCCAGGCGGGACTCAGTTCTGTGGCCACAGTCTCACGGGGAGAAGGCAGCCGCAGCCTGCCAGGGGGTGGGCACGGCAGGAGCGGGAGCAGACAGCCTGGGCGCGGGCCGCTCGGTCACGTGCATCACGTGTCACGTGTCACACAGCAGGGGCGTGGAGTAAGACACAGTAATCGGGGCGTCTTCTGTCATTCTGCGTCCCGCTGATTACTCACTGTCAGTGGGCTCAGAGCTGCGGGCAGCCCTCCTACCCCAGGCCTGGCTTCTCTCACTAGTCCGCTCCGGTGTGTACTGAGATGCAAGGAAGACCCCGAGACCTGACGGCATCCCGGGGCTGGACAGGAATCAGATTCACTATTACAGACACTCAGGGAGAACGGGCGTTGGCCTCCCACACCTAACACTCCAGGGCAGGCAGCAGGTGACTGCCCCTGTACTTGGGTCCCTGCTACCGCAAGGGAGACCTGCATCTGGTTTCTGGCTCCCGGCTCTTGGTGGCATTTGAGGAGTGAACCAGCATGAGGAAGATTTCTTGCCCCCTACTTTTCAAACTAACAAAAAATAATTATTTTAGAAAGAAAAAAAAAAACACACGCATACATACTCAAGCCTGAGAAGCCCCTCCAAGAGTGGCTGGCTCTCAGGCGGTCCTGCGGGCTTCCTGGGTGCGGAGGAGTGAAGATGATGTAGGCGCACTGAGCAACTACCTCAGCCAGAAACTTGCCGGAGCCGGCCCGTGGGCAAGACGCCTCTGGCCGGCCTGGAGCCTGAGGTCCCGGGGCGCAGGGGCGGAGCGGACGGGGTCGCCTCTCCGGCCCCCCGGCAGGATGCAGGCGATGGCGGCACGCGGCTATGTGTACAGTCCGAGTGAAGGAGCGCACGTACCGCGCCCCCGCTCTGGTTTTGCTTCCAGTGAGGAGCCGTCCCCGGCAGCACCAGCAGGTGCATGGGGCCGCAGCGGGACGGGTTCGCGCCCTCACCCACCTGGTCTTTGAGCTCCGACAGCTGCCCCGAGAGGTTGCTGACCAGTCTCATGGTGGACTCCAGCTTCTCCTGCAGGCTGCGCAGCTCGTTCTGCTCGCCCTCCGAGTCGCTGCTGACCAGGGACATGGCTCGCATCCGTGGGAACCAGTCGAGGTTGCGTTCCTGTGGCCCACAGGGAGACAAACGCAGGGGCGTCACGGGGAGGCCGCGGCCGGCAGAACTGTGTGTCTGTACTTCCTCATGAGTATCTCTGCTGTCCAGCACGAGTCACGTGCTCTGCACTGGGCAGGTGGGGCTGCGTTCCAATAAAACTTTATTCACAAATACTGGCGCAGGTTGGGCATGGCCCCAGCCAGTTTGCTACTCTCTGTGATACACAGGAGACGGTAACCTGTTTACAGCAAATCACAATTCCCTGTATTACAGTAAGGCCATTCAACTGTCTGGACTCCAGGCTGTGTACTACCGAACACAGCCATACGGAGAACCACTAGTGGACCAAAAAAAAAAAAAAAAAAAAGAAAAACAGCACAGACAAGCCAAGCCACCTTGCGACTCCTCTCAGAGCAGTTGCCCCAAACCTCAGGGGCCCAGGAAGCAGGAGCCCAGCTCGGCTGAGCAACCAGAACACAACAGGGACTTGGTTCCCCTGCTTCCTGCATGGGCACCACTGACGAATGCGCATCGTGGCTGTGGGAGGAGAGGACATGGGCTGGGGGAAGCCATGTGACTCTGCAGTTCACAGCACAGGCACTCTAGCACCTGGCCTTGCAAAGGGAGAACAGGTGTCCCCAGGTGACCCTGGTGTGGGTGGCAAGGGCGTGGAGGCCAGGTGGAAGAGGAGCAGAGGGGGAGGGCCCACAGGTGGGCCTGAGGACACACACAGCAGCCGGAGAACTCGGCTGTGGGTCAGTTCTGTCACATGCAAAAGGGGCCTCCACTGCCCAGAGTGTTAGCGAATTCACCAGAACCCGGCTCTCAACATCTTCCTTATGTTCATTTGCTGAGCAAGCCCTACATAAACACAGAACAGAGGTTTCCAGTGGTGCCCACCTGAGTGAGGTCCTCCAGAGATGCCGGGAAGCTCATGCCGGAGCCTATACCCGGCATTTTAATACCCTCAGCGCCCGGACTCTCTGGAACAAGCGACTGGCTGACTACAGAGGAAGACTGTCTCCCAGCCGATCCCCCCTTCGTTCACAGCGCGGGGGAAGTCAGGGAAGTCTGTGAAAACCAGGCCGCCTGCACTCCCAGCCACGTACTGCTCCTGTGCTGGGCTCTCTGGAGCAGACGAGCAGTGCAGACGGCGGCCCCAGCTCTGGGCCCAAGCGTCTGAGCCTGCACGCAGGAGGCCCCTGCGCCCTGCTTCCCCACGGGGGCTGCCCAGATGGGGCACGCGGCTGAAACCAGAAAGCTGCTTTTTAGAACGTTTAGTTAATAACAAACAGCTGCCAACATCCACGGTGAAGCCCACACGTCTTAGAGCAGGACATCACACTGAATCAAGTTTGGAGAAACAAGCGGAACACTGCCAAGAACCATCTTCCTTGCTGCAGGTCACCTTGGGCCCTGTGCTGACCGCACAGGAGACCCGCTCTAGGTGCCTGCCCGCAGGGTCTCCCTGGGTACCCAATACTGAAACGCTGGGGTAGGTGGCATCCTGCTGAAACCCTAAGCATGGAACACAGCTCAACTGCACAGAAGGTGCAGCCTGCGAGGCTGCGCGGTCCCCGTGGCTGCACGCAGTGGGCAGTGCCAGTATTTTAATTAAATAATCACTCTGGGCTGTTGCATGACATCTCAGGTTACCACGGAGGACCCAGCCGTTAAAGTTAATCGGCCATTCTAGCTCCTGCGCTCTCGTTTCCAGCTGCCTTTGCATCCTGAGCAGAAGGGCGAGCTCTGCGGCGGCGCAGGGTTCCTCGGTGCAGGGGATCGGCGCTCTGGAATCGAAGTGCCGGCCTCTCCCAACCGCTAGTACGGGAGCCGAGAGCACCCGAGTCCAGCTGGGCCCTGCTCAGCCAAGACCTGAGGACCAAGTGCGGGCTTGTGTGCGAGCTCCAGACTCCTGCTCACCGCCCGGGCTGCCCGTGCAGTGCTGGGGAAGTGCACTTCCTCCCAGACAGTGTTTACACACGAATTCATCCTGGGTGAGTGTGCGTGGTCGTGGGCGGAGGAGGGGCACATCTGCGATGCATCTGCCAGCCCGGCTGCGGCTCCTCCGTGCCTGCTGCATACCAAGGGCCTCAGGCAGCGTCTGCGGGTCCGGTGCTCCCACAGCCCTGCCCGTGCGGGCGCTCCCTCCACCGCCGCTGACACTGAAGTGGCAGCAGGAAGCAGCTGGCCGCAAGTGCTGAGGTTCTGGTGAGCTCTTTTCTAGGTAAAGTTGGAAAAGTCCCCGCAGAGCAAACACGGGAGTTTTAGACATGGGGGCGGCACTGACCAGCCCGTACTGTGTCCTTGACTGGAAAGGGGAGGGGGTGTGAGGAGGGGGAGGAGGAAGTCGGACCGTGTGATGCAAATGCTAATCATTCTGAGAAGCGTTTTTTTCCCTTTCCTAGGTTCCACTGAAGAGCCTGTTCTGAGAAAGCCTCCAGAGCAAACGGCACCTCCGAGGCAGTGAGCTCAGGGCCAGGACCCTGCTGCCCCACACGGCGGGCTCAGCAGGGCGGCGACACTGCGAGCAGGCAGAGGCCAGAGCCTCAGGAAGGCAGGCAAGCTGGATGTCCCCAGGCCGCCTGCAATGCTCAGGTGACAGCAGTGAGCAGAGGGAGGGGGGCAGACGCAGCGCCCTGGGTCACCTGCTCCTGCCACCTGCAAGAACAAAGGGCAGACTCTTTCCAGCTCATTTTTCTAGGATCAGAGCAAAAAAATAAAAAATTAAAAAAAAACCCGGTAGCCCTGAGCGGATGATGTTCACGGCGATACTTGTGTTCAGTGGCTCGACCTGCCACATCCTCTCTGCTCAACAGCCTCACACACCCGCCCAGGGACCAGGAGCGAGAGCGACAGAGCTGGGGCCCTGAGGATTTTTATGACGAAACCCTCCCGGGTGACACTTCTCCCGCGTCCATCAGCACCAGAAGCGCGGGAGTTCAGACAGGAGGAGACGCAGGATTGGTCTGTCGGTGGCAACACACACCACAGCCACGCCGAAGGCGGCTCGCGGCCACCTGGGCAGCGTGAGGGAGGGGAGCACGGCCTAGGTCCTGCTCCAGAAATGCCGTCTGCTAAGTCGGAAACGGATCCCGCACCTCACATGTGTGGGTCAGCCCCGAGTGCAGAGCTCCGCAGACCCAACTCACACAGAGGATCCCCGCTTCTCACGAGCTCTGTGCATCTGTGCCACACTCACCACTGCCATCTGTCAGCACGATCCGCAGCGCCACATACTCGGAGCTGAGGCTGAGGACGGAGGGGCCGAGTCAGCCCGCTACCGTGCTCGCTGTGAGGGTCCGACGGGGGAGTGCTGCCCATAAACCGGAAAGCGCCGTGCAGGAGGAGGAGGGACTGACTGATGGAAGGTTCATGGAATACGGAATTTCAAGATGCTCATCTTGCTGCAGAAACTTTTTAGAAATCTGGGTGGCGTTTAGCTTAGCAGGTAAGATGCCGGTTAAGACACTCGTGTCCCACCTCCGAGTGCCTGGGTTCAACGCCCAGCTCCGCCTCCTGAGTCCCCGCTAATGCAGACCCCAGCAGACAGCACCGAAGGCTCAAGGACTTGGGCCCCTGCCACCACGCGGGAGATCCACATAGAGTTCCTGGCTCCTGGCTGCAGCCCCAGGCCAGCACTAGCTTTTGCTGGCATTTGGAGACTGAACCACTGGATGGTGGCTCTCTGTGCCGCTCTCTCTGCCTCTCAAATAAAAATTAAAAATACATTTAGAAACTCTGAACTGATAAGAGGTGTTTGAAAAGTTCACAGCATGCATTTGATGAACAAAAGCTACGAATGGATGTCAAATAGTTTTCTGCAACAAAATAAACTTAACTGTCCATTCCATTTTCCGAGGGCTTCTCGAAGCACCTGTGTGCTATGAATCGCTGTCATCTGCGCCAGGTCACAGCGCTGGAGCACGGGCAGCCCCGTGGGCCACAGACTGGCTCCGATGTCAGCGCAAAGGGAGCTCCTTTCTTGCTTTGGGATAAAACTTTAGACGGGGCCAGTATTGTGGCAGAGGGGTAAGCTTCCACCTGTGATGCCGCATCCCGTATCAGCACTGGTTCGGGTCTAGGCTGCTCTACTTCGAATCAAGCTCCCTAATGCTCCTGGGGAAGCGGCAGATGACTGCCCGAGTGCGTGGGGCCCTGCCACTCACATGAGACACCTGGATAGAGTTCTAGGCGCCTGGCTTCAGCCTGGTCCAGCCCTGGCCATTGTGGCCATGTGGAGGAGCAAACCAGCCAATGGATGATCTCCATTGTCTCCTTCTCTCAAACTGTCTGTAACTGCCTTTCAAATAAATAAATCTTTAAAAAAAATTCTAGCAGGGTGAATTTTTGGCACAGTAGTTCAAGATGTTGCTTGAGGCACTGGCATCCCCCACTGGAGGGCCTGGGTTCAAGTGCCAGCTCCACTCCCGATTCCAGCTTCCTGCTAACACTGGGAGGTGGCCAGTGATGGTTCCAAGTACCAGGGTTATCTGTCACCCACATGGGAGACTCAGACGGAGTTCCTGGCTCCTAGCTTCTGCCTGGCCCAGCCCCCGCTGTCGTGCATATCTGGGAGTGAACCGGACATGGGGGAATCCCTGTCTCCCCTTCTGTCTTTGAAATAAAAAATTAAATTTTTTTTCAGAGCTACTGATTTCTCTCTTACCGACTTCGCCAGGTAAAGGTTGTTAAGATGCTAAGCTCTGGGCAGTGTGACCCAGTAGGCTGCGTTATAAAACCTCCCGCTGGGCTGGGCTGGGCTGGGCAGTTACCCTTCCCAGACATGGTTTGTTCAAAGACAGGCTCCCGTCAGCACAGAGAACCACACCCATTTCTGATGAAATCCCTGGGCAGAGCCACCTACAGGATCACTCTCTTCAAGTCCTTCTGGGGCCACAGGTGCAACCGTGAGAAAGCCGGGCTCGCTTTGGGAGTGGCCGGCAGGGTCTTGGGCACCTGGGGCTGACAGGCTGGAGATACCAGATGTTGGGGGTGGGGGAAGCTGCCCTCCAGAGGGTCCAGAGTCGGGCCCGAGCAGCTAAGATCAGTAACCAAGAACCAGGCTAAGTCACCCTTCTCCCAAATCAGCATCCAAGCCATCTTGTGACATTCTGCTTAGGCAACACCACTGTCTTCACTCAGCTGAGGGCACAGAAACCTCCATCATGTTCTCATGGCTATGGGGCTGTCGCCATTTCGAGTGGTGCTCTCCTGTTCCCTTCTGGACCCTGTCAGTCCGAACTCTGATCTCTTACTTTTATATAGTATCCACTGTTTATCTGAGGCCTCCACAGCTTTCCAAGTTCTCTGCTGCTATTCCTGGGAAAAGTACTGTCTGACCACAGCCCCACACCCACTAGCTGCACAAAAAGGCCGGCGTGCACATGACAGGGTCCCGCTAAGCTGTGCCAGGTGAGAGCTCAGTCTCTGGCAGACTTCCGGACTGAAGCGGCTCTGCTCGAAGTCACCACCGCTGTGCCTGGCTGGGGGGGCCGCATGGCTTCATGTCCTTGTTAATCCAGTTCCTCGGTCCCTTCCAAGTCTCTTCCCACGCCTGCCCCTTGCACGCTGGCCCACACAGGTCTGCCTGCCCCTCTCCCTCTCTTCCCTAGTGCACCTACACAAACTCCCGGCGCCATGTGGCAAGTTGCTTCGTGGCATCCGAGAACTACAGATAGCATCAGGGACCTGGTTCATTTTACAGGTGGTAAAACTGAGGCCCGGAGGAGATAGGTTTTGTGCAAAGTGAGAAACCTCAGTGTCTGGCCCAACCCTGACACCTTCCACTGCAGTGACTACACTACCCCCAACTGTGCTGTCCTCTCCCGGTCCCGGTGTGCCCGGGACATGCCAGCAGGCTGCACTCAAAGACGTGCGCTTCAAGGCAGGCAGCTACGGGGACGTGCTTCATGGCCGGCCAGTCAGGGCGGGAGCGTGCGCCAGGTAAGAGCGTTTTCACGGCTACACTTGTCAGCAGCAAGTGACACCACAGCCTAGCCCCGTCCGTCTCGGCCAACGCTAGCCCCAACAGGAAACAAAGGAGTTACGTAAGGCAAAGGACTTAAAACTGTCACCGGGGGTGTGGCACTGTAGGGCAAATGGGACAGGCCCGTTGGGGAGGGGGTAGCGGAGGGGGAGCCGCTCAGACTTGCTGAGTTGGCAGAAATGTGTGTGTACGCAGCTGTGTTACATGAGGGCACTTCCGACAGCTCCTGGAACAAGAACAGAATGCACATTTTCCAAGATGTGCACACACAGGTGACACTTAGCATCTAGCCCCCTGCCCGACCCGGTGAACTAAGCAGTGGGGAGAACTGGTTCCCAGCAGCGTGGCCTCCTCAGGTGGTACCTGACACCTGCTGTGCCCAACCTCGCATCCCAAGGCCAAGGTCTCCAGGGTCAGACTTGGGCAGCCCTGGTTTCCTGGGCGCTGCTTTGCCATACAAGCTCTGCTTGGCAACCCCAGCCCCTCCGCACCCTCCAGGAAGAGCACAATGTGCCAGGGGCTTCCAGACAGGAAGTGGGCGCAGGCCGAGCAGACTGCTTTCCCTGGACGCCGGACGGCGAGAACAGGCGGGGAAGCTGGGGCTGCGTGGTGCAGCCGCCACCTCGGAGTGCCAGCTCAGGAGCACAGGGCAGGCTGAGAGCTCACTGGCCATGAAGCCAGCAAGTCCGGTGGTGCTGACGCACCGTTTCCACGACCCAGAAGCCAACGCCAGCTCCCTCTTCACGCCTCCCTCCCTCGGGCCGCATTCTGGGGATCGGGTTTACAGGGCGGCACAGCCTGTATCCTGTCCCCCATGGAGGGCTGTCGGGAGCCCGAGTGACCTTTACCAGACACCCCTGGACTCCAGGGTTCGGCAGGAAAGCTGCTGGTACAGCAGTGACAGCACTGTCACAGCGAGAGCCTCGGCCCAGGAGCCGCCAGCGCACTCCCTCCTTGCCGCAGCCTCACCAGAAGCCCGGGGCGAAGTCTGTGCCCGTCACTGCCCACCTGCAAAAGGCACAGGGTGCCCACTCACCTCGCCGACTGCCAGGCCCTGCCCATCTACCTGCCAGGCAACAGGGACACCTCGGGCGCAGGGAAGGTCAGGGGTGCCTCGCTCTCTCTTCTGCAGCCCAAGTCTCGTCTGGCAGGGACTCTCATTTCCAACGTCCTTGAGCTCACGACGGCTGCGTCTCCAGGCTCAGTTCCTCGCTCAGCCAGCCCTGCTCCCGGCACCCCAGGGCCTCGATCCCGTCTGACTGTGGGCCACAGGAATCTGGGGCCTTCCTTGCTGCCCAGAGCCCCTCTCCCTGGGCCCATCACCGGGTCGCCGAGCTCCGCAGGCAGAAAGCTGCGCGTCTGTGGCTGTGCAGCACACCCGGCTCTCCTGGCCGTCAGAGGGGCGAGGCTGCCACGAGCTCCCCTTTCCAAGAGGGAGGTGGTTCAGCTCCCAGTCTGGCCTCTGTGAACGGCACTGGCCAACTCCACGGAGAGGCCGAGCCAAGGGCTGGGGCCAGGGTCCCTTGCGCCTGGTGCCCCTCATGTCCTGTACTTGGGGACTATGCCCGGGAGAGGTCTCCAGTGCTTTCTGGTGCAGACTCCTGACTGCCAGGAACGCACTGGGCACACAGGGGTGCAGGACCTGGGCTCCCCTCTCTTGGTCTGGACAATCACTCCTCTGCTTTCACTTCCCCGTACGGCTCAGGCGCACAAAGAACGCAGCACAGTGGAGAACCTCCCGCGGGGGCCAGCGCCGCGGTGCAGGGTTAAAGCTGCTGCCTGCAGCACGGCCGTCCCATGGTGGAGCACAGGTTCCAGTCCTGGCTGCTCAGCTTCCAATCCGGCCACCCTGCCAATGTGCCTGGGAAAATGGTGGGAGATGGGCCGAGTGGCCTATGCAGGGAAGCTGGATGGAGTTCTGGGCTCCTGGCTTTGGCCTTGTCCAGCGTTAGCTGCTGTGACCATTCTGGACCTGGCCCAGTGGTTGGAAGATCTCTGTGTCACTTGATCTTCCAAGAAAATAATTTTTTAAAAGATGACCTCCCATAGGGTACTGTGTATATGTGTGGGAAGGCAGAGGGAGAGGGAGAGAGGAAGAGGAAGGGAGACAGGGCTGTCCCCCAGCTGTGAGAGTCGGCAGAAGCCTGCAGGGTGACGGCTGACCCTGCTGTCCGAGCCGGGAGCTGCTCTGTCGTGATGAGTCACAGGGCTGTGGAGCTGCTATCTGGCTAAGGCTCTGCTGAGTCCCTTGCCCTGTGACAGACAGCCGCTCCCTCTCCCGCAGTCTGGCGGGCAGAGACAGGCCGCCCGTGTCAGGCTTAGGTGAGGGCCCAGCAGTTACCTGACTTCAGCAACCTCAGGTGAACAGGCATTCACGAGCCACTCTCAGGAGCGCTCACGCCCTTTCCACCACCCTCTGCAGCATGAGGAGACTTCGCAACGGCTGCTGCATAATGCAACTCAGAGATGTTTATTTTGGTCAGAAAATGTTTGAAATTCATGCGTACGAGGTCTTCAGGCAGCTGATGGAAATGCATATTGAGAAAAAACCATGCATGGGTTTAAATCATTTTTTGCACCAAAATACACATCTTTTAATTCCACTTCTCGTGCACTTTTAGGAGTGGCGCTGTGCTGGGGGCAGAGCTGAGAACGAAACCCTCATCCACCAGGATTCAACACCTCGCCACGGGGCTGTCCTGCTGATTTCCAGCTTAGCTCTTCCCTCTGCTCCCTGCCCCGTGCGGCCTTTCTCAGCTGACCTCCTCCACAGTCAGCAGCTCCAGCACTGCTGGGGGGGGTGGGGGCGAGGGGATGAGCCAGCCTGGTCAGAAAAGCCAGATGCAGCCGGACCAGTGGCCGCAGCGTGTGACAGGGAGGGCTGCGAGTGCCTCCACGGAGGCCACCCTGCTGGCGGCCACACCTGCACGTGTGGTCAGGCTCTGACGCAGCCCCTCTGCTCCGGCTGTGTGGCCTGTATGACCTGTTGGTATGAATGCCGAGAGTGCTGCCAACTATACTGCAGTGACAGCTAAGGGGATTATTCCACACGGAGAACCTGAACACAACCTCTTAGCAGCTAACATCCAGTCAGCTCAGCCTGCTCCTTCTAAAACTGCATGCTGGTGCACTCTCGGCTGCTCGGCCCCTACGGTGCAGTAGGCTCTCCCCCCGTCTTACCCTCCGTGTGAGCAGTTGGTGAACGTGCTGTCCCAGCAAAGACAAGCCACGGAGCAGCCTGAGCTCCCGGGGGCCTGCAGTGTGGGCGGCCAGCCGTCTACCTGATCCCCTGCCTTATGTGTGTCGTTCCAGACTCAGGGCAGCGAGGCAGAAGTCCATGGGCTGGAAATGAAGTCTGTATTTCGTTCGCCAAAGAGAGGCCTTAGGTTTCAGTTACCGATTCATCTTCAGCAGCCTCCCCTTTCAGTTTCCCGAGTTTGTAGCTTTTGAGGACGACAGCCTCCTGCCCTGGACCTGCACAGCTGCGCCCTTGCTCTGGCCTGCACCGCGCCCCTGCTGGTGCGGTGTCCAAACCCTCAGCACTCAGGATGAATTTCCTACGTATTCACACAAATACATCCCTTTAAGTTGTCATCTACAGCAGGAGAAATGCAGCCAAACAGTGCTAAAATCCCTCAAAAAAGGGCTGAGTGACACATCCGTTACTGTGAAAGTGTACGTGCCTATCAAGGTTGAGCGACGCATGCTCACTGCAAAAGGCTATCAGCAAAACTCCGACAGCACCAAGATCCAAGTCCCTGCGGGAAAAGGAGAGGGTTTTCTCCTGAAAGCCGGGGTCAGGCGTGGTCAGCCGACAGTGACAGTGCTCTGGGAGCGCAGCCGGCTGGGGCCTGAATGAGCAGCGCGAGGCTGCGCCCGTCCTGTGTCCAGTGTCCTCCCGGCACTCTACATTATAGTTCCTCTGGCCTGCGAGTCCCAGCACCGCCCGCCAGCAGGTGCCTGGGCCAAGGCACAGAGCTGCCAGGGACCCAAGTGTAATCTCACGATATCCGCGACCGTTCGGCTGTGATCCGCTGAACGCAGGCTCCCGCTCCCAAAACCGAGTGAGGCCATAACTGGGCCATGAAAGCAAAACAAAACCTGTGGCTGGACTTTACAAGAATCTGCGACCAACTCACCAGAGAAAGAACTGTAACCTCAAAAGTTAAGGTCACCGAAAGATTTATAGTTTCGAGAGAGGAAGACAGAGGGATTTTCCACAGGAGGAAGTTCTTAGGGTTGAGATGGCCATCTCATGTCTGAGGGCCTGGGCCTCTCGTGGTCCTGGAGCTACAGGAAACGCCACCGCTGCCAAGGCCACTGCCAGGCCCCGGCTGGCTGCACCTGCACCCAGCCCAGCACCTCTCGGCGACCTTGCTCCTCTCCAGATGGCAGGACTACCCACTGCAATGGAAATGCTATGCAAACACCTGCCTGCAGGTGCTCAGGGAACAATGAGGAGGAAGGAAGTCTGTTCCTGTTCAGCACATGGTTTTGCTCAGAGTATTCTCAATCCACGACTGGACTCCAGTACGTTTTACCCACCAGGTCTCACTCGTGGCTCTCACGTGTCCCACCCACGAGTGTGCACATGGGGCACTTGGGTCAGCAACATCCCATCTGCCCAGGTTGACGGGCCAGGAGGGAGCAGGGCTGAACCTCACACTTCACACTGGTGGGCACCAGGCTGGCTTCCCAGAGATGTCCCACCTCCAGTGAAAGCAGAGCGTAGAGGAGACTGCACGTTCCGTGGGGTCTGCACAGACAGCAGCCACCGCACCCACAGCAGGGCCCGAGGGGTTCTTGGGAGTTCCTTCAGGGCCGGCGAGAAACACACCATCTCCAGCGGGAGAGAGAAGAGCTGTCACCACGGCGGCAGGACAGCTCCAGAAGGAACCAGGGAGAGTGTGTGTGCCAGCACTGCCCACCTGGGGCACAGGTACAGGCAGGCCCCTCCCTCCACAGAACGATGGCTGGACTTGCGCCTGCAGAAGCGGTGGGTGGGAGGTCTCCCCCTTGGCAAGAAGGCCCGGGAGACCCGGCCGCTCTGCCTGTTTCCCAGGGGCACTCCAGGCAGGGTCCAAGTCGAGCTCCGCCGCAGCTCTGTGGACCCCTGGGGCTCTGGCCCTGCTGCAGGAGTCAGATGAGCACCCAAGCCCCTCCCTGCCCCCCTGTGGGTGGAACTCTCTTTAGGCACCTGGTAGGGACTCCTGTGGCTCCAGGCCTAGATGCCTGCGACTGCCCTCCATGTCCTTTCTTGGGTTCCTCTTGTGCGGATTTAACCAACCGTGGATGGAGGATATTTTTAACAAACTGTGTACTGAACAGGAGCAGACTGTTCCCTCGCAGGGCAGCGTCTAACAGCTCCGTGCATGGCGCTCAGGCTGCACTGCGCACCACAAGTCACCAAGAGTGTTTACGGCCCAAGGGAGCCTGCGCATGGGTGAACTGCAAATGCTTTGCCACTATGCTAAGGCTCACGCAGCCTGCACGCTGGTATCACAGGATCCTGGACGAGTCCTGGCAAGGGTCACGCCCTGCTTCTGGCTGGGCGGAGTTGTGTGTCACGCTTCCCTGAGCTGCTTGGCAACTGTGACATTCAGAGTTCAGAATACGCTACTGGTTTGGGGCTTTCTCTTAGTAAGTCTCAGACAATTGGTGAATGAGGCCGATGGGGAAGGACAGGGTGCTGGTGGCCTGGCTGGGTCCGGGGCAGGACACAGGTCACCGAGTCCGTAATCCTCATCAGGTGACCACTCACAGGACTTCCTGTAGTCTCTGTGACCCACAGAGTGGCCGGGCTGTGACTGCACAGCCAGGCACTAACCTGGCACCAGGGGACATGCAGAGGCAGGAAGGGCCCCAGGACTGCCACGGGCGCCTGTGACAACCAGGGGCCCAGATCAGCAGCACAGCTCCCAGGGCCTGAGTCCTGGCGTCAGCCCCGCTCCCTGGCTCAGCCCCGCCAAGCTGCTCCCAGCGGCCATCTCATTGCAGACGGCATCTCTGTCTCCCCTCCGCTGCTCTCAGGCTCCGTGTCGTCACCTCCCCCTTCCGCCCCCTTGCGAGTCAGTCAGGTGCACGCTCTCTTCTTTCTCTGGTCCCTACCTGGTCCTAATGGCGGCTACAGGACTGGACGGCAAAGAATTTCAGAAGCAGAAGAGGACTGAACACACAGACAGAGTCAGGACGACTTCTACGCTCGCACCTAACGGGCCTGGCCGCTAATCCCTCTGGCTGCAGCCTTACTTCTCAAAGGGGATGCAGGCACCCACGGCTGCTGCAGACTCTGAGCCAGGACGTGAATTTTCACAAGGCTCCCGGATGACCCACACAGCTGCTAACAGCTGAGTCGCACACAACCAGACGGGGGCCCGGCTGACAACGGGACTGCAGGCAGGGCATGAGACGCACTCCTGCACCTGGCACGTGAATGGCGACACTTACAGGAACACACCTGGCCTCAGGGAGCACGGCAGGACAAGCCTGGAGAGACTCTCCTGGGCATGGACCTGCGGAAGGGCTGGCTCGGGGAAGCCTGACGAGCACTCCCGTCCAGGGCAGCGGGAGGAAGCGGAGGCAGTGAATCACCGCGGCCTTCTTGGAAGCTCACGCCCACCTTGCCCAGGGTGCGCTGGTGCTCATGCCTCCCACTGCATCACGTGCAAGGAACTCAGAGGCACCCGGTCTGGGACGTGCCAGCACACGCTGGCTGCCTTCCCAGAACCCCAGGCGAGGGGCTGACAGCCCGCAGGCACCCCGCCCCCCAACAGGAAGATGAAGTGGGACTTGGCTCCTCCAGCACAGGGTCTCTTCCTAGGAGTCACAAAGTGCCTGTGGGACGCATGGTGGAGGCCACGCTGACCAATGCTGGGGGAGGCCAACTCGCACCTGCGTTGGTAGACACTGGAGTGCTCCTTGCAGAACAGCGCGGGGGCGTCAGGAGGAGAAATGCAGCCTGGCCTGAGGAGGGCAGGTGGCTTCCTCCAGGCCCTGCTCATGCTCCAGGGCGGAGCACCCGGAGGTCAGGGGGCAGTACCACCCCCTGGGAAGGGCCTGTTTCCACCTTGAAGCTGCCCTCGGCGCCGGGACCACGCTCTGAGCCGAGCAGAAATGGCAGTGCCCACACCTGCGCCGGGTGGTTGCTCCCACTCACCTTGATCATCTCGGCCACGTAGCTCTCGGGCCCTGTGTACTCGGTGGAGTCCTTCACCTTCACCAGGACGATGAAGCACAGGTAGTGCCACATGTTGTGCTCCTCTTTGATGTGCTCCTCGAAAGTGACCGTCTTATTGTCAAACTTGTCTCTTTCCAGGCCTAAAAAGACACACAAAACCCGAGGCCCCACGTGAGCAGCCCGGGCACAGAAACCACGCCCTCGGCACCGCCCCCAGGAGGCGGCCACGGTCTCCCTCCCGCTTTACAACCACGTGGGCTCTGCTGGCCTCACAAACGCATCCCTGTCCGGACGGCGCCATGACAACAGGCAAGTCCGTTTGGCTGGAGGCCGACTCCCACCTCTGCCACTCACCAGGTGCTGCGTCACCCCTGCCTGCCTCAGCTGTCAGCCAGTGAGAAGCCTGCCACCTGGCAGGCAACCAGAGAAGGCCGGCTCCCCACTCCTGCTGCCCGCCCAGACAGACGCGGGGAACGCCTGGGACTCTACCTGGCGGGTTTATCTCTTGCAGAGGCCTGCTGAGCGACCCTGAAGTGAGTTCCCACCCTCTCTAGGACCGAGCAAGCACACAGACATACCGTGGATAACACACACAGACTCCTCCCCTCCTGAGAGGCGCACGGCAGCACATCAGGGACTGGCGCTGGAGCCATCGACATGAACTCACCTTGTCCACACGCACACACAGACACAACGTTAACACAGGTGTGTGTGAACACACACACACATGCACACACAGGCCTCTGCCCCCGGCTGGGGCCCTCGCAAGCCCTGGCAGTGCCGGCACACCTGGCACCCAGGTCCCAGGCGGGCTGGGTCACCAAAGGTGAGAGGAGAGTCTGGGCTGGGACTGTCTTGGCCCAAAAAGCAAGCAAGTCACAGAAAATGACGGTGGCAGAACGTGAGATGGAGGGGCTCTCACGGCCATACTGAGTGTGGTCTGAGACAACAAATTACGTCAGCACTGGATCAGAACCAACGAAATAAAGCAGAATCCCGTGAGTCCATGCTGTTACAAATGCAAACAACGACGTTTTTCCTTAAAATAAAAAGCCAGCTAACAACTGCAGGAGGAACAATGCGCCATAAGCATCGTTAGTCGACAGCCGAGTCACAGATGGATGCCGACTGCAGCGAGCAAGTTCAGCACTGGCAACAGCAAGCGTTCGGGGCGCCCACAGATCCCTCTCCCCACCCCAAGTCACGTCCCAGTGCAGGCCTGGCGTCAGACCCTCTCCAAGGTGGCATCACCAGGTGTGAGGTGGGCTGGCGTCCCGGGCCTCTCCACAGAACGCACAACAGGCCCAGCGCATTCCCACAGGAAACACTCTGCCCTCTGCCACCACGAGCAAACTCCAATGCACCCAACATCAGGGCACAGCGCAGCCCCTGAGCTCGCCCCCGTGCCCATGGGGGCTGTGAGAGGACGGCTGGGTGAGGGAGACGTGGGAGTGAGGCCTGCGGCTCAGACGCTAGTCCCGAGCCCGTGTCAGTTTCCCGGCGGCGACAGCTGCACTGTGCACACGTGAGAAGATGTAAACGGCGTCATGTGAGCCGCTCACACTCAGACTGCTCAGACACACAGAGCACGGGCACGACAAAGCCAAGACGCCAGGGCCGGAGTCCGGGGAGCCGAGGGCGCGGGCACAGACGCCTCACGCTGCCCCCGCCTGCCCTGCAACCTGAAATCCCCAGCAGAATGCTTGGAAAGCTTTCACAGGGGCCAAAGAGGACAGGATTTAAGTCTGGAAGTGGAAAATGCTCATCTGAAAATGCACACACCAAGAAGGAACTCCTCCATGTACTGACTACTTCCTGAGTAATCCTGAAATGACCACCTGGTGCCTAGCTCTCCACCCAGCTGGCCTGCGTCTACTTGCATGCTGGCATTCCAGGTGACCACGGGTGTTCCTGTAGCTCTATGCTACGACTGTTAGTAAGTTCTCTGGCCCTAATTCTCACGAGAATGCGAAGTGTCTCTTACTGCACCTGTGCTACAGGTGAGGAAAACGGTCAGAGAAGGCAAGTGACAGACCCGCGGCCACGTGGCCACGCAGGGCGGAAGCCGTCAGGACCCGGGGCTGCTGCCTGAGCACCAGCTCTCAACTCTACAACCAGCTCCGGGGCCTCATCTTGTCCATGCAGGCCTGATGCGCAGGCCAGGGCTGGAGGAGAGCTCGCCCCTGCAGTTCTCTGAGAATGGGGCAAGGCACGCTCAGGCTGCCCACCGGCGGGCCGGCCGGCCTGCGAGGCACTGGTTCTGAACTTGTGTGGTCACGTCGCTCCTGAGAGCAAGCTGCCCAGAGCCGTCAGCCCTGCCAGAGCAGAGGCGATGGCCTACTGCGTGCCAGGCAGGGACGGGAGGGGTGGGAGCAGCAGCACGCACACACTGACCGCAGATGAAGCAGGTGGTCTTCAAGATCTCCTCTTTCTTCTGCTTCTCGCTCCTCAGGTCGGCAAAGGTGTCAATGATGACCCCGAAAATCAGGTTGAGGACGATGATGATGACCATGAAGAAGAACAGGAGGTCGTAGATCACTCTCGCGGCAAAGAGGGGCTCCTGGGAGGGCGAGGGGGGGTATGCGCTGGGGGGGGGCACCCTCACGCCTGCCCACCCCAGGGCACCACTGTCAACACAGAAGGGTTTTAGAGCAGGTGACACATTGAAAACGGTCTCAGTGCCTCTTTTCACACCTCGGCCTGCATTTGAACTCCCCAGGTGCACAGGACTCACCTGGGAGGACCGTAGAAATGGGGTCGCCCCGAAGGGCCACGAAGTCTGCAGCCACCCCCCACCCCGCCCCACCCCGCCGCCCTGTGTGGACTGCACCTGGTGCAGGGACAGGAGAAGCCCCGACTTGCAGGTTCCGCCAGCCCCTGCGTCTGTCAGCCCCTGCTGGCCCCACCCCGCCCTCCCCTGGGGCCGAGGATACCTCTTTGGACGGCTTCCTGAGCACGTCGCCCACGCCGCCCCCACTCCGCAGCCCGTGGCTCAGCACAGTGACGATGCACATCAGCAGCGTCTCGCACGTGTGCTCCTCGTCCTGCTCCGTCTCCCCGACGGGGATGAGCTCTGCAACACGGCAGTCACGGCTCAGAGGCGGCAAGGACACCCCCACGTGCCGCAGGACTGCGGGCCGGGCCGGAAGCACCCCCCACCTCCCCGCGCGCCATCACCAGCTGCCTGCCAGGCCCAGGGTCAAACGTCTCCCTTGAAAGCAAGGCCGCCTGAGGCCATTCTGTTCGCACCACTGCCTCCCGAGCCTGGGAAGTGCTGCCCTCCCTTGTGCGCTCCGAGACGCCGCCTGTCTCCTCGGGGTCCTCAGTTCTCATCCCAGCTATGGACGAAGCCTTCGGATACGCTGCTGCCTGCACCTGCAACTCCACCTTCCTCCTTGGCCATGGCTCCTCCGCTTCAGCTTAGGTGACACCAGGGTGACCCTTCCCCCGCACACACTGCCAGTCGCAGCCGGCAGCTTCCTCCCGGGAGGGAGTCCCTGTTTGCCCAGCTGCCTCCCTCATCACTGTGTGGACAGGACGCCACAGCCGCAGGCAAGAGCGGGCCTCACTGAGCACAGGAACGACCCACTGAGCAGCTGCTAGCTACTCCCCCCCCCCGCCCCCCTTCCTGCTCCCGGCTGGATGCTGCTCTTATCTGCTTCTAGCACCGCCTGCTCATCTAAGTGGGGGCCACGCGGGAGGTCCTACCTTCCCCGGGCTCCAGGGAGGAGCAGTTGCCCCCTGTCTCCACCCGACACACGTCAGAGTACAGGAAGTCGCTCGCCAGGCTCTCGCCGGACTCTGGGAGGGAGAAGCAAATGGCAGGTGATGGCAGCCTGGCGCGCATGGCTAGCATGTGTGAAGCACCCAGTTCACGGCTGATGAGACAACTCTTCACACAAACACGGAAGCCCACAGCAGAGGGGTGACGTACACTTCCCCACAGTGACGTGTCACTTAAGCCTGCCAGAAATACTGCACTTCATGGCACCTCTCCAGCTTGCAAGACAACCACGGCTGACGGCACAGACCCCAGCAGGACCGACACCAGGGTGCGTGAGGAGCAGTGGCACCGCTGGGCCCTGTACAGCGTCCTGGCCCAGCCCAGTTCGGATCCCAAGTCTAACCTGGCATCAACCTGGCGGTTCGAGTTTACAGGCCGTGACCGCCTCTGGGAGGGGGAGACAGAGCCTGCCTGGCTCAGCCCGCCATGCCCTGTGCTTTCTCCAGACTCAGATGTCAGATGCAGAGCCGGGAGCACTTCCCTGGGGAGTGCCAGCCGTCCTAACCACCCCTCGGGGCTCCAGCATCTTCTGCTCGTGCTCTGTGTACACATGGCAGAAGCTCACGGTAAAACCTGTACCTGTAATCAAGCCCCAGAGACAGCACTGCCAGCAATTTGGGATATATTCATTCATATTTTTAAAGATGTGTTAATTTCAAAGTGACAGAGAATTTGAAAAAGCCATATATATATATATATATATATATATAGAGAGAGAGAGAGAGAGAGAGAGAGAGAGAGAGAGAGAGAGAAAGGGGGGGGGGAGGGGCAGGCAGGCACATAAACATACAGGACAGAGAAAAAGGGATCTGTCATTGCTGGTTCACTCCCCAAACAGCCGCAATACCCAGGTCTGGGCCAGGTCAAGGCCAGGATCCAGGAACTCCATCCAGATCTCCCGCATGGGTGGCAGGGGCCCATGTGCAGGAGCCATCATCCACTGCTTTCCCAAACGTATCAGCAGGGGCTGGACTGGAAGCAGAGCAGCTAGAACTCAAACCAGCACTCCGATACGGGACGCCAGCGTTGCCAGTGCTGGCTCTGCCCACAGCATCGCAGCGCTGGCTCCATCCAGATGGTTTTAAAGACCCTACTGCAGTGATTCTACTCCACCTTCTGGGTAGGTCGGCATGCGTGTCTGTGGAGATGCACACCAGACTGGGCACTCCATGCCATGGGATTACCGCACTCTGTGGAACAGCCCCTGACACGGAGACTGTTCCCAATTTCGTCCCACCATGCGCATCCTCCCAAACATGTCTGTTTCCACGTGCAGAGTCAGCAGTCTGTGTTTAAGGTTACATTTCTGCGAGTGGATTTACCAATGTACACTCCTCTCGCTTTCAGTATCTACTTACGGTCCCCCTGCTCTGTGACAAAGTTGAGTGGCACTAGTTTAAAAAGCCATGAGTGACCAGCTGGATGGGACACCTGGCCACTCGCCCTCAGCCTCTGATACACTGCACTGCCCTCTGAACCAAGTGGGAACCAGGTCCCAGCCACTGCGTGCTATGTGTGACAAGAAATACAACAGGGGAATGGCTACACTGCTAACATCACCATTTTCTTCAATTCCGTCATAATCAGGAAATACTCTTTGAAAAGCAGGAGAATCAAGATTGCATACCCACCTGGGAGAGCTGTCTCGTTGGGTAACCTGTCTACCTCCAGGATGAAGTCATCCTTGAAGAAGAGGTAGCCCACAATGGAGAACAGGTAGACCAGGATCAGAGCCAGCACTGCCGTCAGAATGATGGAGCGGCCATTGCGGGTGACACTCTTGATGACGTTGAGCAAAGTCTCTTCTCTGTATACTAAATCAAAGAGCTTTAGAAACAGAAGGACGACAAGGTGACAAGGTGGTTTTTAAGATGCCTCTCATTTGATACGCGTCAGTACCACACAACAAGCCGCCGGTTGACAGGCTGCCCGCCCTCCTGGGAGTCACCCAGGAGGCACCCGGCTTCCTGTCCAGCAGCGAAAACAGGTCTGGCAAAAATCAGAAATATAAACAGGGGAGGGGGAGCAGGACACAGGCGCGACTTCAGGTAACACTCGCAGCAGCCTGCAGGTCCTGGAGATGGGAGAGACCCCACCAGGCAGACGAGTTCCAGAGACCAAAGGAAGAGGCAGTGCCAGGGTCTCTGCCCACACACACCGAGGACAGGCCGACCCAGTGCCGGTGAAGGGCCATGCGCCTGCTCCCGCAGCCCAAGTTCTCCTGGGGAAGGCAGACATCCCAACCAGCCAGAGAGACTCGGCAGAGCGTCACAGCTCAGCTGTAGAGGCTCCGGAGACAGGGCCGGGGCTGCCCGCTCCCTCGCAGCCCATTTCCTCACCTGTAGACTCATCAAGAAGAAACGCACAGACGGCTGAATACAGAGGGGCACTTGTGTGTTAGTGCCGTGGGCATCACCACCGACTTCTGATGAAGACACTGGGCAGGAGGGGCACATGACTAGCACACAGCAGGGGCCTGTGTGGTGGACACACCAGGGAGCCCAAACTCCTAGCCCCCTCCCCTAGTAAGGGAGATCCCCGCAGTCCCCATCAGGCCCACAGTCTGGGCTTGCCCTCTGCTGGACCTACTCTTTGCAAGCACTTAGCTTCATGGCACATGGAGGCTCCCTGGGGGAAGAAGCAGGGCGGAGGGAGGGGTGGGCCCCAGGCCCAGGGTGAGATTTCTGCCGGGGCGGGGGATGGTAAGGAGCAATGGGGGAGAGCTGTCTGGGGTCACTCTCAGGCCTGGAGGCTGGTTTTTACTTTCTTAAATTGTAATTATTATTTATTTATTTATCGGGGCGGGGTGGGGGGAGGAGAGGGGGAAGAGAAAGAGAAAGAACATGTGTGCTCCCATCCTCAGTACCCAGGGCTGGTCCAGGGCCAAAGCCAAGATCCAGCAACTGGAAACTCAATGCAGGTCTCCCACAATGCAGGTCTCCCACGTGGTGGTCAGCACCCCAGCTACCTCAGTCACCACTGCTGCCTCCCAGCGTCTGCAGTGGTGGGAAGCTGCACTCAGGAGCCAGAGCCCGGAATCAAACCCAGGCATTTGGATGTGGGACTCGGGTGCCTTAACCACTAGGCTAAATGGCCACCCCTATTTTTATGGATCAGTACGCAGGACTTGTGCAACGATGAAGCCAGGGCAGTGAGCCCATCTGCCCCTCGGAAGCTAGCCTGCAATCTGGCTTCTGGAAGACATCTAGTCCTCTCCCACAGGCTGGGTCCTGACCCCTGAATCTGCTGAGATGGGATGAAGCCAGATGCCCACTGCGGGGCCCGGTTTCCTTACCCCCACAATGAGTGGACGGGGCCAGCTGTCTGTGGGTCCAAGTCCGCGTTTTACTATCTGAGATCATTCTCCCCTCAGTTAACTTCCCACCACCCTGACACCAAGCTGAGCAGGACTGGGAGGGCTCTGGGTAGAGGGGGTCGTCAGAGGGGGTGAAGAGCAGCCACGCGTCGGGGAAAGAGTACAAAGGCCTAAGCACGGCTGTTATCGTTGGTTAAAAATTTTCCAGCAGCTCAACAGGCAGCAGGACTCAGAGCCACCACAGATTACGAAGGCCAAGTGCATGTGCTCCATGACTACAAACCAGAGACTTCACTGGTTGGTGATTCCTGACAGTGACACCACGAACAGTCCCAGCATTACGGCACAGCAAGTCACGGCTGAGACGTGGCACGGCCTCCCTCATGAGCACGCGCTCAAGGCTCGGTGGCTGCACTTCCAATCCAGCTCCCTGCTAGTGTGCCTGGGGAAAGCAGTGGAAGACGGCCACAGAGCTAGGGCCCCTGCCACCCACAGGGGCAATTCGGATGGAGTTCCAGGGTCCTGGCTTTGGCCTGACCCAGCCCCAGCCCCAGGCCCAGCCGTTGTGGCCACTTTGCAGCTGTCACCAGCCACATTCAGCACTGCACAGACAGGCACGAAGGTGGAGACACCCCAGGAGCACACACGAGGGGCATCTAGGCACCACCTGGACCAGTTCTCTGTTCTGATCCTGTCTGTTCTCCAAAAGTGAAGTGCACTCAGGGAGTGCCTGGGCCACGAGTTCTCTTCCCTCTCTGGGCACGGGGAGGGGTCTGGGGGCAGGGACCTGAGCTGCACGGGGAGTCGTGGTTTCACCAGGCTTAGATGTCCTCGGACGGGAGTTGCCCTTCTGCTTGGCCACCGCTGACTGGATGACCTGAGTCCCAGCTTCCTCAGTGGACAGGAAGGTGGCATTTAGCTCCAAGGGGGCCGTGAGGGGTGGAGACGGAGCCAAGAGAAAGGGTGACCGCTGTGTTGCAGACCGTGCTGGTGGGGAGGGCAGGGAGCAGGCTCATCACCATGCTCCCCTGCCCCTGGCGCCTGCCTCGGCTGGCACCGCAGTGACTGAGAGCAGACTGAGCACGAGTCCAGCTCTCCACCAGGGAGGCAGCGCTGTCTGATCTTTCGGAATGGACACCCTGCAGTGGGCACAGAGAACCCCTGAGCCCTGCTGAGGGAGGACACGGCACTGTGGACATGACCATGTGCCACAACTCTCAGACATGGACACGGGATCACAGGGACCAGAACAGGCCACACAATGGCAAGTCCAAGTAAATCCTGACCTCAAAGGACAGCCAGACCTGTTCTACAATGAGTCCCCGAAGCCCAGTGACACTCACCACTAAAAGGACGAGCGAATGCTGGCTACCTCCTCACACTGTCTCGGGCAGGGGAGGGAATACAGGAAGACGAGGACAGTGGACACAGCTCTGAGGCCCTGACCTAACAGCTCTTTGTAGCTCCTACAGCAGCCCCATGGGGGGATACGCCTGTCTCATTTTGTAGATGGGGAAACTGAGGCATGAGGCAGTTAACTAAACTGTCCAGAATCCACATGAACAGCACCTCCCCAAGAGCCTTTGCCGCCCTGCCTTTTGTGTTCATCCCTCTTCCACACTCCCAGTCCTGATTGTCCCTGACCCTCCAGGACGCTTTGCTGTTCACAGTCTTTCACGCTTCTGCTAGCACACAGGTCGGCTCTGCTCCCTGCATTTTCTGTGGGTACGAGCCAATGTTTCTGATCTACAGCTCCGCAGGCCGAGGCTCCTGCACGCTCCGGACACCTGCCACTGCACCTGGAACTAGCACCCCTGCTTAGGAGGGGGAGGCAGAAAGCCCACCCTACGGACCCTCAGCATGCAAACCGCTTGGCTCCGGAGGAACACAACACCTTCCACGGGAAAGGTCTCCTGGACCAGAAAGCCCACTGCACCACTGTCCCGGGGCTCAGTCAGTCACTGCAAGTGTGCACGGAGAACGCAACCCTGTGAGGACAGTTACACGATGGTCCCCACGCACTGCCCTGGGGACGCGAGGCTGACTCTATGAAATGAAGGGAAGGGATATGTGAGCCAGGCCAAGGGCGGGTCCTCCTGCAGCGAGGGAGGTGACGGGCAGCATGCGTGTGGCCTCCGGGAGGCCGGCGGCAGGCCTGTTGCCTGCACTTCCCTCTCCAAGCCTCTGACGGCTGAGGGAGTGGGGCCTCCATCTTGCAGGGCCAGGCATGCCATCCCCGCTGAAGAGAAGGCCTGGGGTAGGCACACACAGCACAAGCCCAGCTGTGCACCTGCACACATCCCGGCTCAGGTACTCACCAGCAGGCTGTAGAAGAATTCGTGCACGAAGAGCCCCATGGCACAGATGAGCAGGTACAACAGGTGGTACAGGAACTCCACGTCCAGCACCATGGCGCGGTAGCCTCTTGTGAACGTGCCACAGTTGCCCACAAAGCTCATGAGAAAGATGATTTTGTTGCAGACCTGACAACAATGACAGGAGAGGTCAAAGGGCGCAGACTGAGTGTGCAAAGGGCGCTTCTGTCAAACACACACAGGCTGTCTTTTGCATGGAGGCCCTGGCAGGCCCACTAAGAACCACCATGTGGGTCTAAGTCATTTCACTACTCTGCTTTTCAGGCATGGAACTGAAGGCAGGGCAGTCATGTAACCTCACGGCAAGAGCAATCAGCAGTGTTTGTCGACAGCCAAAACAAAGTTAACACGTAGCAAGATTAGGATTTTCAATATGAGGCATGAATCATTTGCAAGCTTCTTACATGAGTTAGTCAAACACAGACGTCACCTCAATCCAGGAGCCCTGAGATCAGCAAGGTCACAAACCTCTATGCATCGTTAATGATTTCAGTTTAACGAGCCGCAGCCAACAACTGTCTTGCTCCTAAGCTGACAGGGAAAACTGGAACTTTGGTGGAAAAAAGCCAAGGGACTTCGGGAGGAGCTCTGTTCTCCCATATTATCTTCAGGGAGCCACCATTTCTGAGATCAGTCCTGGAGGCTGGGTGGGACTCCGCCCGGCCAATCACAACGCTGCATTGTTTTAAGCATAATGACAGGTGCAGCAGTAGGCATGTGACCAAATACAGCCAATGAGATCCACTGGGTTCCTCCCTGGGAATCCTGCCATTGTTCTCCACTCCCTCCTGCCCTTGAACCCAAGAGGAGGTAAGCTCTGGAGAGGCTGGCAGCCCCCACATGGCCCCAGGCCCGCGGGCACCTCCACTACACAGGCTACATCTGAGAGACCAGGAAGGCAACCAGGTCCTGATGCCACGCTCCGAGTCCCTGGGTTCAGCTACACCTCAGTGACCATGACCCAGTGACCAGAGCAGCCCAAAGGATCCACTGCATAGCACTGCCCTGGCTGGGTGGCAGACCCAGGCCTCAAGTCCAGCTCTAGTG
This sequence comes from Oryctolagus cuniculus, assembly GCF_964237555.1. NCBI lineage: Eukaryota > Metazoa > Chordata > Mammalia > Lagomorpha > Leporidae > Oryctolagus > Oryctolagus cuniculus. The sequence continues at coordinate 120,957,165 of NC_091441.1, forward strand.
ACAGGACGACAGCAAACTCAGACGAGGACAAGGAGGGAGACGGCTCTAGGGACACACCTGCTAAAATCACACGTGGCTGCCCTAGCTCCCTCGGCCACCGGTGCCAGGACAGTTGTGCTGCAGGACCTGGGCCATCACAGTATCCGAGCTCCCCGCACTCACACAGACGAGGAGGCCACACCACAAAGGCCTTCTGGCTTTCTCCAACAGCTCAGCGCTCAATCTGCCAGCCTCCTCCAGCTTCGGCTTGCCCTCCACAAGCGCACAGCAAAGCATCGCTGACTGCGTGTGCACGGGGAGGGCAGAGGTAGGGGACCACACTCTGGCTGACATTCCAGGGCCTCACACACGCCCAGGCTCCTGCTCTTAGCAAGAGAGCACCCCATTTCCCTTGGACCCCCATCCCCTGTACCTCCTCCCCTGCTCCATCAGCAGTCGTCCCTGGTTAAGGCCTCAGCCTGCTCCCCCACTTCCTACTGGCTACATTCGGCTGCTCTCAGACGTGCCTTTCCAGCCTCTCCTGCCTAGAGAAACAGCTGGTAGGGCCGTGGCATGTCTCCCGCCTGCCTGGAGCGTCTGCCTGGCTCCTGGCAGCACGACAGGGCCCAGCTCCCCGTCCTCCTCACAGCTCTCATGGCACTGGGTGCCTCCTTCCCCAGCTCCGAATCCACTGACACCCTGTCCGCCTGTCCCTGGCTGCTCTCCTGGCTCCTGGGGCATTTCTCCCCTCTTTATTCTCTCCAGGTAATTATCCCAGCACTGTAACTAGTTCAATATTGAGAGTGCACTCTCAGTATTTCCAGATCAGCTGGAAAGGGCGAATGTGGAAGGATTCAAGGTCAGGCACACCAGATCCAGGCGGTCTCCGGGAGACCAGCTCAGGTCCCAAGTCACTCCCAGTGTCCCGTCCCTCCTGCTGCAGCCACACCACGTCCCCTCCCCAACACGGGCATCCGGCCGTGCACTGCCAAGCGCCAGTGTGTCTCATCACCTCAAGCCCCTAAGTCGACAGATTCAGTGTATTTTCCCCTGAGGACCGGGTCTGGGCGCGATTCCATTTTAGTGGCACTGCCGTCCCTGGCTGCATGGGTTCTCCTACGTCACCCCGTCAAGACAGCGACACTCGATGCGGCAGCCTGCTGAGCTCAGGCTCCGACCCTACACCCGCCGCACAGTGTGTGGCGTGGCCCGACTCCTCCACTGCAGCCTCAGGGCACTCCTCGCCTCCAGTCCCTCCCACCTGAATCCACACTGTGTGCCGGGCTGAGCAAACCTCCAGAATGCTTCTTTGGATAAATCACTGCTTGGCTCAAACACGTCAGGCCCCTCCCACTCCTGGAAATAGTTTCTTAGCCTTTCTTCCACGCCACCCCTGTCCTGATGGAGAAGCACCAACACACTGGTTCTCTCGGGAAGCTTGAGGAGTCACGTCCATGCATTCAGTCTGGGAAATCCATTCTGTCTAAGCCAGAACTCCCACACTGACTGAACCACGGCACCCTGTCTTAACTTGGAACGCTCTGTGGACACACAGACCCGGAGGGTGCAGAACCCAGCGCCCCGGAGCTGTGCATGGGCCTGGAGCGCAGCACAGAGGCAGAACTCAGCTCTGCAGGTCTCCTGTTCATGTCCTGGGCTCCGCTGCTCTGGCCGATGGGGCCACAGACAGCAATCAGCAGGCTCCTCTGCTCCTGGCCCTGCCCCGCCCCGTGCCCACCCCCTGGTTTGGCTTCTGGTTCCCTGAAGGCCTTGCGACCATTGCCATTTGAGGCTGCTTTCTGCTGCACAGGATCAGCAAACCAAGCCTCTTTTGAAAAATCACTTCCCTCTGCGTGCAGCTTCCTCACCTGCCCAGAGCGGAAGCCTCAGAGAGCACTCTTGACGCCCACAGGGCCTCGCCTGTCCCAGTTCCTCCTTCCTTCCCAGGCAGGGTCCCACTTCAGGCAGCCCCCTTCTAAGCAAGATCCTGCGGGTGCAGCCTGTGACTGTAGCAACACACCAGCACTTCCCGGGGCTGTCATGCTGAACCCTCTCTGAACCTCTCCTTCCCATGCCCCCTGCTCCATCTCTGTGTCTGAACAGATGCGACCCCTGCCAGAGGTGGGTGCTGCTACCCTCTGATCACCTCACTGATGGCTACAGTCTCTCGTTCCAACAATCCTTTGAGCCGGAAGAAAGGCAGCAAGCCTTCACTCTGTCCTCCTTCCCATGCACCTGCTAGGAGGGCTGTGCCTTCACTCCGAGACTGCGGATGCTCCAAGGAGGCCTGAGCAGGCTCCCTGCCCCCGGAGGGGGTCACGAGGGAGGTCTGCACCTGCAGCAGTCTCCCGCTCCTGCCGTTCTAACAGCCTTACCCACATGGTGTTCTCAACGAAAGCCCTGGGCAAAGCTTCCAGGAGCAGAGTGCAAGGTGACGGAACAGAAGCCGACAGAAACGTGTCCATGGAGATGGCATACTCACGTTGAAGGCTCCCAGCAGAAACAACGTGGGCTGCAGCCCGACCGAGAATATCAGCCGTAGGATTGTGGAGGCGATTAAGGCGCGGATGCCGTGGGGCTTGGGGAGGGCGATGACGATGGCCAGGGACAGGAGCATGGCCGTCCACAGGAGGCCCGACCAGTGCGGCTCCAGCGTTCCTGAAGGGACAAGGCAGGGGGCTCATGGACCAGACTCCACTGAGGGTGGACAGCAGACCAGGGCAGGCTTCCTCGTATCTCCCCAGTTCCGACTGTCATTTCAAGTCCTCTGCCCCAGGCACAGTCCAGCGCCACTCTTGTGCTCTGACTTCCATGCCTCCTTCTGCCTGGGGGAATCCATCTCTCCTTGCCACACCTCCTAGGGCTTAGGTCTCCCCTCCTCCTGCTCACGAGGGGCTGCCAGGCGCTCCCTCCTTCTCCATGGTCCCCTCAGATTCTGGTCATCCCTACAGAACACTGTGTACTTAGAATGTGTGTGTGTCTGTGTGTATACTTGTAGCCCAAGTATCTTCCTTCTCTTTTTAAAAACAAGCTTTTATATTAATTTTTTCTTAGCAAGTCAGAGACAAAGATCTTCCAAATGCCTGTAACCCAGGAAGCTCAAGTGAGGATGCTGGAACTCAATCTGGGTCTCCCCCAGGGTGGGAGGAATCCAACCACTGGAACCCTCTGCGGGTCCACACCACTAGCATGGGGGCACCTGCAGAGCAGGACTTAGAACCAGGCACCCCGATACGGGATGCGGGGATCCCAAGTAGCACCTTGGCCACCGCGCCAAATGCTGGCCTGACAAACCCTCTTTTCTAAGTGTCAGTTTTCTCTCTCCTCCCCAAGGAAATTCCCCTAGGGAAGTGCCTGGTGCCCAGGAGGCACTCACAGGTGCTGGCTCAAGAACTAAAACCCATTTGTGCACCACTCTTCACCCTTCGGAGTGGCGATGCAGAAGCCTCAACTCAGCTTCTATTAGAAGTACACAGAACAACACTGCAAGGCCCCTGCCTGCCTCGAGTCTCCTCAAGGGAAGGAGGAAGCAACTTCCCTGTCATGAGCATCGTCCTACAATTGGATTATCCTGGGAGACACAGAACTTGTACCGGTTTTTGTCATCTCCTGCTCTTGCAAATTCTATTTAGAACATCCCACAAGACAGCTCAGTTACATAATATGAACCAACATGGCTAAAAATACAGTTCTGTAAAACATTCATTAAAAAAAATAGCCCGGATTGCAAATGTGATCACACAGTGAGCCTCCTGCAGGTGTAAACAAGTGGCAGGCCGTGGCCAAGGCCACTTGCACACAGGGTCCACTTCCTCCGAACCGCAGGGACCCAGCGCCAGCCCCAAGGCCAGCCCAGCTGTTCAGCTCCTCCTGTAGCCACTCTGGCTCACTCTGTCCATGCCAATCAGGACTTATTTTCTCATCAACAACCATTGCCCCAAACTGTTACTTTTCCAACACCCTCCAAGGGGAAAGCTGACGAGACACGGACACAAAGAGGCAGGAGCTCCTCAGAAATCCTGCAAGTGGATCCTGGGGGCACACATCAGTCCCTGCAGGCATTGAACGAGCGTGAGCCATCACAGGGCCTTCTCTGTGTTGGCTGTCATTTATCTAAACCTCTCAACTGCCAACTGCCTACCAGGCTGGCCCTGTCCTCTCCATCTCGCTCTGAAGGGCTCAGAGTCTCCACTTCCTTCTCTGGCCCACGATGACACTGTGAATGGCTGGAGGGCCTATGTTCCTGAAGCCAGTGTTTCTTGACCACCCTTTTTAATGGCACAGCTTGGTGAACTTCAGCAGTTAGTACAACTGTGCAACCACCAACCACTGCAGTTATCACCACATCGAGATAGTGACGACTGCGTTCCTTGTGCCTGTTCACAGTTATGTCTGGTCCCTACCCCACCCTTCCCTGATCCCCAACACAAGTCAGTGATCTGTTCCCTGCATCTCCTAGGACTTCATCAAAATGGAGGACACCCCCATATTAGGAGGCGGTCTTCGTACTTGCCTTCTCTCCCCCGGCCAGACCCCAAGTTGGTGCATGCACTGGTATTTCACTGGTTTCACTGTTGAGGTGAGCCCCATCATATGGACGGGCTACGCTTTATCCAGCCAACAGCGCACAACAAAGTCCTGTCCAGCCTGGAGCTATTACGAGGAAAGCTACTAGAACAGTTAGGTACAAATCTTGGGGTAAACAGATGCTTTCAACTCTTGTGGAAAGTATGTGGACGCAGAGGGTGGGACCCCAAGCACACTGCGTTCCCGGCGCCTTCCCATTGGAGTCTACTTGCTCACACTGTCACCACTACTTGGTGCTGTCAGTCTGTCCCATTTTAGCCATTCTAGCATGTGTGTAGTGGGATGGTCATTGTGTTTTTAATTTCTGTTTCCCTGACAATCAGTGACATTGAACATCTTTTTATGTATCTTCTTTCATGAACTTTGGATCATGCATTCTGTCCACTGTTTTAATAGGGCAGTCTTTTTATTAATGAGTTGTAAGTATTCTTTATATATCCTGGATATAAGCCTTTCAAATAACTTTTGTAAACACCTTCTCCCAGGCTGTGGCTCCTGGCTTCGGATTGGCCCAGCTCTGGCTGTTGTGGTCATTTGGGGAGTAACCCAGTGGATGGAAGATATCTCTCTCTCTCTCTCTCTCTCTCTCTCCCCCCTTCTCTGTATAACTCTTTAAAGTAAATAAATAAATCTTAAAAAAAAAAAAGAACTCAGGATAACAAATGTGATGAGTAGAAGCAATGACCTCAAATTCTGAAAAGGCTACCATAAAACCAAGCCTTTTCCCCACCACAAAAACAGTGTGAAAAAAAGTGCTAGATTTCAGAAAAACAACTCTTGAACAACATCTTTCAGACAGTTGGAGACATCTGAATTTGGACAGACTATTACAAGACTTGCTGTTAGTTTTGTTAGAGCTATGATAATGGTATGGTGATCACACATATTTTAAAGTATGCTTATAAGTGAGAGAGGCATGCTGAAATATTTATGGACAAAACAACAAGATGTCTAGACTTTAAAATGCTTCAGAAAACAAAGCAGAGGAATGGATAGAACAATACCAGCAGAATGACCGCTGTCAAAGCTGGACTGGCAGATATGGGCCAGTTACCTAGGCTGTGGTTTCTTGCCTATCTGTGTGAAAATGTCAGTAACAAGCAAGTTCACAAAGTACCACTATTTACTTCAATCATCAGAACATGCTCACAGCAAGCAATGCGTAGGTGCCCAACTGTCATGCTTTTCAAAGACTGGGACTCCTCACTCTGAAATAAACATAAGGGGGAGGGGAGAATGGGCCCTTGGAAAGGAGCTTTTAAGGCCACCGTGTTCTGGGCAGCCACAAACTCTGTAAGCCACAAAATCATACTGGCACACGTAACAAGGTCATTACACACATTCAAGAGGAACATTTTGTAAGTCCCATCTTCAGGCTGCAACAAATGCTGACAAATACTGATCCCCAAGAAAAACCTCCTGTCAACAAGCTGGATCTCACACCCTCTCCCGAAGGTGGCCAGCGCTGGTTCCAGGGAAGGCCCTCAGCACTTCTTACAAAGAACCAAAGTCCCCGAGGAGAAACTGCCGTGTCTGGGCTGTTTTGGCCACTTGGCAACGAAAGGGACTCTACCTGCCTCCCCTCCGATCTCACCACACTTCTCACATAGTCCACCAGCGCAAGGTGCTAAGGACCATGGTTCCAAAACCAGAAGCTTTGGCTTCTAGGGAGAAGTCAGAGCTACTGGCACATTCAGAACTCACCCTTTCAGAGGGGAAGGGATGGCGCCAGCACTGTGGCACAGCAGGTTAAGCTGTGGCCTGTGAGCCGGTACCTGGGAGAGCAGCAGGAGATGACCCCTGGCACCCACGGGAGAGACCCAAATGGAGTGCCTGGCTCTTGGCTTCCACTGGGCCCACAGCCATTGCTGCTACTTGGGGACTGACCTAGATGCAAGATTTCTCTCTTTCATAGACATAATAAAATCCTAAGGAAAAAAAAGGGGGGAGTGGTGGTGGAAGGCCTGTAGACAGGCATCCCATGCAGTGGGAGTCAGACTTCCAAGGGCAAGAAACAGGACGCTTCAGGGATCCCGGCAAGGACCGCTACTACTGACCCCCAGGCCCTGCAGGTGTCTCTGAAGCCAGACCGAGGTCTCATAGTCATTGGCTCGATTTCAGCATCGCTTCACACACAGGCACGAACACTGGGATGATCTGCCCAAGGTCACAGGGCCAAGGAGGGGCAGCACTGGGCCTGAGCACCAAACCCCTGCACTTCTTAAGAGGTTTCCCTGCCTGAAGCTTGTTCCTGGACACTGCCACATGTGACCCCTAAAGGAGATGGTCAAGGGGAGGAATATGCACCTATCTGAAATATGTTTAAAGAAATGGGAGTAAGAGCGATCAGAGGCCAGTGGTCCAATCAGCAGCCGTGAAGAGCCTGACAGTCTCCATGATGAAGGTAGAGCCGGCCACTGTCCCAGCCGCCTGAGTTCATCAGGGGCTCCACACGGCTTACACCAGTGCTGACCGGCAGCCTGGGTCAGGCTGATGTCCCTCGGGGGAGACCTTGCCTTCTGGTTCACCCTCCTCATACACAGGGCCGTGACCCCTGACCAGGTGTCGTCTGTGAGAAAATTCCCTTCTGGGCTTGGGTTGAGGTCGTGCGTTGGGAAGGAAAACATCACTCAAACGGTATCTGCGCCGTAACTTCAGGCCAGACAGAAATCCAGCTCCTTAAATGAGCAAGTCTTAGCTGGGCGATCCCACATGCCACCATGTCCGAGCTGGCCCTGCAACGCGTGGCTATGGCCACAGGTGCCTGCTCAGGCTCGGGCGCTGGTTCTATGTCTTATTTCTGGGCTCTCCCATCACACACACACACACACACACACACACACAGGGGCTCTGCCCAAGGTCCCGAGGAAAACTTCACATTCAGCTGAAAAGTCGACCCATGTGATGCTGACATCCCAGTGGGTGCCGGTTCAAGTCCCGGCTGCTCCACTTCTGATCAGCTCCCTGCTAACGTGCCTGGGAAGGCAGCAGATGACCCATGTAGCTGGGCCCTTACCTCTCTGTCTCTCCTTCTCTCTCTGTAACTCTGCCTTTCAAATAAATAAAATAAATCTTAAAAAAAGTCTACCTCCCAGAAAAGAGGTCATGCACGTTGGCAGGAGCTTTTTCAACGTCTGGCACCAGAGCCCCAGAAAAGTGACAGCTCCAGTCTGCCACCGACGAGACTGAGCCCCTGCCGCCCACCCGCCTTTACTAGCACAGCGTAAGGCTCCGATGGACAGCAGGAAGAGGTAGTGGGCAAGGGAGCCCACACAGGCCGGGGACCTCCCACGCCGGCCTGTGCGTGACGGCAGTGGCCAGGGACAGGCTCAACAAATCAGGATGCACAGTGTGCCGTCTCACTCCCGCCTCCCCTCCAAGCCCTGGAGGAAACAGAAATGTGCACGTGCTCCAGACACTTCCTGCAATTCTAGGCTGAAACTGAGTTCTCAACTGTGCTGGAGGAATATAAAAATCCTCATGCTTCAGAAGTGTGTGACCCTGGCTGGGCTTCTCAACCTCTCCGGGACGTCACCTCCCAGTGGAGAAAACCACGGTGCTAACAGATGATTCCTCACAGGCCACGTGCACAGCCCATGTGGATACAAAACCTATGCTTTTTTTTTTTTTTTTTTTAATAGGCAAAGTGGACTGTGTGAGAGAGAGGCAGAGAGAGAGGTCTTCCTTTTCCGTTGGTTCACCCCCAAAGTGGCCGCTACGGCCGGCACATTGCGGCCGGCATGCTGCGCTGATCGGAAGCCAGGAGCCAGGTGTTTCCTCCTGGTCTCCCATGTGGGTGCAGGGCCCAAGCACTTGGGCCATCCTCCACTGCACTCCCAGGCCACAGCAGAGCTGGACTGGAAGAGGGGCAACCGGGACAGAATCCGGCGCCCCAACTAGGACTAGAACCCAGGGTGCTGGCACCGCAGGCGGAGGATTAGCCTAGTGAGCCGCGGAGCCGGCCAAAACCTATGCTTCTTAATGCTAACATTTATTGAGTGCTTACTATGTGCTGGGTTCCAGCGTCTTTTTTCAACATAATTTACATGATAGGGAAAGGCTTAATGACTGCTAAATAAAGAGTTCAACCAATAAAAGATAAAGACCACCGTCCAGCAGGGAAACAGTGAAGGCCTATAAAGAACACAGGAGAGAGACACGCCCAGCTCCACCCGATGAACAGTCCTCTCACTTTCAGCAGCACTGGAGACGAAACCTCTGAACGTCCCGTGCACGCGACCGCCTCCCCGCGGCTCCGAGCCGCCCCCCCCCCCCCCGGAACGAAGGAAGCGGTACCTCCTCGCACTCCTCACCTCCTCGCACGCCTCTGAACGGGTAGAAGAAGGCCACCAGCAGGTTCATGAGCACGGCCAGGTTGAAGGAGATGCTGCTCCAGAAGGACATGTTGCGTGCACACCAGTACAGCACGGGCTGGGCTGTGGGGACAGCAGGGTGAGGCCTGACCCGCCCCCACGCCCACCACCGCAGAGAAAACACCGGCACACTTCTGTCTGGGCACGCAGCAGGGCACAGGGTCAAGGAAGCAGAGAAGGGGGAAGCCCGCGGGCCCCAGTCAGCACTGCCAGCCCTGGAGCCGGGGACTCGTCTGGACTTCAGCTCAGAGGCCTCAGTTTCCCCCGAGGTTCTCTCTAGGGCCAGAGGAGACGCCCGGGGGCCCAAGAATTCAGCCAGGATTTTAGAAGTGTGGGCAGTGGGGGACCCAGCACTTGGAGCTGGCCTTGCTGTGCCGTGCCCCAGGACGGATGCTGCCTCCTGCCCAGGCCGTTGCATGAGCTCGCAAAGCAAGACTGCGACGCCTCTGCCTGCGTCTGGTCACCGCTGCTCCCTAAAGGGCTTGGGGACGGGAACCCAGGAGGGTGAGCTGCTGCACTTGTGGACACAGGGCGCCTGATGCTCAGGCTGACGCTCACGGGTGGGAGGGACAGGGTAACTTCCACGACCACGCAAGTGGCCGTCACCACGAGACAGCCTCATGCCATGACACCTCCCTCCAGAGAGAAGCCTGAGCATGCGAGGCCGTGGCTCTGTTGTGCCTCTCTTCTTCCTGTGAGTCACTATTAAGCTTCAGGACTGCAGCCATGGCCGAATCAGATCCACAGCAATGCCTGGAGCAGCAGCCAAGCTTCCAGAAGCTTCCATCCAACATCAAGATACAGTACTATAAGCAGAACCCTGGGTAACTGAATGATTCCTTGCATCATGTCTGCGCTGGGTGACAGGCAATGTTCCCAGAGAGTACATTGTCAGAGCTCTGAGCAGTCCTCTAGTTGAAAATCCCTCCTATGATGAGGCAGAGTGAGGCCCAGCCAAGGGCAGTGGCCGCGATGACCTGAGTTTTGCAGTGAGTGACCTGCTGGGGTCAGTGGCAGAGATAAGGCAAAGTGACTCACGTCACAGCTCTACAGGAGACTCAACAGAACAATGCACCTGGGGAAGTTACTGCCGAGGCAAACAGAAGGTGACAAATCATCTCCGGACACAACTGCTGCCATCTCTTCTGGGATGTAGGCCACATCTGATCTGGGTAGGAAACTCCAGAGCAGACAGGAGACACAACTGCTGGACAGGTGACCACTGCTGAAGCCAAAAAACCTGTAGCACCCTCTCCACAACAGTGCATGGACATAGCCAGGTAAGGACACAGCTGAGCATGGACACAGCCGGGCACGGACACAGCCGGGCATGCACACAGCAGGGTACAGGCACACTCGATCATGGACACAGCTGGGTACAGCTACAGCCAGGTATGGACACAGCTGGGCACGGACACAGCCGGGCATGCGCACAGCAGGGTACAGGCACACTGGTTCATGGACACAGCTGGGTACAGCTACAGCCAGGTATGGACACAGCTGGGCACGGACAGAACTGGCATGCACACAGCAGGGTACAGGCACACTGGTTCATGGACACCGCCGGGCAGGCGCACACTGGTATGTACACAAAGGCTCACAAGAAGAGGCAGGGAAACACAAACAGCAGGAGTTGGAAAAGCGCGGGGTGCTCTGCAGAAGCCAGCATCCTTGACAGAGGGGCCTCTCAATACCAAGTACCAGAGCATCCTCCAAACAGCGGCATGAAGCACTCCAACAGGGGCAAGGACTCAGAGCAACCCTTTACACGAGGCCACCGTCTGCTTGCACAGCAAGGGCACGGGGAAGCCGGCACCCACCTCCACCCGGGTCGGGTGCAAGAGGAGTCGAGCCGCTCATCTCCCGCAGCCCGGGGGGTGAGGTAGCCACCTATCTTTGCCCTGTGCTCCCACACCCTGGCCACACACTCTGCTGCTGCCCGCACACACCCGCAGTCTCCAGGCTGCACATGCTCCCTCTGGGGACTTACAAATCTGCCCACCAAGTCTCTGCTACTCCTCCTGCCAGAGAACGGCTCACTCCTTTTCCTCTCCAGTGTGGGCTGGACTTGATCACTCACCTCCGGCAAACACCACAGCAGATGTGGGGGCCTGCTTCCAGGCCAGGTCACAGAAGGACCGTGGCTTCCGCCTTGCCCTCTCCCTTGAATCAGTCCATGCCACGCTACAAAGTCACCTGAGAGGACCACACAGATGCCCACAGCAGAGGGACAGAGGCCCCTGACAGCTGCCCTGTGTGAGCACCAAGCGAGGCATGCTCCAAGACCGTGTGCCAACAAAGATCCTGACCCACAGCCACCTGGCCAACCTATCGCCCAATTCCTGACCCTAGAAACTGTGAGAAAGTACTGCTTATTTTAACCCACCAGGTTACTTGTTACTAAGTGACAGAAAGCCACTAACACAGCCTCTGATAGGCAGAAATAAGTCCCTCCCTGCTTCCCACTACCACCCTGGACAAGACGTCCACTTCCCAGCCCCAGAACCCATGAATGTGCTGCTTCACGTGTGTGTGGGATGAACCAAGCACCTGGAGATGGAGAGACTCTCCTGGAATTACTAGGGGGAGGGTGCTGATGGAGTGACGGGAGCTAGGGGTAAGCAGGACAAAGTCTCCCCTGGGCACGCCTGGGGCCGAGGACAGAGGAAGGGCCAGGAGCCAAGGGATGCCCAGGTCTGAAGAGCCTGGGAAAGGCTGGCGCCTTCACGACGCAGCCCCACGTGCACCTTGACTGCAGTGGACAAGAACCTGCTCAGACTTCCGACCTCCAGAGCAGGAAGCTGACCGGTTTCCTTTGTCATCAGTTGCAGGCTTGTGGTGACTTGGTGCAGATGCAATGGGAAAGGGCTTTGCCTGCCCTGCCCGACCTATCAGGCTGTGTCTTTGAAGTCCTAGTGGTCCTTCTGGGCGATGCATCCTGCTTTTCCTCTGAGCCTCCCCTCCCCCACTCATGAATGTAGCCACTGCTGCATCACGGCCCTGGCGATCACTGCTGGGCTGTGCCGTCTGCCCTCCTTGGATGGAAGTTCCTTTGGAAGGGAGCCACTGCCCACGCACTGCTCAACTCCCCACCGTATCCGGTTGTGTGTTTCCTACTTGCCAGGGGCTGAGAGCTGGCTGGGTCAACACACCCGGAACACTGTAGCCCAGAGACGGGAGTATCACCAGCCTGGACAGGCAGCAGTGCCAGGCAGCTCTTGGTGAACTCCTGCATAGCTCTCCTTTACCTTAAAGGAACTGGGGCTTGCCAGTGACTTCAGCGGCTCAGCACACACATCTACAGAAACAGAATTTCCCAGTTCTATTCCTATCAGTGTGAAAACCATGACAGAAAACCCTGGGGCAGGGAGGCATCAGAGGGGGCTCTTCGCAGGCATCTCGGCCTGGTTGTCGTCTTTCACTGCCTTCCATTTTCCTAGTCCCAAGTGCTCACTTCACAGGGGCTGCAGGGTATCAGAGAGCAGGTGTACAACACAGGTGTGTGTGCGTGCCTGTGCGTGTGTGTGCATGCTGTGCAGGCAGAGCAGGGAAGGGGGCATGTGGAAGCAGAGGAACTGGGTGCTCTAAAATTTGCACAAGAAAGCACCTGCCAGAGACCCCACTCTGTGCCTGAGTCCTAACTACAGGTTTAAAGGTGACCACCACTCTGATAAACTGGGGGAAAGGGGAAAGCAGCCATACGAAGAAGCCAGAGAATCTTTCCAGCAGACTTATTAGCAGAGAAGTAAGCTACTTACTGGAGAAAAATGCATTTCACTTCAATCGCACTTCTAACGAGTACATTTCTCCCTTTCCTAAATATGCAAATCATACTTAATTCTGTTATTTTCAATTTCCCTTCTTCCAGCAGACAGCTCTGAAGCCAATTAAAACCCCCTGGTTGACAATTATGGTTGTGCTTAGGCTTCGCTGAAACACAAACCTGCTGAGAAAGCCAAGGCCACAGGCAGGGAAGGAGTCAGTGGCAAGGCAACGCGAGGCTTGGAGTAAGGAGACGGCCCTCCCGGAACCGCCCGCCCGCCCGCCGGCTCATCCAAGTGCCCCTGACAGGCAGGATCTGGGAGCAGCGTAGTCACCGGGCGCGGACGCAGAGCTCGCCCTGGGGCCGAGGTGCCCACCTCCCAGGAAGAGCTGTGAGGATCCGTCTCCTCCTGGCAGAGGCGGAACCTCTGTGTTGATTCATAAGCCTTTTGGAGAAGCTATAAAAACCACACGCTACTAATGTACCTTAGAACACCATTCTGAGAGAACAAGCTAAGCTCATCAATGTCAGATGCCAGTCAGGACAAAAATCAGTTGCTTGTCACGGAGCATGGGACACCTGGATTCAGGGTTACCCCCCACTGCTGCAGGGACGGAGCACTCTAGGGAAGGACCGAAGCTACCATTAAGTTCCCCCCTGTGCAACTGGACACCAGGACACGGGATTATGAAGGGAGCCGGCGTGTCTTCTCTTACTGCCCAAGCAGAGCACTGGGCCAGAGTCCCAGTGCTCAACACGATGGCTGAGCTGGAGGACCCTCCTCCAGATCCACGGGAGGCCCAGGGACACACTGACTGCTGGGCGTACAGTGCCTGAGTGCAAGACAAGAGCCTGCACCTGCTGAAGGTGCCCTGGCCCTCGGGCAGTCACCAGACACGGAGCTGGGGAGGATGGCTTTGGTCCCACCGGATGTGTCAGAGTATTTTAAAGGCACCCCTCAGAGAAGAGTGAGAACGGAGTCAGTGCACAGGGGTGTGCACAACTTCTCTGCCACTGGTGAATCTGGAGGTGCAGAGAGGTGGGGGAAGTAGAGCAGAAACACAGGTGGGGAGGCTGGTCCAGGCTGACCCAGACCAGCAGGGACTGGAGAGAAGACAGATGAGCCCCAGCCATCCACAGTCCAGGGCTCACACGTGAGCTGCAAGCCAGGGCCCCTGGTGGGCAGATGGAAACAGAGTTGGGTCCTTTCGTGGGGGTGGTGCCCAGCGCCCTGTGGGGGTGAAGGGTCACCTCGAAACCCCAAAAGAAACCAGAGCGAGGCAGCTCCACACATGCTCAAAACGAGGATCCCAGCCCAGATGTCCCCAGTGAGCCGTGAGCATCTCACTTGGCCCGCAAGCCTGTCACCTGTCAAACTACCCAGGGGCTCCAATCCAAGCTCCCGAGGGAGGGTGAGCCAGCGCCTCTGAGCTCCTGACCTCGGCTCACGCGCAGGCCTGTCGGGTCCCCTCCCCATTGTTATTTTCTACACCAAGACCTCAAGAGAGGCACCGGCAGCTTGCAGGCAGCTGCCCATCCACGCTGAGCCCGGGGAGCCCCACGCCCAGGCTGCAGCCCCCTGCTGGGCCACCTGAGCCTCTGGACTTCCTGGTGGTCAGAGGCAGGCGCGAGCAGGATCCCCGGCAGCCCGCTCCTGCTCCCGGGCCCGCCCACCTCTCAGCTTCTTCTGCCAGTTCATCTCGTTGAAGAGGTCCTCGGAGCGCAGGAAGAAGTCGTTGATCTTGCTGCCCTGCTCGTCTCTCTCGGTGGTGTAGTAGATGCGCAGCTTGGACTCCTTGGTCAGGAACTCGCAGATGCTGGGCACGGGGAACACGATCTGCTCCATGGTTCGGTCCAGCCGCACGATCTGAGGGGGAAGGACGAGACGAACACACCTGTCACTGGGGTTACTGGCTGCAAGCATGCGCGAGGTGTGTGAGATCGGCTAGAAAAATAGCTCCTCAGATTTTTAACCTCAGCAGGCTCTGTGCCACCTACATTTATTCAAAGCATGGTGCTGGTCCACGTGTTTCTTAATTTTTTCAACTGCCTAAAATTTTTTTAAAAAATTATTTTTCATTTGAGAGACAAAGACAGATGCAGAACAGTCCCATTCCTTGTTTAACTCCCCAAATGCTTGCAGGGGCTGGGATGGGGCCAGAAGCCAGAAATACAGGTCTATCACATGGGTGGCAGTGATCGAGTGAAAGAACCATCACCCACTGCCTCAGGATACGCACTGGAGGGGGTTGGGGTCAGGAGTCACAGCTGGGACTCAAACCCAGGTACTCTGATGCAGCAAGTGGGTGTCTAACCGCCAGGCTAAGCGCTACCCTTGGAACTACGCACACAGAGCCTGTGCCCATACTTAGACAAGCTGGCGTGGTCCAACAGAACTTCCTGCCACGACAGGATGGCTCTGCTCTGCCCTGCCCACGGGACAGCCACTGAGCACCAGTACAGGAGGCTACTTCATCCAAGCAAAGGAATACTTATTTAACTTTAACTGAATAGCCACACGCGGCTAACGGCTGGGATGTACCTTGCAGGGGTGTGCCAAGCCTCACCCAAGGTCCTCTGTGAAGAGAAGAATCCTGGTAACAACCCCTTGCCACCCCCCGCCTCTGACCACAGCCTCAGCAATCTCCACCTACGACTGCCTGCCCCTTCTGGGTCCCACCTGCTGCTCTTCAACCCGCTGGGCTGGGCCTGGGGGACAGCAGATGGGTGTTCTCTGCACCCGGCTGGTCCACCTGCTCTAACTCGGGCAGCCTGTGCTGGTTTCAGGGATCTCAGGAGGGCTGCAGCCATAGCACCGTGGAGGGTCTCTCACTGACCTCCCTCCCCACAGTCAGGAAAGCAGCTGAGGCCCAGGACGCCAGATGAGCTGGTGCTTGCCCTCCTGACACCCTGCTCCCTGATGTACCCAGAGCTGTGACGGGTCCCACTGCGGGAGGCTGTCCCAGAGGTGCCACAGGCTCCCACAGCCCGGGCTCCAGAAGGCCTGAGGGGCGTGGACTTTAGCTGAGGGGCTCCCAAGCCTGGCCAGAGTTATCAGACCGCTCCTGCTCCGTAACCCAGCCTCAGCTGAGGGGACGTGACGAGGACGCACAAGAGGCAGGTGGACACCAGGCCCGCATGCTCCAGCGGGTTCTAGCCTCCTTGGAGGGCCCATGAAGTCATGCGGTCCGGTCCTGCCAAGGCAAGCAAGAGGGACTCAAAATACAGTCACTCCGGAGCAGTTACAAATATCTGAATGGGCCCTGGCACAAGAGAGGTTCCTCACCCCTGCCTCCGCCTGGCCGAGCTGCAGCCTTCTCCTGTGAGCCCAGCAGCTCAGCCAACGACCACCAATCCTCCATGTCTCCCAGACATACTGCCCCAGGCACCTCACACCGCTCTTTACGGCCTCCTGGGCACACAGCCAGCCCCTGGGCCCGGCTTCCAGGCAACAATAAGCCACGGGACCGTCTCCTCACACGTACCAGTACAGCTTCTCCCACACCCTGGCACGGCTGACAACACACCATTTGCTCACACGCACTGTCAGGGCTGACAGCCGCTGAAGTGAGGTACTCTGTCCAGGGACCTGAGACACGGGCTGAGAGCAGACTTCCAAAAGAGCTCCAAACTGAACATTTTACACTGTCCAGGGGAGTGTGTCAGTCCTTCTGAGTCTGAAGGACCAAGATTAAATTTGTGCATGTCCTCATTACCAAACTACGGCACATCGCCCTTACAGCCTGCAGCCCGGACAGGACCTTTGAGACTTGCCAAGTGCCGATGCAGGTGATGCAAAATGTGCCCACGTTCTGGGGCCAGACAGACAGAACCAGCAAGCCAGCTCCGCACTGACAACGGGACAAGGATCCAGCCTTCCTGAGCCCCGCTGCAGCTGCGTTCATTCAGTCCGTGTGTCCTCGTTCTGTTTAAAATACGGGTGTGATCACAGCGCTCCCAGGAGCTCCCTGCTGCTCCTTGAATTCTAGACCTCCGGAGGGGCAGGGCAGGGGGAGGGGAGGCAGCTCACTCGGGCTCTGGGCTACTCATCTCCTCTCTGCTGTCCCACAGCTCTCCTTCTTCTTCAGGGACCCCTGCCCCGGGCCTTGCTCCAGTGCCCCCCCGCCCCCGGGCATTCCCGTTACTCCCCAGGTCTGAGCAGCTCCTTTCTGCACACTGTGCTGCTCCCACAGCCAGGGCCCCTGCCTGCCCCTCCCACCATGCCGCCCACTCACTCTCTGGCCTTGCCCCTCCCTACCCGCCAGCACTTCACATGGGGCATGGGGTGATCATACAAACAAATGCAAATGTACCAGCCCCGGCACTGGACACCCCAAAGGCCTCAACGCAGCCCCGCACCCAGAGCCGGCTCTGCCTTCACCTCTATCTGTGCCGTGTGCTTGGCGTAGAACTCCAGCGCCTCATCGCCGTCCACCTGGCCGCCAGGCTTCAGCATGCTCTGCAGTTCCTTGTTGTGTCGCGCTAACTGCAACACAAGGGCAGGATCACAGCGGTCAAGGCCTCTCCCAGCAGAGTACACACTCCTGTCTAACTCCACAGGCCCAGGAGGCCTGCAACCTGCCGCTGGCGGGTACTGTGCACATGGGCTATTTGGGGAGTCTGGGTGGGGAGGGGGAAGCTCAGGCCCACTGAGGTCCTGCCTCCCTTCAATTTCCTCAGTCACACAGGCGGGAGATGGGGCTTCCTGTACAGCCCTACAGAACCTCTGCTGGAATGCGCAGACACCCGTTCTGAGGGCTGCTGCCAGGGAGAGGGCATAGGTCCTTCAGCCAGCATGCGCAGCAGGGGCCCACCAACACGATCGTCATCACAGACCTCACTCCTCTCCCCAGGTTCAAAAAGGCAAACGGACAGGAGCCCAAGCCCCTAGCAGGTTACACCTGCCCACCTGCCCAAACAGCTCAAGGCACACTGGCCTGCAAAGAGAAGAAGTACCTTCAAAACGCCAGCACCGCGGAAGAGAGTGATGAAACAGAGCACAGGAGTGCCATGGCACGACAGAGAGCCTCACCATCTGGCGTACGGCAAATGACAGGGCGGCATAAGGACAAGTCCCTACGTTTTACCCACATTCACGAGGAGCCCGGGCTCCCTGCAAGTGTCTCCAAAGGCATGAAGGGTCGGAGGTCACTGCTCCACAGCGGGTGCCTTTAATGAGCACGGGCATTTCCAAGGCTGTGGCCCCGTCTCGGCGGGGGGTGGAGAAGTCCTGGGCCTCAGCACACTGGGTCCTGCTGCCAGGAGCTCCCGGGAGCCCCTCTCAGAGCCCAGGACAGCTCTCAGGCAAGGCTGCTGCCAGCACAGACACAATGTAGATGCTGCACCCCACTCTGCACAGCAGGCAGGCACCGTGTGTGTGTGTTTGGGGGGTGGCAGGGTGGGGGTGGGGCCACACCTGATGAGCCAGGATGTAGATGTTGTGCCCCACGTTCCTTGGGGAGGCGGCCCCATCCTCGCCGTTCTCTCCGTCTTCAAATTCCACTTCGCCTTGCATGTAGGCCTTCTTGATCACCTCCACCTGCAGGAAGGGCCCAGAACAGTATTCTTGACTCGGGGAGACCCAAAAGGACGGCACCTTCAGCTCCCAGGCTGGCAGCCTCCCCAGCTGGGGCAGATCTTCTCCCTCTTTTCCTGCTGTCTCAGAATCCTGCCCAACACTGCCGCGGGCAGTAAGTACCCATCAGCCTAGCCTCCCCAACAGCATGACAGAACCCCGTGTGCTCTGCCTGGACCAACAGACTTCCTGGGGCCGGCTCATACCTTGTACCTTAGAAGGGAGCATTGGCTGAAAAAGTGTCTTCAAAAAATCATGACACCAAAGTAGGCCGGAAGCTGGCCTTTTCCTGTCTCTGCCTTTGCTTCCACCCACTCACCCCACTTCCAACTCTGGCCATCTCAGGGAAGACCAATAAGAAACTGCTTAGCTGTAAGGAACAGCTGGGCAAACTATTTTCTGCTTCCAGACTCTCCCCTGGGCCCCAAGGCCCACACTACAAGCAACAGCAGCCTGAGCGAGAGCAGTACCAGGCAGCTCTCCTGTGAGAAGCCCCAGGCTTAGCCACACCTTAACACACGCCTCAGACAACCCCCACCTTTCAGGGATGAGGACACAGACAGAGAGACACAAGGACACACCTGAAGTCACGGCAACAGGGCTGGGGTTTGACCCTGGCTCCTCATCCCACACAGACATGGCTTTGCCCCGAGCAGCCAGGCCTGTGGCTCACCTCCTGTTCTGACCTCCTGCCACTCACTGCAGCCCTGAGAGAGGGGCGGAGACTGTCACACCCGAACCCTGCCCTAGCACCAGGTGCAGTGCCCCACAGCATGGCCAGTGCTCACAAAGGAACCATTCAGATTTGACTGCTCCAAGAAGAAAGTACCTTTGCCCTCTATGTTCTATTAGAAATGAGTCCTTTCTGATGATCTGGGAGGCATTCGGGCCTCCTGCCTTGCACAAGGCCGTGACTTGCAGTGACTTCTTGTCATTGCAGACCACACCACGCACGCCTGTGCTGACACAGGGATGGCCCTGGAAACAGGTGTGCAGACAGGGCCTCACTTGCTGGCCTTTCCCTGCCAGGTTCCTCCAGAACAGGAGGCGGGGCCAGGGCACACACATGGAGGCCTGCACACAGACACATACACCTGTACACACATGCATTCTGGTATCAGAACTTCTCAGCCACTTGGGCTCTCAGAACCACATCTGTTCCAGGTAGCTTTGACTCTTCCAGTGAGCCAGAGATCGTGTCTGATCCAGAGGGCACCCTGGGAGCCGGGTCTGGCCAGACTGTCAGCTGCTGGCTGCCCTACACCCAAGGCAGGAGAGCGGGAGCTTGGTCTCACTCCTGGAACCCAGACACAGGCCCCTGCAAAGTTCCTCTGTCCACACTCGAGAACCACAGCCCCGCTGACTGGGCCACCCAGTATGCAGGCAGTTACATAACCTTGGTGAGGACGCCCATCGCCGCCTGCGCACCTGCCCTGACCTCGGGGATCCAAGTCCAGGCTGCTGTTCACGTTATTTAAAGTGATTCATAAAAGGACTTTAGCCCAGCCCCAAGGGCACACTCAGGTCACCAGGAGGCAACCACGCTTTACTGCCCTCACTTCAGTCTCAGTGACGGTTTACGGTTTATTGCCGAGGAGAAAGGGGAGCTGGCGAGGGCTCTGCCTTCGCCTGGTGGCCCTGTCGCTGAGTGGCTGATCTCACAGCTAGCAGCACTGCCACTGACTGTGAATGTCACCCCTTAAGAACACATGAGATCAGGCTTTCTCTACAAATGACTCCCCAAATCAAGAGAACACACCCCAGCCTCCAAGGCACGTGCTTCCAGGGCCCAGACTGCTGGCACAGAGCCAAGTCCTCTCCAACAACAGCAGAAACCCAGCCACGACTGGGCACGAATGGAAGGCGCCTCCTTTGCTGCAGGTCGCACACACACTGGGCATGGCTCTAAGGGCTGCACACGCGTCTCGTCTGGACCGGGGAGCTCACCAGCTCTCTACGATGGTTCACAGGCACCAGTACCTGCCCAAAGCAACATGGCCAAAAGGGGCAGAGCTGTGGCCGTGAACCTGGGTCTGCTAGGCTCCCAGATGGGGGACCATGCGGGAGGGGAGCTGCACTTGTGGTCTTGTGCTGTCCTGCTCTTCTCTCCCTGGCAAGGCCTGACTCAACGCTCTCATCACACTTCTGACATGGGGACCCTTTCAGGCAGCTCAAGGCAGCAGACCTGCAGCTGGGAGCCCGCGTGGGGCCGCCACCAGGGATCCCTCCACTCACCAGCTCCTTGGGCCGCATGTTGTAAAGGATCCTCTCGGCGTTCTCGCTGTCATGCCTGCTCTCCATGATGGCCAGGAGCAGCTTGGAAGCGTTGTTCTAATCGGAAAAGCAAAGGGAAAGCACATGGAGGAGTGGAACGGACAGCTGATCCTGATCAATGCACTGGCCTGGTGGACACACGGGGACATCAGCCATGGGCCAAGCCCATCAAAAGCTATCTGCACCCAGAGAATCAGGCGCTTCTGACTCAGGACACATGTGTGCATTATCTGCAGAGGCATACACATTACGCCGCGCTGTGAGCCACAGTGAGCCCTGGCGGAAGTCAGACGGAAGAACAGGCACCTTGCGGGTCCCCTCACCCCTTGGTATCTGCTTAGCAGTTGCCCGCAGTCACTGCCCACAGCCTCCCATACACTCTCTGGAAGACTTAACGCTATGCAATCAGTTGTCGAGGTGCACTGTTCAGGGAATAGTGACAAGAAGTCTGCACAGGTCCAGCACAGAAATGATTTCCTTCCCAAGTATTTCTGATACACGGTTGGCTCAGTCGGGTTGTGGAGCCCAGGATCTGGAGAGTGCTGTGATGATGACCCCACGATGACCCTGCTGTACCAACCCACAACGTCTTGTGGTGGGTGTGGTCACACACGGGCACTTGGCCTTGCAGGCTGAGGACATACGCGCTGCAGGCAATTCCTCCTGGTCATAACCCACGGCTCTGCACTCTCACCTCCTACAGCCGCTGTGAGGGCACAGCTGGGGGCAGTTAACTCATGAGTCCCCTGGCAGGGACGCCTGCCAAGCCGTCATTTCTCACGACATTTGAAACGGCGACGTATCCACACCCTGGACTTCTCGGCTTGGCCTCGCTGAGTCCTGGGCTACGATAATGTCTGTCTTTCTGTGCAGCACTCAAAAGCTGGTGGTATTTTTTTTCCTTGCTGGGAGTGGGGGGGTTTCCCCTCCCTCCGTAAGCCTGGTCACAGCAGTTGGGTCAGGGAGCTGCCCATCACAGGGCAGACACCTCTGCCACAACCCAGAGATTACTGCAGAAGGGCACTGAAACGCGGATGCAGGCACCCAGGCCATTCTCACCGGCCTCAGAGGCTCACCAGGTACTCTGCTAAATGTCAGTCAGGCATATAAGCTGTGATCAAGTCGAGTTAAACCAAAACTTGCCAAAAGGAGTCAAAAATAGAGAAACACTGGGCTGGCGCTGTGGCTCAGTGGGCTAAGCTTCTACCTGTGGTGCTGGTACCCCATATGGGCACTGGTTCACATCCTGGGTGTTCCTCTTCCTATCAAGCTCTCTGCTGTAACCTGGGAAAGCAGAAGATGGTCCAAGTGCTTGGGCTACTGCACCCATGTGGAACACCTGGAAGTACAGCCCAGCTCCCGCTCAGTTCAGCTCTGGCCATCGTGGCCATTTGGGAATGAACCAGTGAATGGAAGACCTTTTTCTCTGTCTCTCCCTCTCTCTGTAACTCTACCTCACAATAAATAAAATCTTTCAAAAAAAAAAATAGTGAAACACAAAGTTCCATCTTGGGGCTGGCGTTGTGGGGCAGCAGCTTTAGCTGCAGCTCATGCTGCTGCCATCTCATATGGGTGCCTGATTGAGTCCTGGCTGCTCCACTTCTGATCCATCTCCCTGCTAATGTGCCTGGGGAAGCACCCGGAAGAAGCTCTGGGCTCCTGGTTTGAGCTTGGCACAGCCTCAGCTGTTGTGGCCATTTGGGGAGTGAACCAACAGATGGAAGATCTCGCTCATTCTTTAACTCTCCCTTTCAAATAAATGAAAAATAGACATTAACAAAAATCCCATTTGAATCACTCTCAAATCACCTTAGTTTGGACCTCCAGTGTTAAATACTAACATAAAAACCAGTGAGTGTGGCATGCCCTTGGGACCTGGGTCACCACCTCCCCTAAAGGTCTTTCTTCCCTCTGAGGCTCTCAATGCAATGAATACAGAGTGGCTTTGCCAGGAGACTCTGCAGGTCTCTTTCACACCACACACAGGCCTGACAGGGGCCAGACTGCAAAACGCCCCGTGTGGGGATGGTTACATAAGACATATGTTCAGTAAGGCTGTCTCATTTGGAAATGTCCTTGAGATACCAGCTTGGGCTGTGAGTTCAATTCTCAGAACACAATCTTTGGATTCTTAGAGAGCCTATGGAAGCCCTCGACACAGGGGCACTCTTGGGCACAGGTAACCTGTCACTGCCAGGAACGGCAAATCGGCTTCCCACACACCCGGGAGGCTGACGCCCCTGGGTCACCACTCTTAACACCTACAAACCACTGTGGGATTCATCAGGGAGTGAGAACACCACTGGTGCTTCCTTATCAAGCATCTACCATTGAACACAATTACAGAAAACTAGAAGGGCCTGTAGCACATCCTCTGTCAGCGGACATCTTGCGTTACACTCACTCTACAGACTGGCACGTCTGCTCAGTCAGTGAGAGGGGAGAACGAGCGCTGGCCTGATCCAGTGCAAACATGCTTCCTCTAGAGGCTCGCTGGTCCAGTCCACTAACTGCCCCTTTCTCAGGTGGCTCAGACGGATAGGAGATTCCACTGCTTCTCTGCCCGTGGCTTCCAGCTTCTGCACACTGTCTGCCGCTGTTCCCCAGCCTGGGCAATGCGACTGCGTTCCATGCGACCTGACCGTCTCACAGGGCCCTTGTTTGGGAGGGAGACTCGCAGTGGACCACGCATTCTGCTGGACAGACACCACCTCTGCTGCTCTGTTTCACAACACTGGCCGTGGCGCGCGCTGGGGGCAAAGTGCAGAAGTGTGCACTGCCGCGCGCAGTCTTGCCCTCCTGCCACTTGCCTTCAGCTCCAGCACCAGGTCCATCCTCTTCTTCCCCAGAGGGTTGATGTCGTTGAGGATGAGGGCGGTGATGATGTCGATGCCGTTGGACTCATGGGTGGCGATGCAGTTCTGAGCAAACACAGAGAGTGACAGAGACACGGTCGTAAATCACACGTCAAAGACCAGCAGGCTGCGGGGCGATTTCAACACCAGGCTCGCCGCTCCCAGTCATGTCTCAGGGGGGAGCTGCAGATTTTCCGTGAGAAAGTGGTAAAAATAAGACAGATGAAGATCTCTGGTTTCAGAATTAACAGTAAATAGCAGGAAAGTCCCCATGCACTGGAACTGATCAAGTGGTTGTGTCTAATCCACACAGCGCGGGCTGCTGGCCTTTGTTCTTAAGGAACACGGGGTCATGGTGTACACCAGATTCTGGGCAGCCCCCTCTGAAAGTGTGTTCCATTCTCCCCTCAGCACTCGTTTTTCATATCTGGTACTTTTGCCAGTTTCCTGTTTAATGCACACAATATCAAAGTTAATCGCTCCCCCCCACGCAGGGCTCCTACTCGTAGCACCGTCCACTCAGCCCACTCCCCTGAGCAGGCCTGTCGGGCAGAAATGCAAACCTGAGGAAATAAGGGAATTCACTTACGTGTCAAATAAAGCCTTTCTCCCAAGCCCGCCCCATTTCTGTCCATCTGCATTAGGCTGACACCACGCACTCCATCAGGGACACAGCGAGAAAGCACAGCTAAGACGACGCCCTGCCTGCAGCTACAGACGAGAGCCAGCAGGATCTGGAGTACTGGGGGCTTGGTCCTCACCACCACTGATCCCCCAGAGGAGGTCCCAGCTCCCCAAGGGCCACAGCAGCTCCACCTGCCCTGGCCTCTGCCCACTGGGTCTAGACTGACCACTTCAAGCCTTGCCCAGCCCGCTCCAGCCAGGAAGGAGCCACATCTGGAGTCAAAATCCCTAACACCAGTGCCCAGACTCAGTCCCTGACTCCTTGACTCAGCCATGCCTGCTCAGGAACAGAGATGCCTGAGTGAGGATCCACGGCACCCCTCGAGAGCCCGCCTCAAAGCTACCTGGGCTTTCTCTCCTGGAGGCCGGGTACTCAGACCTCAGCTCAGTGTTCCCCTGTGACTTCCAGTAGCCTCGTGGCAGCGACTCCTTTTTCTCCTCAGCTACGTACAAGCCCTCTCAGGCAGCCAGTTCTTCAATCTTTTCTAGCATTTAAGAGATCAGTCTCCAGGTTCTTATTTGGCTCCCACCTTATCACACACACACACACACACACACCGCCGACAGGCCAGTTACTGGAGGACGATGAAACTAAATTAAACCAAACCAAACCAGTGCAGGCCACGCGGAGAGACCGAGGCTGACCCCTGAAGTCTCAGCGTGCCAAGCACCTTCTCGACTGCTGGACAGAGGCCCCCCCCGGTTCCACTGACTCCTGACGGACAGAGAGCACGTGGCCTCTGAGGCAGTCTCTGCCAACGACATCCCGAAACACCACCCTTCTTCTTCCACGTGTGAGTACCTGGTTCTCGTGGCACGGCCCCTGGCAGTACTCGGTCAGACTCTCCAGGGTCTGGTTGATGAGGGCCACGTTCTTCTCATTGATGTACAGGCCGAGGAGCCCCAGACCTCCCGTAGTGCTTCCACAGATGCAGTCCAGGAACTGCAGGGTCTCGCACACCAGATTGTAGTTGGTCTTGTTGCTCTGGCAACGGAGGAAGTTCTGCAGGTGGACAGCGCCCAGGTGGGGGAGAAAGACAGAGGGAAGGAGGGCAAAGTCACTCACTCACTGTGCGGGCGGTCCCCACGTAGCTGGTGCAGCACGGCCCTCCAGTGTCACCAACCCGAGGCCTTGGGCTGCGGTGGTGGCCATCAGCATCCGGGCCTGCTCTCTAGGGGGTCTCCGCTGCTTTTCAGGGGAAGCAGCTCCTCTCCTTCAGGACTGACCCCAGACACCAAGACACTTCCGGAGTTCTCGTTTCTCCACTCGCTCCTTACCCCGCCCCCGCTCCTGCATACAGCTCTCCCTTCAGGGGTTAAGTTCAGAGGCATGTGACACTGCCAAGGGTAGAGAGCATGCTAAAGAGACGACTGTGTGGTCTGGACGGTGAGTTGGAGACAGTTCTCCTGCAAAGGGTATAACAGGCTGGCGACAGCCCAGGGCCTGGAGGGAACCTGTTTCCACCACTAAGGTGAGGGGCAAGAGGAGTGTGCGAGTGTGTGCTTGTGCGTGCACTTCCAAGGATGTGTCTTCCAGGTACGGAGGATGCCGATGGGGGGTGCAGAAGCAAGGCACGTCCTCAACAAAGCAGGGAGAGCAGGCTCACTGCCTCACCAAACAGTGAACTGCAGCGAACAGGTTTTTGGCAGATTCCAGCATCAATTCTCAAAAACAAGCAACAATTTACCACAATACTCTTTTTCTTTTTTCCCCCCAAAACCTTCTATTTCAGGTATACAAACTTCATGCATTTCACAAACATAACTTGAGGAACACGGTCATTCTTCATCTCACTGTTATACAAGGGGTGGACCTGGTCACCCCACTTCTAGGAAACACTTGCATCCACTCACAGAGCATGTGCTGGAGCTCACTGTTCACCGTGCAACGGTGGGGGACAGGAATCAGCCTAAAGGCCCACCGGCAGTGCACTAAGCACGGGAGCCGCCAGCATTAAGAGCACCGACGGGAAGCTCCACATCCATTCCTGTGTCCCAGCATAACCCGCTCCAGGGCCAAGTAAAGAAAAGCAAAGAACACAAGAGTGTCCACCACACGCTCCCATCCAAAGGCACAGAAGAGGACTGACAGATGCAGTCCAGAGCAGCACAGCTCTCTGTGCAGAGAAGCTCCTGTCACTGAAAACTTGCTTTCACTGAAACCTTTGGAAAAAGGACACACTCCTGTATTCTTGGCACAATTAAAGTATCTGTAACTGACAACTGAGTTGAACACCCAACACATCATCAAATAAACATCCCTTCCCCCCACAACTTAACCTAAGTCCCTGCACTTAACAGCCATCATCAGGTCCAGGCCGAAGTGGGAGATGGAGCGTGTGACTCTTCCTAACGGCCACAGGAGCCAGAGGGCTTCCCAGGCACGTCTAGCTTGCTGCAGCTCCCATGGCAAGACGGCTGGTCGGGCCTGCGCACACTAGGGTTGGGGAGGAACACTCAGGGGAGGAGCAGAAGAGGAAGGACCCTCCGAGACTGACGTTGACAGTATCGCTCCCAACGCCTGACTGCCTCACGGCCCCACCACACCCCTCGCTGGTTGAGACCATCTACCTGCCTGATGACACTTGGCCACTGCGGCCACCCAGAACCAACAACAAAATGAGCACAAGGTATCTGGAGCAGTCAGTCCGTCAAAGATCTGAGCACCCGTTTGCATGACACACTGGAAGTAGCCACACAGCCCTGAGCAACAAGGACGTCATGAGTCGAGTCCGTCACCGTGTGCGCATCGTGTCCCTGACCCAGCCCTCCCCCAGGTTGTGCTACAACCGGCAACGCAGCAGAGTGCTGCCACCAGAACTTCCCATTGCCGAGGTTTTGTCAACCTCACCTAGCTGACGCACTTGCTTACTTGGCCCTCCGTCACCCATCCAACTTTAATCCGAGAACCCAGATGCCAAACTGTGGCAGATCACCAGACACACGTGCACACGTTCCCGCACACGTTCCCGCGTTCCCATGCATACTAAGCAAATACACAAGGGGTCTCCACCAAGTTCATGGCAATGTGTATTACTGAAAAACTATGCACGGACGTCAAAACATTTTTTATCAAAATGAACCTATATTTAAACTAAGTTTTCTGTGAACTTTCTGAAGTCCCCTTGCACACAGAGCAGGTGGGGGAGACTCAGGGTCCCTCTCTAGCCCTGTGGAGACAGTGGGACAATGATTGGAGGGAGGGGTGAAGAGGAGGGGAAGTGGGAGGGGGTGGGGGAAGGCCTGATTGCCCCGCCCATCTCACCTGCAGGTCTCGGTTGTGGTTTTCACACAGCAGCTGCAGGAAGCGGAGGATGGGCTGCATGATGGTGATGACAGCGCTCATCTCCAGCTCGTCCTTGGTCTTGTCGGCCGTGGCCTGTGCGCCCTCGCCCGGCTGATAGTGGTCGTCTGGGTCAGCCTCCCTCCTGAACGTGGAGAAGGCCTTCCTGGTGGCAGCGGACGCCTCCAAGAGCTGATCCCGCACCTCCTCCGTGATCTGGGTTGAGGGCTCCTTGGCTGCAAGGCAAGTGTGGGACAGCAGGTGCAGCTGTGTCCTTAGGACGGTCAGCAACCCGAGACCCCATGCTCACTACAGACCCGTGAAGTTAGGGCCTCCCTCAGTCCCTGGACAGCACTAACACTGTGCGTCGGACCTGGACTCCTGGCTCCCAGTTTTAACACTGATCTTAGCCTGCACACAAGTCCTGTCATCCTCACAACACTAAGGCTCTGGGCCTCAGCTTCCTCGCCTGCGCAATGGGACAAGTGAATTCTGCCTAGACAAAGTCCCTGTGAGGCTCCAAAGCCTGCTCATCACAACAATAACTGCTGTTACAGTATCACCACTGATTAACCCTTTCCCAGGTGCCACGGCACCGTGACCCAGAACTTGGTGTGTAGTATTTCACCCAATTGTCAGACTAGCCCCAGAAGCTAATCATGGCCTGAGGGTGAGCAGAGAAGACTGGCTGGGTTCCAACACCAGCTCCCCTGGGCCCTGAGCAAGTGCATCCCCATCTGTGAGCCTCACCTGGCTCAGCTATGCAGTGGGGTAACAGTAAGGGGCGTCTCACAGCAGGCACCTAGGGCATGCAGACACCCTCTTCCCTCGTCTTCCTTCTTGTCACTCCACTCTAGACCAGGGGTGATGTCCCCCAACCCCAGCCAGGGCACAGCTGCACTGCAT
This sequence comes from Oryctolagus cuniculus, assembly GCF_964237555.1. NCBI lineage: Eukaryota > Metazoa > Chordata > Mammalia > Lagomorpha > Leporidae > Oryctolagus > Oryctolagus cuniculus. The sequence goes on from NC_091441.1 coordinate 120,985,444, forward strand.
GCTGACAACCTGGGCTGGGGAACGAGGCCACGTGTGCTGCACAGGACACATCTGGCAACACGGCAGCCTCCAGGTGTCACTGGTGCTATGGCAGAGAAGCCGAGTCCCCAACTGGGCCAGTGGGGTTCAGGTTCCCAGATGTCAATCAACACACTTTTGGCCTTCTCACTCCAGCCCCCTGGGCCTGGCCACACCCTTGGCCTTGGCTGACTGGACTCCCAGGGAGACTACAGACAGGAAGCTGTGACAACTCCCAAATATCTCACATGGTACAGGGAGGTCACCTGACAGGGGCCAGCTTCCTCTGACACGAAATGGGAGCCGCAGGACCAGACTCTGGGTGGACCCTCAAGCTTGGTCCAGAAGAAGGTGCCATGGCTCTGCAGCACAGGGCCTCAGTGAGAATCCCACCAAGCCAGGGAGGTACTCCTCTCCTTGGGGCCGGGGTGAGAAGCAGCGTGGGCATCTGGAAGCCGCAGAAGAGCGCTCACCTTTCTTCCGAGACGGGGCATCCCTGTCCACCTCGTCGTCTTTCTTCTTGTTCCCCAGGTCACTGGTGTTCACCGTCACAGTCGCCTTGATTTCCTGCTGGGCCACTTTCATCCTGTCGTAAAAGACCTTGAAGAACTTTTCCGACTTCTTATCTTCAGTCAACCGGCAGAAAAAAGAATGCTGGGAGGAAACCAGAGAATCTCAGCACGGAGAGCAAGGCCAGGCACCAAGTCCCACTCACGGCCCCAAAAGCACAAAGAGAACCCAGCCAGCCCACAACCCACCCACACCTATGTTCAGACCATGGCTGAAAGCTGCTCCACACACACCACGCATCTCCAGGTCCCGATGCTGGAGGTGTCCCCACGGAGCGGGTGGTCACACACACACACAGCCACCATGTGCTGGGCAGACTCGGCCCCCTGCCACACTGTACACGCGACACACAACCCCGCCAACAATGAAAATGGGAGTGTTTCTGTGACTGCCACAGGGCCAGCCACTTGTTCAAGGGCATCTATGCACCCAGCTGAGTCCTGGGACAGACAGAGGGGACGCAGACAGGCCATCTGCCCCAGCAAGGTTCAGGAACAGTGCGGGAGGATGCATCCACAGCCAGGCGAAAAGCGTTCAGGCAGTCACACGACTATCACAGAGCTCGAGTGGGCATGGATGACCCTGAGCTGGCGGGACCCTAACATCCTCGTGAAAAGGGGTGTTTGCAAATGAGCCCGAAAGGGACAGGTAAGGAATGGTGAGACGGAGCAGCTCAAAACCAACAGGGAGCTCGCCTCTTGCGTGCGAGTTTGTTTCTGGACCCTTCACAAACGGCAGTACACAGTGTTGATGGGGAAACACAATATGGTGTCTCAACTTTCCTCAAGAGGGTTTGCTTTGCACCCCTTGCAAACAACATGCTGTTGTGGATTATTTACATACAAATATAATGTGATCCTCTCCAGAGTACAACAGAGCTCCACAGGAGGCATCTCCACCTCCCGTTTCACATCTGCTCTTTGCAAAGACAGCCCTTCCCCTGCAGAAGGCAGGACAAGGCTTCCATCCCAGAAAGCCCTCCACCCAGACTACCCACCACACACCTCCACCGCCTGATTCAGCGGCCCTCACGTCCCCCATTTCCGGCCACCAATGTGGGCATTGGTCCCAGGCCCTCTGCCAGCCAGGGCCCCTAAGCTACCCACCTAACACTGCTCTGGGTGTCCACCAGGCTTTTCTTGGTCATGCCATTCCCCTGGGTCTCAGTCTTTCTTACATACAACACAGGAGCTGTCCTTCCCACCTGTGCTCCCGAGATCCAACCTCCTCCCTCCAGCCACTGCCGCACACCAGCACCACCTCCCACGACTTGCCTCGTCATTCTGGGTCTCACTGAGTCCTCAGAGACGCCCACTCTGGAGCCAAGCTCAAGCCTCGAGGGTCCTCCACTGCCCCTGCCTGCCTTTCATTCCCTTTTAAGTTTTCTAATATCCATCCACCTACCCACCTACCATCTACCTATCCATCCATCCACCCTCCCACCTATCCATTTATGCATCCACCAACTTACCTACCCATCAATCCACCCACCTATCTACCCACCCACCATTCCTTGTGCATCTGACATGAGCTGGATCCACTTCACGAGCTACAGAGTCACAATGGTTCATGAACAGAGAGGGGCCCAGACCCCCTGCTCATGAAACTGGACGCTCCATGAATAAAAGTCACAGTACTCAATACTCATCCTGATCTACCTAGTGACCGACACTTAGTGCCACCGCCTGCTCCCCGGGCCATCTCTGGCTCTTCCCATGGGAAGAGGGGGCTGCTATCTGTGGTGTCAGCCCTGTGGTCACTGCTTCAGGGAGGCCACCCCTAAAGCTGCTCCCTAAGCTAACTCTTGTCCTCATGTGCCTTGCTGTCCTCTCCTCACAGCAGCGAAGGCCCCTGGGACACCAGTGCTTCGTGTGGCTGCCCTGGGAAGGTAGGCTCCTCTCCTGTCCAGTTTAGAGCTGCCGCAAGCACCTGGGAGGCCCCACAGACAGAAGCCCTCCGTGGCTCTTTGACAGGAGACCGACTGTAGCCCAACCTTCACGGCCCCTCCCAACAGATTCCCCCGACCAGAGCCTTCTCTTCAGTGGGTGTGACAGAAGTAAACCCCCAAAGAAACTAAATCTGGGAAGTCACTCAAATACGAGAGACTAACAGACAAACACAATGGGACAAATGGGGAAGAAGAACCCGAGGCCCACAGCTGCCAAAGTACGGTGACCAAATTTTCCACCAAGACGAGCCAGGCAACACCTCACCCACAGCCCAGAGGGGAGGGATGGGCTACTCGCTACAGCTGCAGGGCAGCGCTTGGGACAGCCTGCTGCGAGCCACACCTCCTGAGGGTCAGCTGCGTCACCAAGGGATGTCAGTGGACACAGTCGGGGCCCCACGTGTGCTCCATGGCCGAGAGATTACTGTGCACCACCTGAGCCAGGCCTCAGTCGCTCACTCAACAGAGATGAAGCAGCTCTATCAAGAACACACTCGATAAAATCAGAGTGCACAGCTGGTCCGGAAGACAAGGCTGGGCCTGGAAAACCAGAATCCGAGAGGGTGGGGACTGAAGGCTGGGAAAGGGCCGTCAGGGAGGCTGTGTTGGCACCCAGCGCCGCACAAGCTGACAGGAGGGGCCTATTGGTTATGCTGCTCAGATGGATAGGAGGAACCTGACCGCTGTCCCCAGTGACAGACACTGCTCTTTACAGAGGGGTCCACAGGCAGCAGTTCCCCTGACCGCCTGGGTCTGAACACCCTGTGACCACAGCCAAGCTGTCAGCCTCTGAACCGCTGAGAAAGGGCCCCCGGGGTGCAGGCCAAGTGCTCGGCACCACCACTCCTCCCACCCCCTCCACTGCACTGTTTTGTGTTTCTCAGACCACCACCCTGAAGGCTGGCCTGTGAGGCGCTGGGGCTGCAGCTTTAGCTCGACCACTTACTACTGGCCGGTGTCACCTTGGAAAGGGACAGTCTCTGATACACGAGCGTCCTCATCTACAAAATGGGCATGACAACAGCACCTCCTGGTGATCACAGAGGCCGGGTGAGCCGTCACAGCAGCAGGCAGTCCACATGTACTGACCACTGAGAGGTCCCGGGGCCCCAGGCAAGGCTTCCCACACAGCGTCACACAAAACCTGCTGTGTCCTTAGGGCCATGATGCCCCTGCAGGAGACGGAAGGGACTGCAGGCAGCAGCCACCTCACACACCCGAATGAACCACGGAGAAGGCAGCCGGGACGCCCAGGTGACAGCACGCAGAGCACCAAGCCAGGTGTGGCTAAGGGGTCAGCCCCGACAGGGCAGCCTGGCCTCCCCCAGGGACCCCAAGACTCTGTCGGGTGCCGGAAGTACACAGCAGGGGGAGGGCAGTGCAAGTGAAGAATCAAGACACGGCCCTCCTCTAAGGGTGGGCGAGGGAGGGAAGCGAGGCTGAGGGACAGGGTTCTCAGCGAGGGGCTTGGGCACAACTGTGGCTGTGGGGACATTCACCTGCCCTCTCTGCTGCTTGGTGCATGGCAGACGTGGGGAAGGCAGAGCCCTGCACCCGGACCTGTGCACTCAAGCTCCCCCATAACGGGCAGTTCTCGCAGGGAGAGAGGAGCCCCCTGAGGGACCCAGGACCATGGCCCTCCAGCTTCCACCCGGCCACGGGCCTGCTCCTCTCCCTGACCCTACTGGACTCCGTTCCACAGACACAGTGGTACATGAAACCCTGGTGCCCTCACAGACATTCCTGTCCAGCCCTGGAACCTGTGTGTCCCGAGACAAGGCAGACAGGAGGGCTGCTCATGACCTGACCTTAAACCACCACCACCACAGACTGCTCAGAAGGGTCCCTGTAATCACAGGGTCCTTCCAAGTGGAACGGGAGGTATGGGGGGCACAGCATGCAAGGGACCCGACTCCTCCTGTGGCTGAACCTGAAGACAGAGGACGGGGCCTTGAGCTAAGGTGGGTAGATGGCCCCCAGAAACCAAGAAGGGTCTGGACACCTCCAGGAGGAACCCAGCCCTGCTGGCTGCGTAGGACTGGCACTGAACCTGGGACATAATACATCTGGTCACTTTAAGCTACTAAGTTGTAGCAACTGTCACAGCAGCTGTAGACAGCTACAACAGCAGGGACCCTACCCTTGGTCAAGCCTAATCGAGCCTACACTCGAAGTCAACACTCATGACTGTACCCAGTCACTTCAGCAAGTTCATGGAAAATGCATCCTATGAAGAAAATAGGCATGGATTTTAAAAGATTTTTGATGCCAAAATAAGATAAACTTTTAGTTCCATTTTCCCACAAACTTTGTGAAATGGCCCCTTATATAAATCACATCATCATAAAAACAGAGGGGAAGAAAGCCCACTTTGGTCCCAGAGAGCTGGGGGGTTGGCCACCGCTCCAGACCAGGGGCCACCTTTGGAGGCTGGCTACCACTGCCCATCCCCGGACACCCTGTCCACTCCCCTCTGGTTCCCCACAGGGCGTGTCTGATGCAAAGCTTTTCCAGACACTGTCAGCACTGTCTGGGCAGACAGCCGAGAAGACATCACCCGTCAGGAAGCTGCCCAGGTGCAGAGAGCTCGGGGACTTGAGCAGGGCCTGGTGCACAGTGGCAGCCACGCTGCAGACCTGGGGAGGGGTGGGGCACGGGCTTCTTTTTCCGGTTTCCAGAGGTCACAGCACCAGTTAGAGGATTTGAGAAAGGGGTTGAGGCAGAAAAATCTCTGGCTGGGACACAGACCTGGGGAAGGCAGGTCAAGAAGGAAAGTACCACTCCCAATTCCCCCCCCTCCCCACCACCAGCCATCCAAGAATAAAGGGCTAGACCAGTTGTGAGCGCCAAGGGCCACGGGGCTCCCAGAACACGCACCTATCTACACACCTGCATGGGCACGAGACAGAGCACTCTCAGGCGAGATGCCCTTTGTGGCAGCTCGGCTCCAGGACTGGTTGATGGAGCCTTGGGGGCGTGGCAAGCCCAGAGCTCCAGCACAGCTGGGGGCCTTGATTCCCCCCAGGGAAAGCCTCTGGACCTAGGCGGTGAGGCAATCAGACAAGATTCTCCACCTGATCTCCAGGTAAGGCACTGCCCTGAGAAGCAGGGCCCAGGATGCTCTGTTCCCTGCACGTGGTCACGTGGTCACTTATCTGCTGCAGAATGTGTCAGGTTTCAGGCCAAGTGCGAGAATTTTAAAAATGCAGCCGCTGGGCAGTGAGCCAACATCTCCTCCAGGAGGCTTCTGGGTTTGCTCTTCACACCAGCCCCGGGGCATGGGGGTTGTCTCTGGGACTCTGAGGCCATATCAGCCCCACAACTCCGCATGCGAGTTTGGCCTTCCTCACACAGAGGCGCAGGGGTGATGCAGGGGTGACACAGGGACGGTGGTGGTCACCCAAGTGTCAAGTCTCCACCTGAGATTAATGGGAACTCCGTGCCTTCTGGGACGCGATCTCTGGATCACATTACAGAGGCACCAGAGTGCCGGGCCCTGTCTGAGCGCCCTACACCATCTTACTCAGCCCTCCCCACTACCCCCCACGGCGGGCGTGCCATGGCATCCACTTCACTGATGAGGAAACCCAGGCACAGGGGTGGTAAACTACTCCCCAAGCCCTGCACCTGGTGAGGGGAGGCGATACCAGATGCTGTCCTCGCTCTCACCCTCCCTGCTCTGTGGAAACACCTGAGCAAGGGCCCATAATGCTCGCCACAGACCTAGGCTTTGTATGAGCTGCCCTCCTCTCTCACTCCCACACCTCTCGAAGACATAAACCCAGGCTAGCACACAGTGCAGGGCCACGTGTCGGGTGCACAAGTGAGCACCACAACGCTGAACACGTTCACTAACAGGGGCCCCCAAACCACCACCTGTGCCTGGGCCAGGGGTCAAACAAAAGCCTTGTCATGCAGTGACTGCTCTGGGTCTGAGTCCTTTTCCTAGAAACCAGTGACAGCAATCAAAATTCAAACATCCAGAGCCATGGATTAGGTAATCAAACACCTGACCTGGTTAGGCACGGTGCCCTGGGGAAGCGCGCCTTCCGGAAACCTGCATCCCAGCTTGGCCGCCTCCATCACCAGGCACATGACCCTGGACGACTTACTCAGCCTCACCTGTGCCCTGGGCCCCGCCTTGTCTGCAACCGTGGAAGCTGGGAGCCCAGGAAGGCTGCAGGCAGGAAAGCACAAGTGTGACTCCTACCGAAACGCAGGCTGCTGCTGGAACCTAACACAGCAAGCCCCTTCCAGCGAAGAGGAGACCAGTGGGCCAGCAAGGACTGCGTGTCACGTGATGACCAAAGTCTGGTTGACGAAGAAAAACAAATCCAGCCAGTCCTGGTGGGTCAAGATGGCCTCTGGACTGACAGTATGAGCTGTCCCAACACAGGAAGTTAAAAAAGAACCCTGCTGGAATTTCACTAGCTCTAGGAACCACTTGGATTTCTGTCGCCATAGGGATAAATATTTTGCTCCTCTTTCTCAAAGCCCAATACACCCCAGGACAGAATTCAGGCCGGTGTCAGATCCTTGGCTGAGATACAGTCCAGGTCTTCCAGCAGGAACTGCTTCCCACTATTTTCAGTCCTTCTTGATTGTATGAGAAGGTCTGTGTATGAAAAGGGTACGTTAATTACCAAACAGGCATTCGGTTTGAACTGTCACCCACTCGAAGAGGCGGAGTTTCTCCAAGGTTTGAGGGGTTTCAAATGGAATTCCCAGTTTACCAGCCTCTGGGGCTGTCTGCTGCTTGCACGCGCTCGGAAGTACAGGAAACCTCTACCACGTGAGGGAGGGAAGCGAGGGCGGGAAGACATCCACGCTCCGACTTCCTTCTCCAAAGCGAGCTCCTCCCTGGCGCACACGGCACGTCACTTCCCAGACCGCCAGGCCAGGCGTGGACGGGGTCGTCCTTGCTGCTCCTGACGAGGTGCGGATGAAGAGCTTTACTCAGTCCACTCGCTGGACCTTGCCAAGGGCTTGAGCGCCAAGGCCAAGGGGCGGATCTTCAGGATACTTTTCAGGGTGAATTCACGAGCTTTCCAGCAATCAGCAAGGCCAGTCTGCTCCGCTGTGCCTCTCCTTTTCTGCTCTGAACACCAGCACTCGCTGGTCTGGTCTCCCAAGCACACTGGTTCCCTGTGCGAACCAGGGCGCCTATGGTTCACACATAGTCATCAACAATCGCTCAACCAACAAACTGTACTTTTCTAAAAAAATGAAGGCGGTGTCGCCGTACAAAGCTCTGATGGCACAGTGAAGCTGTCGGTGGGCAGTCTCCATCAGCACAGAGACTGCCCAGGGGCTCAAGAACCCAGTGTGAGGACACTGCTGGGTTCAGCAATGACGCCTCTGACCAGTGCCCCGGGCCCTATGGTTTGTGGGGCTGTACTGAGTCTTCCAACCACAGCCAAGAGGAGGAAGATGGAAGCATCTAGGGAGAAGCACACAGAAGACAAGGGACAGGCGACCCCTCGGAAAAAAGTGAAACACAATCGCACACTATGACCCTGCAAATTCACCCACAGAGAAAGGGACCACGGTAGGACCTGCGCGGTGACCCGCCAGGTGAGCAGAAGCTGTTCTGCCAACGCTTCACTTGGCACTGCAGCTAAGATGCCCACATTCCATACTGGAGGGCCTGGGTTCGAGTCTTGGTCTAGCTTCCAATGTCAGCTTCTGGGGCTAACACCCACCCTGCTAGACAGCAGTGACAGCTCAAGTACTTGGGTTCCTGCCACCCAGGGGGACACTCGGATTCAGTTGATTGCTGGCTTCAGCCTGGCACAGCTCTGGCTGTTGCAGGCATCTGGAGAGTGAACTGGTGGAGGAAGATCTCTGTCTTTCTGCCTTACAAATGAATTAAATAAAAATAAGCAAATAAATACAAAGTCACTCTAAAGCCAAAGCGGGCTTGGTTAGCTCTCGGGAAAGAATGCGTTGGAGTCCAGGACGGTCACTCCTGGGAAAAGCACAACCACCGTCCTTCGGAACTGAGGGCCGGGGCCGGGAGGACACTCTCCATGACTGCTCCGGGACTCCACAACACGTGGCTTCAGGCGGCTTGTGAGAAACCCTCGGGGCCCATCATGGCCGTGCACTCTGGCTGCGGGGTCTGTGGGTGGCCGGGAGCACCTGGAGGCCTGCTTCCCGCAGCTCCAGGCTGCAGCATGAGACCTACAAAGAAGCACGCCAGAGGGCCTTGGGAAAGCATCAGCAAGGAGGTGCTCGGGCTAGCCCTGACTCACCGCAGGGAAGAGGGCCCGTGCTGGAGACCCGCAAGTGTGCGCACCCTGCTCCTCCCACGCCCCACGGGGCCGACCTCTTGCAGGCCCAGCCAGTCGGAGGAGCCGGTCCTCAGGTCCTGTTTCCATTCTGGGGGCACCTGATCAGCACCGACCGACTTCTGCTGCCTGCAGAGCTCCCTGGCTCCCCGAGAACTCAACCTGAGATCTGGACCAGTGGCAGCACCCATCCCCGGTCCAGCCGTTTCGCGTGTCTCCGCAGTCAGGGGCTCTGCACATCCTGCACTCTTCTCAAGGTGCCAGTGTACAGACAGGGTCTGCACAGGACATTTAATAACTTCCCCCTGGGCTTCAGGAGGTGTGTGTGTGGGGGGGGTGAGCATGAGAACCACCCGAGAGGCCTGCTGGGCAGAGCACAGGACGGCACACATGAGAGCCCACAGCACCTGTCCTGCCACAGGGATACGGGCCCAGCCACAGCTCACACCTGTGACAAGTCCACTGGACCGTACAATCCAAAGAAAAATAAACCCTGGCCCGCCAGGGGACAGGACACAGCTCACAAACAGCTGACCATCCACCACAGAAAGAGCACCCCCAGTCAGCCCCAGCTGCCCCAGCCACAGCCCGAGGCTGGCCCCCAGTGGACACGCTCTGGGAATTCCCATGTCCCAACCCCGCAGGCCTGGTTTCTGCGTGCGGGCTGGTCAGGTAACATCCATGGGGCCGTGGAGACGGGCAGATGAAATTACACGCGGCTCTGGAAGCACTGCTGGGGATCACAGCGAGACCCAAGCCGAGGCTCCGCCAGCCAACCTGGTGCCCTTTAGAAGCACTGACTAGGGGCTGGCAGGGTCTGTGGGGTCACCTGACCCGGCTCCCTCCTGATGACAGGCGCATTACCACGGGCAAGCAGCGGCCTCTGGCCCCCACCCCTGCTGCGCTCCCCCCACCCCTGGCTGACCTCCCTGCTCCCCAGCAGCCTGGGGGCATCTGCAGGGACACTCCCAGCTCTCATCTGCTGGGCTCCACCTCAAGGGCAGCTCTGAGTGAAGGAGTGAAGCCGTCCCTGACCAGCCCACAGGGCCCAGCGCCTTCCCACAGGATGGAAGCTCCCCCGGGGTGGTCACCACTGCGAATCCTCACTGTGAATCAGTGAGCAGGGATCCCAAAGGAGGCACAGTTGTGGAAAAACTCCCACCGAGCACGGCGCAGCACCCACAGCAGCTGTGGTTTCCCTCAGCGACCAGATTCTGTATGAGAGCTCAACCATGCTGGGGTGGGGTGGGGGGTGGGGTGGGACGCAGCTGGCTGGAAACTCGCAACGGTGGCTGCAGACAGTGCAACCTCCCCCAGGCCCCTGGTGCAGACCCTCAGCCGGCTGGCTCACCACCTGCCTGCTGGCTATGGAGCAGAACGGAAGGTCTTTGGTGGTTACCTCGCTTCAGGACCCATCTCCCTCCCAGACGCCACATGGCAGGCTCGCGTGGCAAGGAAGCTCAACCAACGTATTTCCCAACCAGCACCCGGCAGGACAGGGCAAGAGCCTCCGTGACCCGGGCCTCTCCGTGAGGACAGTGGACAAGTGCAGAAGGCGTCCTCAGGGCACAGCAGAGCCGGGGCAGTGACCTCAGGTCGGGTCCGGGTCGGAGTGTGGGGCGCCCCAGACATCCCCAGGGCAGAAGCAAGCTGCGGGCGTCTCAGGAGCGCCGCCACCACGAGGCGGACTCGCCTGGAAGATCTCCAGGGAAAGTCCCTCCCGCGGCCCAGAAGGGAAGAAGCGAGCGCCTGGGTCTGGAAGCCGGGGTGCCTCATGCAGACGTCTCCAACAGAAGCTGACAGGGCGGGCTGCCGGCTCCCGGCGGAATTGCACAACACTGGGCTGGGCAAGGGTGGGTTTGGCTTTTTAAAAAAAACGTGAAACCCGTTCTCAAGGAACTCCTCCTTCGGAGACCTCCCTGCACACCTTCAGTATCTCTGCCCAGCAGGAAGCACGGGATAGCTCATGGCTGTCTCGGCTACCTGCGGCCACCAGCGGCAGGCGCTGTGTCCCCGGGGCAGTCGGGTTCTCGTAGGGCTCCCTAGGCCTCCCTGCCCAGAATCTGGGAGCAGCCACGTTTTAACAAAGTGCAGGCTGAGTAACTGCAACCTGCAGCCTTCAGGTGATGGGAGTTGCCCGAGCTCCAGGAGCTGTCACTGAGAGACACAGCTGCTCCTGTTTTCCTGTGCGTCGCTCTGACAACAGGCCAGAGGACTCAGGGGAGCCATCAGGCTGCTCGGGGTGGGGGCAGAGGGAGGAGAGGAGAACCACACATGCCCCTGCCTCCAGGGCTCAACCCAACCCTGGAGAGGGGAGAGAACACTGTGACCAGGCCCTGACACAGAGGACTGGTAGTGAAACCTAACAGGAAAGCGACAGCGGACAGAGGAGACAATGCACCTCAGGACAGAGCTCATGGGACGGACAGGGAAAATATCCTGTTTCCGGAGACAGCTCCAAGAATCGTGCGTGGGCCTGAGAAACAGGGAAGCTTATGGGCTGAAAAAAAAAAAAAAAAGAAATAAAAAAAAGGGGGGTGGGGAGGATGGGGAGGAGAGAGTGGGGGAAGGAGGAGTGAATTCCCTGAGCGACAGAGGGATTGAAAACACCATGGCAACAGCTCAGCCCACCCACGGCCACCCACCCAGAGCCAGATCCCCCCCCCCCCCCCCCCCGAGCAGGCATGGAGGGCAGGCTGGTCTCCAGCACCTTGGAAGGTACGCAGAGCAGAGCCTCTGCAGCCCCTGCCGGCGGCTCCTGCCCGAGCAGCCTGCCGCGCGGGGGGAGGATATAAATAGGAGTTACATAACGTCTCTGTTGACTCCCGTGCTTCCCAAACACACAGCTCGACCTTGGCTCTCTCCGCTTTGCCTCAGCCTGCGGGTGAGGACTTGAATCCACTCAGGAGTCATCGTAGAGGTTAAGCAGCAGGATAGAGATCTCCAAGTTCAGGGCCCTCGGGACAGCCCAAGGCAGGAGCCCTCAGAGTCCAGTCCTCCTCAAGGATACAAGAAAAATAAAGTAGCTATGTAGAAGAGGTCAGGTAAGCAATCCGGGGCCTCCTCCCTCAACATTTCCTGATGAAAATTAAGTAGTGAATTTAACACCCAAGAGCAAAGGCCCGTGAACAAGGCATATTCGATTTTCCAAAGGAAGCTGAAGTTGTATTTATGCCTGTAAAAATATATAAAATTAAAGATAACTGTTTCTAAATCCCCACTCAGGCTCAACCCGTTACCTTTTTCTTTCTTAACAAAAACAGACAGAAAGTGCCCAGTGGGGGCAAAGGGTCATCTCCCTGAAGACACTGACGTCAAGGACCCCCACAAAGCAAACTCGAGCCCAGGGCCCAGAGCTGGCCAGACCCACAGAGCCTGTCAGGGCGTAGGGCAGACTCGCCCAGGGGCCACATGCTTCTCTGACTCTGTGAAGCCGAGCTGACTCCGACTGCTCACCTAACCTGCTGGTGTCACCAAACGCTTTTAAAAGCTGTTGCCATGGAGATACTTCCAGAAACCCACCACGGGCTGGGGATCCAACGTATTGGCCTCGACCAGCTCCCTCTGAGCCTGAGAAGGTGAGTTTGACCCTTGACAGCAAGGGTCCCGGACACAAATGTCCCCTTGTCAGGCACAAAGCAAAGGCTGCGGGGGACCGGGCTCTGCCGCACCAGAGTATTCAGACTCTACAGGGCTGTCAACACATCAGTGAACACAGCAAGATTCATCGTGCAGTGTCAGAGGGGCCGGCAGTGAGGGTCGCTGCAGCTGGTGCTCTGACCACAAGACTTCCTTTCTAGCAGAACCAGTGGGAGGCAAATTTAACAAGGCACAAACTTGGACAGAGAACTGGGCATCCACCATGAGCAGCCCCTGCACCACGCTCATTCGCCACTACACCACTCCAGGTGTCCACGCGGCACCCAAAATGACCAGAGCAAGAGTACACTGTGGGCTCGGCTTTAAGAAGGCCAAGAAGCTCCCAGCAGACCTCCGGCGACCCACTACAAACTCTCGTCTCACCCGGGAGAGACACTCAGCAAGGCATGCTCCAGAAGCCGCAGTTGCTGCCCCAAGCCCTGGCCTGTGGTCATGGTGCTACAGCCTGTCCCTCACCCCAGTGCACCAGCCCTGTGCCCATCCTCTTCCCGGTCCCCATGGACCGGCTCTGTGGTTCGCGCAGCGGGGGTCTGGCAGGCACCGGCTCGACTCCACGTGCCTGTGCAGCAACGTTGCCTGGTAACAAATGTAGAAACACACGGGGAAAACTGTATGTGACAATACACAGCCTCCGCGCAGCAGCTGATAACCGAGGGAGTGTTAAAACACCATGTTCTCTTCACACTTGGGCTTCTGGTGTGAAAATAAAATTAAACGGGATACTTCCTCTTGTAAACACAAGCCAGGCATACAACTCACACACATAACCGCTCACTGGAAATAGTAGAGGGGTTTGCGACAGCAAAACACAGGGCCACCCAGCTCCCACGCCCCCCCTTAAGATGAATTCCCGAAAACCTGAAGCAACAGAACAGAGAAAGAGCTGTTCCGACAGGTGGGACCAGTTCACTTCCAACTAGGAAAGGCAGCTCACAAGAGGACAGAAGCAGAAACTGAGAACAGTTCACTCTGTCATGGAGATGAATGGGCTCCTTGGTGTGGTTTGCAATGTACCCTTAAGATCCACCGCAGGGGCCGGCACCCTGGAACGGCAGGCTAAGCCACTGTCTACAGCACCAGCATCCCAAATTACAGCGCTGGGCTGAGGCTTATCTGCTCAGCATCCAATCCAGCTTCCTGCTAGTGAGACTGGGAAGGTGACCAATGGCAGTCCAAGCACATGGACCCCTACCGCCCACGGGTGACACCTGGATGGAGTTCGTGGCTCCTGGCTTCAACCTGGCCCAGCCCTGGCCATTGCGACCAGTTGGGGGAGTGAATCAGATGATGGGAGTTCAGTCTCTGTTTCTCTCTGTGATGCTCTTTTCAAACAAATAAATCTCTACATAAGTGACACTCAGTGGAGAGCCAGGTGTGACTCCACTTCTTCGATCCAACAAGCAGCACAGCCGACTCCCACCCCAACCATGACAAGATGGACACTGCTCTCAAGGAGGCGGCACCCAAGTAAGAAGTGGTACACTCCCGTGGACACATGCAGCCCGGGGTGGGGGCAATCAGGAGACTCCTGAGGGACCCCGATCTGTAAGCAAACCCCAACTCTGGAGCACCACAGGGCAACTCCCTTCAGGCTGCCCACGGAGCCAAAATACAGTGCCCAGGAACACGCACAGCAGTGGGATCTTGAAAAGGGCAACATGTCTCTCCTTCCCCTCCCTTCCCAGGTACACACACACACATGCATACGTGCATACTCAACAGCAAGGACAGGGGTCCCGGGAGACGGTACCCGGCATCTGTGAGCAAAACCGGGCAAGAGCTGAGCCCCAGGAAGCCTCACCCTCTGCCCAGGCAGAGACGGTCCTTCAGATGCGAGCATGAAGGAACTCTTCCGAGGGCCCGAGCAGAAGAGAAGCCTCGCCTCCAGGGAGCAGGAGCTCCACGCGGCCTTTCTGCTGCCAACCTTTACAGATCTTTATTTGTCAAATGAGGTGCCCAGCCTGCAAGTAGCCATCTCTCAGGCTTCCTGCTCTGTCACTCAACAAAGCACAGCCACTGACCCTTGCCCCACCTGTCTGAGGACGAGGAGAGCAGGCTACACGCCGGACAGGGCCCACCACCCACGCGAACAACAGAAAGCAAAGCCACAAATTCTGATTGCCCAGCTCACAGAAGCATGGGTGTCGCCACCTCCCTGCGTGAGAAACGGGGAAGCTTCTCACGGGTGGGGGCAGGTCCGAGAGGCTGAGCGAGCAGCCTGAACTGTGCCCACTGCCAGACCACTGTGCAGGGTGGACCAGACCAGGCAGAGGCCACTGGCCTGGCTCCCAGCCCCAAGCACCCAGACTGTGGGACTGCTCCTACTGCTGGCCAAAGTCACTGTGGGAAATACAGGGAGACAGACCCTCCAGCATTTCTGGTGGGGCAGGGTTACTCCTCCCAAATGATACCGTCTGTCTCCCTCCCAGCCCCGAGGAAGGCACCCTGTGACATGGCAATTGCCACCACCGATGCATCCTTACGCTGCCCAGGCTTGGGGGGGGGGCACTGGGCTCTCTCAGAGGACTCATCATAGCCAGGTGCCCAGGAGCGGACTGGGCCTGGCCTTGGGAGGGGCTGCATGCCTGGGTCAATGGGACAGGGAACAGACACACAGGTCCCCACCCCAGCTCCCTCAGGGAGTGGACAGGCAGGAAATCGTCCTCCTGTGGCTGCTCTATGTGAAGACCCTACGCCCAGAGAACCTCTGTGCCTAGGGCTAGGATCCTGCATGTGAGAAGCCTTAACCAACACTTCAGCTCCTGAACAACTAGAATAAAATGAGGAACCAGAGCTGCCACTGAGGAACAAACACGCAGGGTCCAGCACCATGGTGAGCACTACGGGCCGCCAGGCAGCGCTGTCCACCCCGGCTCATCACTTGGGCCGATCTCTCCAGGGCTCCCGGGTGCAGACACACATGGTCTGCATGCCTGAGGGTCTCATATCAACCCGGCACGCTCCGAGCCATCACCTGCCCTGCCCCTGGGAGCCAGAGGAACCCTCCAGGGAGCGGGCATTCCTTCAGGGTTGGGCAGCCTGCCAGGCAAAGGGTAGGAAGGCACGTCTCCCATGAGCAAGCAGAGACACCTGGACCACAGCAATGCCGGGCCTCACAAGCACACGGGCGCAGGTGCAGGAGGATGGGTGGAGGTAGGCCGCGGGAAAGCCGAGTGGACACAACAGGCAGGACGCCAGGGCCTTGCATATACTGGCAACGGACTCAATCCCTCACCAAAGGCTGTCAGGATGGTGAGAGAGGTGGTCAGGTTCCTGTTCAGGGATTCCCCTGGCAAAGATGGGAGGCGGAGGCCTCCCTCAGCACGGAGACAGCCAAGTGCACCCAGGCTCTGCAGCTAGCCAGCCCACACAGGGGACACCGTTGACTCCATAGGCCCACGATCGGGCCCACTGTGAGTCCACAGACCCCCAGATCCCTGGCTGTTAAACCCTGCCAAGTATGACGGGCAGAGAATGAGTTCCTGGTGACAGGCAGGCAGATACAAGATGGAGGACTTCAGCTTATGCAAGGAGGCTGGCAGTGGGACTCCACTGAGCAAAACAGGAGGACCAGAGGCAGACAGAATATGTGTGCGGGGTGGGGTGGGGGGCGGTAGTGTGCCTGTGGTCATGGTAACTCAGGCTCTGGGAGCATTGGCTGTTAATGGCGGCAGCGGATGCCCTGGAGTGAATAAGGTCACAAGGCAGAACCAGAGAGAAGAGAAGCAAGCTGCAAACCAGGTTCCTGGGGGCCAGATGTACTAAGGGTAAACCTATGTGGCCAAGGGGTCCCTGTTTTTACCTCTAGGAAAACTTCCATAGGAGGCACAGAAAACAGCCCAACATTGCACCATGAGGAAGTGACTAACCTAGGAATTTGTCGCTCACGGGCAGGACACTGGGAGAGGCTCTGGCACCCCACGCCTGGACTCTCAGGTATCTACACTCTGAGCCACACACAATTCCCGAAGGAATGCCCTGCCCTGCCCTATCCTGCCCTGACTTCCAAACAGCCCTGAAGAGGGAGGGGGAGGGCATGGCAGCAAGGGACACCTTCCACAGGGAATTCCACCTGCTCAGCAAACCAGGACACAGGAGTGACCTTTTATCCCCAGTCCCCACCTACTAGCCAAGGTGTGGAGAAAGTATCCTGGGACGCAGGATAGTGCTCACCTGATGAATGTTCACCTAAAACCCGTCATTGCCTTACTAGGGAATAGGAATGCAGAAAAAGGGAACAGCCACGACTTGTTCCCATCAGCAGCTGAGTATACAGGAAGCCGGGATTAAAGACCCAGGTGCTAGCACACATTCAGCCTCCATGAGCCGGGCAGTCTCTGTGGCAGCAGCTCAACCCCGCACCACAACAGCAGCCACAGCCAGAATTGTGTCCCAATAAAGCTTTATTTATAAACACAGAGGGCTGGCAGGATTCAGCCCTGGGGCCGTCCTTGGCCAATCTCTAAACATAGCAGAAGGTTACAGAGCAGAATCTGATGCCGGCATGGCAGCTGGCAAGAGGAAGTCTGGCCTCTGAGGTCATTAAGGCAAGTTGGGGGTGGGTACACTGACCTCCTGTTTGACCCAGAGGAAGAAACAGCCATGGGCAAACAGTGCACCCGCTACAGGTCCAAAGGGGTTCAGGCAAACTCAGGCTTGAAGTAGGCCACCTTCAAGTCTTCTCTTTCCTCTCCCTGGACTCTTCCATCACATTTGAGAGGCCATGGAGAACCTGAGGTTCCCTCTGATGCCATCTCCTTACAGACATGAATCGCAGCCTACAGGCTGGGTGGTAAGGGAGGAGAGGAACACGTGGCCTCCACAGATCGCCCCGCCTCACCCTGCCCCTCCCACAGGCTCACTGGCAAGGCCTCAAGAGCAGACTCCTGGAGGGGCCACGTGCTATCAGCAAAGGAGGAGAACGAGCCCTGCGGGTCTCCAGTTCCTGAACAGAGAGCAGCCAGGACACACACTCCCCCGGGGACACCTGCGGTGAGGATCTACAACCAGGGAAGCTGATGGCACTCCCGAGGATCTCGACCTGGACTGCAGAAGTGTGGGTCAGGCAGCCATGCAGTACCCAGTGCCCATGGTATGTGGACTGAGCCAGGGGATGGCCATCTTCCCAGGCATCCAACTCCAGTATGCCCAGGTGGTAAACTGCTTTTCAAATCCGGATCTCAGCCTCAAGACCTAGGTTTAGACCAATTATCCCAAATGACCCTTGTTGAGTTTCCTGGGAAGGCAGAGACAGGTAAGTGTTCATGTCAAAGGCATAATTACGGAAAAAACAGGACACACACACACACACACACACACACAATGGTCTTGGTCAAAAAACCCTTAACTTTTACCCCTCTCTTTTATACTTATGCTTTGAGATACTTTTATTCAAAAAATTTTAAAACTTTTGATTTTTATTTGAAGGAGAGAGAGAGACCGAGAAAGAGCAAAACAGGGTAAGACAGATAGAGAGCTTCTATCCACTAGTTCACTCTCCAAATGCTTGCACAACAGCTAGGGCTAGACCAAGCCAAATCCAGAAGACAGGAATCTACCTGGGTCTCCCACACGGGTGGCAGGGACCCAACCACCTCCCAGGGGGGCCACTGGCAGGAAGCTGGAACTGGAAGTGGAGCCGGGCCTTGAACCAAGTATGGGTATGGGACACTCCAGTATGGACGCGGGTGTGTGAAGTGCTGCGCCAAACACCTGCCCCAGAGAGCACCTGAAACCACACAGAAGTGTCCATCTCACCCTGTAGCAGACCAGGTGTCGGTGTAGGTAACACCATCCCAGGCAGTGACCTCTCAGGTCATTTAAAACACACAGTGATAAGAAGGACAACAAGGCCGGTGCCGCGGCTGAACAGGCTAATCCTTCGCCTGCGGCACTGGCACACCGGGTTCTAGTCCCGGTCGGGGTGCCGGATTCTGTCCCGGTTGCCCCTCTTCCAGGTCAGCTCTCTGCTGTGGCCCGGGAGTGCAGTGGAGGATGGCCCAGGTCCTTGGGCCCTGCACCCCATGGGAGACCAGTAGAAGCACCTGGCTCCTGGCTTAGGATCAGCACGGTACACCGGCCACAGTGGCCTTTGTGGGGTGAACCAACAGAAAAGGAAGACCTTTCTCTCTCTCACTGTCCGTTCTGCCTGTCAAAAAAAAAAAAAAAAAAAGGACAACACGAGACAGAGGCCACAGGGTGACAAACCTGCACCCAAAAAATCCACCTGCAGGGGGACACCTGATGGCAAGCAAGTCTGACAAACTATGGGCTTTCAGTAACAGGAATTTCATTCACAGGATGAGAAACACCCCGTTCTGAACCCTGTGTGAGCCAGGTGCTGCCTGATGCCCTCCCTGAGAACCACCTGTGTGACCACCCCAGGGCCCAGCAGGGTCAAGGGTGGCTCTGGCCCGCCCCACGCCACGGCAGCCATGGCTCCGCAGGGGTCAGCAGGCCGTGCACCTCTCCCCCTCTCTGCAGCGTTGCTTCACTGATGAAGAGCTGGGGCCAGGCAGTCCTGAGAAGGCCAAGGTGATGGCAGGCGGGGAGGCCAGAGCCCGGTCCCAGCCCAGAGGACAAGCTCACTCCCACAGAGGGGGCCCTCTGATGGGGTCTCCCCAGACCTCGACTTTCATGCCACCAATTCTCAAAGCAGCTCCAGGGACCAAGGAGGCGTCCCCTGAGCCACGCTGGGGCCCTGCTGACTGCCTCCCCTGTCACGTGCGCCAAGCGCCTGGCTGCACGGGGAAGGAGCTGCCTGCCCGCACTGCCCACTGGATGAGAGCTGAGGTTAGAGAACACCGCTCCAAGTGACTCACTTCTCACTTCCCTGCCAGGAACAACACCCATTTACATCATCCGCTCTCCTCCTCCTCAGGGTGACGGCCCTGTCACAGCAAGGCCAGTCTCCCACGCATGCCGGCCTTCCTCACCCTTCCCAGCTGCTCCCCTCCCCCCACTCGCTGGGGTCAGAGGTGGCCGCCCTCCTGTGTTCTCCCCACAGCTCGACCAACGGCAACTTCCGGGAGGGGCGTGAGACTGCGTCCGAGGCTGGCTCTCGGGGTGGTTTTTGCAGCTGGCCTCGGAACCAGGCACAGGGTGAGGGGGGCTCCGTGCCTATAGGGTCCCTGTCCCCACTGAGCCTGCCGAGACTCCTCACAGTTTCCATGTGGAACTGCGGACGTGCAGAGAGGAAAACGCTCTGGGTGTGTCTGCGGCCGTAGCCCTCGGCAGAGGAAAGCCCTGGACAGCACGCGGTGCCCTGCGCTTCTGTAGCTGGGGGCAGTCAGTCCCCAGCCGCAATGCACACTGTGCTTCTCCAAGGCCACGCTGGAACAAACACCCCCAAACACCTGCATTGGTGTTTAACAAATAATAAAACAGGAAGTTGAAAGACTCGCCTTCTCCCTGTTCCAGGTAAGGGTGGCGCAGTCCTCCTGTAGGGCAGGGCGTGCAGACAGGGACCCAGGGGCTGGTGGGAGCATATTCCAGGAGGAAGGAAGAGAAACTGGCAGGCCGCCGCAGGACAAATACCAGGCACCTTGTGTGCCAAAGATTAATTCACAGGCAAGTGCTTATCGTATAGTTCCCCACTTGCCACACTACATCAGGCAGAAAGGAAATATTTCCCAGCGGCTGGCAGGAAGAGGTTGGCACCAGCATGGGGAGAGAAGCAGGGTGCTCTCCAAGATGAGCCCAATCCTAGCCTGACAAGGGGGGCGCCCATTTCAGGAGACTCGGAGGAGGGCTGTGTTGCTCTCGCCTGGTTCCCATGAGCACAGGGCACGGCAGGAGGGCCAAGCTGCTCTGACAGCAGCAGGTGGGAGAGTTGGAGGGGAGGTGCGTTCAGCTGTTCCCACCAACAGAGGAGTCAGGGCTGGGACGGCAGGTGCCAGAATGAAGCCCACGTGTCAGACTGGGAAACAGGCTGCATTTGGCTTCCAGGCACTTCAGGCACAGGGTTTCAGGATCAAGGTGCCTAACCAAGGGCTTGTAATGTTATTATCTGTAGATTTCCATCAATTCTCTCCTCCAAGGTCTGGACCACGACATTCAGAGTGTCTAGGGCTAGTCGGCCCCCAGGATCTCAGCCTGAAGGCAGGGAAGGCAGTGAGTCAATGTCTCGGCAAGACTGAAGTGCAGACAACAGTGACCCCTGCTCTGCTGCTCTGGACCAGTTCATGGGCTCCACTGACCAAGGCAGGGGTTCAACATGCACAGGGGTGGAGGCCCCCAACCAACCCCTCTCTCCTGCACCTGCCCCTTCCAACTGTGCTAGCTCTGAACAGCAGAAGGTGGCCAAAATGACATCCCCTTAAAAGGACAGGCAGCTGCCACTTCCTGTGTCTGCAACACCAGCCTCAGAACCCAGGCTCCCGGCTTGAAGAAGCCCAAGCTCCACAGGGAACCATGCGCCCAGCAATGGCCTTGAAGATGTAGAAGTGGAACTGCTGCCCATCACTGCTGAGTGCCGAGTCTCCTGGGGAAACAGCTGCTGACGCATCCCAGCCCAGAGCCGCAAGTGACCTGAAGCCCTCGTGCGTCACCCTCGAGAGACGAGAGCTGGAGGCCCCGTCTCTGTGCTCCCTGGGAAACAGTTCCAAAGCCTGCAGGAGGTGCTGTGTGGCCAAGGCTGCCAGGGCAGGGGCACACAGTTCCGGAACTGTGCCGCCCAGCTGCTGCCCTCTCCTCCACGTGGTCCTGGGAAAAAACCACCTCAGGAGGCCCAGCCTGTCACAGTGCCCCTTCCTGAGCACCGCATCAGGCAAACGGGGAGGCTGGGGTGGGGCATTCCAGCAGAAGCCAAGCTGTAGGCCAGGCACTTGGGCATGAGCAGCAGCCAATGCCCACCCTTCTCACTGGTCATTCCCTCCTTTGAAGAGGCTCCAGACGAGAAGTGGAAAGTCTCCATCAGTTCAAGCCTCAGGTCCTAGCCTTTGCTGGCCTCAGATATAGCCTTGCATCCAAGGTGTCCCTCCCAAGGTCACCCCAGGCTGGAGAAATCCTCTGGGAACCCCAGGGCATCTATGGGGTGGCGGGTCAGACCAGGGGAGACACCCTCAAGGCCACCACCACACTGGACCACCCACCTGCTCGAGCACTAACAGCTCCCTCCACGGTGCAGCATTTCACATGGAGCTGGCACGGCAGTGTGCACAGCAAACCAGCAGCCACCCTGACCTGACGGGAGCGGAGTCACCACCGGCATCTGCCCCACTGCTTCCTCGCCAGAAACCCACGTTGCCTTCAGACTCCACCTCAGTCCCACTAAGCAGAGCTCCCAGAGCCAATGAGGCCCTTGACCTGCCCAGTACCCACACCCATGTCAGCGCCATCTCGGCCAGCGTTTTCTGGGAGCCCCGGAGGTGCCCAAGGATCCAGGAAGGCAGCGATGGGAGTCTCACAGGGGATGTCCTATCCTTCTTCCCTCTCTGGGCCTCCACAGGCTCGGGCCATCTCCCCTGTGTTTTCTGGTATGCACCAAGTCATGACTCGGTGGCAGGAAAGCACCAGTTTTCAGAGTGTGGCTCTTAGGGTCCAAACCTGTGCACACCTGGGTAAGCAGGACTCAGATGGCTATGGGAACATCCCATGCTCCCTGGGCTTCTCCCTGCAAAAGCCCTGGCCCCAGCAGGAACTTCCATCAGATGCTTTTTGTCACTTCAGGCTCTTTGCTAAACTACTGCTCACTAACTTGTAAAAATTCATTTTTAGCGTAGCAGGTAAAGCCGTGCAGTGCCATCTCATGTGGGCACTGGTTCAAGCAAGTCCAGGCTGCTCTACTTCTAATCCAGCTCCCTGCTAATGCACCTGGGAAAAGCAGCAGAAAGACAGCTCAAATGCTTGGACCCCTGTACCATGTGGGAGACCTGGATGAAGCTGCTGGCTCCTGGCTTCGGGCCTGGCCCAGCCCCAGTCATTGCAGCCACTTGGGGAATAAATTATTGGGTGGACTATATCTCTGTCTCCCTCCAAGCTCTGTAATTCTGCTTTTCAAATAAGTAAAATAAACCTTAAAAAACTCAGCTACACTGTGTATATTTAAAGTAAACAACAAAATACTATGGGATATACATGGAACCAAAAAGGCCAGTAGGGTGAAGTCAACTAGCACAACCACCCTCTCCCAGGGTCACCCATTCTTCCCGGTTTTGCTGGCAAGAGCAGCTGAGCCTGCTCATTCACCAGGAGTCCTGGGTCAGTGGACACATGGATTCATTACTGATGGACTGCACTGTGGACACTCCATCTGTAGACCTGATTGCCCGACGCACCTGCTGCTTCGCTGATGAATTTTTAAGTAACCATGGCCTGCGCCATACCTTGCTTCTTCGATCAGTCTGCCCCATACTGCCAGATTCATGGTTCCCAACAGCAGCCCGAGGCCCTGAGAGGCTGCGCTGCTACTGCACACACAGCGCGGCCCCCTTCCAGGTCCCTCTGCCTCTCCTGAGCACAGTTCATCTGCAAGGCCTCATCCCTGTCTGTGAACAGAACTGCTGGCCTTGCACCTCAGCCTCCGCCTGTGTCAACTGCGGCCCAGCCCCTATGCCCAGCTCCAGGCCCAGCCTCTGCCTCTCCGAACACAGCTGCACTCCAGAGTCCGTCTCAGCAGAGAGCCTCTTGCAGAAGCTGTCACTTCGTGGATGGCTCCAAAGCACCCCAGTAACTTCAGCACTCAGCTATGCCTGTGACGGACTCTGACTCCTTCACATACTCAACTTGCTCAAGTCTGCGGGCCTCAGATTCTGAAATCGCCCCAGTGAGTAAAGCTTTAAGAACAATGAGGAAGGGAAAGAACCATCAAGGGTTTCCGACTTCTCTCATGGCCACAGGGGAGAAAATATATCACCCATTATCAACAGCATTTCCTTAGCGACAGTGGACCAAGCAATACAAACTGGAGGGTGGTAAGCACAGAATCATGTGCTCACACAGCCCTTCAAACTGAACACACAGATTCATGAAAGTCCACCACACGGCCCATGCCTTCAAACCTGTCGTGTCAGGATTAAGTTCGGGAAACCACTGCCCTCGAACCCAAGGACAGCACCAGGGACATGGGGATATTCAGTCCAGCCCATGAGGTCAGAGGATGCATGGCTTCCATCCAGCGTATAGATCCCAAACACTAAGAACACAGCACTGGGGGCAGCGCCCACTCAGGCCAGACGCACCTGTGCCCAAACCAGGCAGCCCCGCACACGCCTCATGTCACACTCCCACAAAAAGCAGAAAGCAGCAGACCTGGTCATGGGAACCAATCTCAACGTGGTGCCATGTGTGTGGGGCCCAGGGGCTTGGAGGCTGAGAAGGGGACTGCTGGGGTCAGTGTAGGAGTGGAGGCTGAAATCCAACCCGACTGTACCTGCCAGGCCAGCGGCACTGGCCAGGGGTACTTGTGTCCGCAGGAAGAAACACCCTTTTCTAATTCACGTGAAGAATCAATACTTCACCAACCCAGACTCCACATTTCAACTCAGACAAGAAAACGTCAAGTCAAATACATACGTGCAAGTATCTCAATGAAACTTTTATCAAAGCACTTGTATCTGTGTGTGTGTGCGTGCACAGGTCCATGTACAAACATCCAAGTGACCCTCGTCCTGAGGGCCAGCAAAGCACAGTAAATGCAAGAAGTCACTTTCAATGCTATTTCTATTAAAAGTTACATCAGTAATACGCTACTACAATCATTGTAACTGTTTCTTGAAGTACTTCTACCAAGATTTCCAGTTCTTTTTTTCTTAAATATAATCCTTAAAAGGCAGAGAAATTCCCAGCAGATAGGAGTTGCTAAAATTAAAAATCAAACCTTCTGAACCGCACACACAATCCAGACTCCCCGAGGGTCATTCTGTGACAAGACCTCCTATAAACTTAAATGAAAACAAAGTCCATTTTATCACTCATCCAATAAATATTTATGAAGGACCTCTCATACCTCCAGATCCGGGACAATTTTCTGAGCGCATCCTCAGCATTTTATCAATTTTCAGATAAAACCATGCTTTGGAACTGAGTCTGAATGATCACAGTGGGCCTGCAGAATGAGCTTTTCTCAAAATAACAGAAACCTGCGCTCTCAGAAGGAACCGTCCTTGCACAACCCTCGGGCCCCCGTGGCTGCAGCTCCCACAGGAGGCTCTCCTGTGCCGGGCAGGATGTCACACCAGCAGCCTGGCTGCCCTCCTACCTGGATGGTGGTGTTGCCTCCCTCCAGAAGGGCGATGGCCAGGAGAATGCTCTCGTGGAAGACCCGGTCGCTGGAGGCATTCATGATCAGGTCGATCACCAGATTGGAGGCCCCCTCCTTGTCAAGGTGGCACTGAACCTCGGCCAGGCTCATGTCACCCCTGCTCACGGAGCTGGATCCGGAACCTCCTCCTAGAAACACACAACATTTGGCCGCATGAGGCACAGTCAGAGGACCTAACATTTACTGCACACTTAAATTCGCATCGACACTTGGGACACTATGCATCACCTATTGTAATCCTCTTAGCAACCCCAGGTGAGGGTTTGGATCATGAACAGAGATGAAGTCACTAGTCCAGGGACACCCGACTTACAAGCACCTGAATTCAGGCAGATCCGAGCAAGGAGCACGACACACTTGCTGTGAGTGACCTCACGCCATCCAGCAGACTCCCTGACATCCAAATGCAGCCGCTTAGGGAAGAATTATGCAGAGCTAGTTCGAGTTTGAGAGACAAGCCAAACCTAAGCATCCGTAGAACACTCCCAAGGAAACACGGTCCAAAACAGCCAGTCACAACTGTTATCCCTCCTGCTAAGCACACACATCTAACCCCAATGTCAGACTCTACCATAAGGTATCTGTTCACTCATTCATTCAACAAATAGTTCCTCAGTGCCTGGCACATGGCCAAGAGCTGGGGACAGGCGAGTGAGCCCAACAAATGAAGGCCCTGTCCTCCCAGAGCTGCAGGTGAGACAAACGCTCCCAGAAAGAACAGGCCTAGCCATTTGGTGGCCCAGATTCCAGCTGCGTTTCTAAAGCACTTATTTGAGAACCTGCCTTGCGTCACTGTTGGCAGTAACTGAAACAGTCACACACGTGCAGAAATACGCCCATCAGTCTCAGAAAGCAGAAAACTACCAGGAGTCCTTCTCTGCAGAACTCAGCTCAATGCCCCAGTTTAATGCCTGTCGCCCTTGTACCATGGCAGCAGGCAGACTGGGCTGCACATCTTCCTCGCCTCAGCTCCTTGAAATGGCACCTGGGTGGGTGCACTTCCAAGCGCCCCCTCTCTACCCCATGGTGCCGCACCCATGTGCTGGAAGATCTGACCGCAGAGAAGGGGGATCTGTTGAGCCATTTCAGAGGAGCTTCTGCCTGAGAATGTGGGGGAGTCTAGGATGCCAAAAGCAAAGCTCTAGATGCCCTGAGAGCTGCACCTACCCAGTCCCATGGGTCCACAGTAGGGTTGCACCTGGCAAGAAACCCAACCCGTGGCCTGAGAAGCTGCTCAGATACCTTTACTCCAGAGCCACACATCGGCGTGCTGTGCACGGAACCCACCCAGGACCTGAGTCGCCCCAGAGTCACCACAAGGCACAGTTCAGAGACCTCCCACCCGTGCTCTCAGCACTGAGCTACAGGCTGTCCTCAAACCCAAACTAGGCAAGGCCCGCTGCTGCTCAGGGCTTTCCCAGCTTCCTCCATAATTATGCATAAAGCTATCCCAAACAGCTCCTGGTGCTCTTAGCGCCTCTGTACAGGGGTGTTTTCTGTAAGCCCCTCTAAGAGTTTACAGGTGCTCAGAACATGGGCCTGAGAGTTAGACACACAGCTGTCAATTACAGACCAGACACTAACGAGCTGCTATTTCCTCTGTTAAACTGGGATAAAGACAGTAACTACATAATGAGTAACTTGGAGGAGAGAATGAGATCAAGCACTCAAAGGGCTTGGGAAAGCCCCTGGCACTCAGCAAGTATGTAATGAATGGCAGCTCTCACCACCCCTGCTGCCAGCATCCTCACCATTTTATGGGAAGACGTGACTCCCAATGACCACAAGAAAATATTCAGGAAAATCAAGTTCCCTGAATCACTCTCACATCACCAGCAGGGTCACTGCTTGGGAAAGGGGCAGAAGGATTGGCCAATATCTAATTGCAAGGAAAACGCGTGGGCAACAGTTAGATGGCAGACCAAAGACAGAGCAAGCTGCTCAGGGACAGCCTGGAACGCAGTCACCTGCGAGCATGTCAGCCTGCCCTGTGACACGCGGGGTTCCCACGGGATGCTCATTAGCACACCACACAGCCTACCTCCTCCCCCAGGCTTGCTGGGGGCTCCTGGTGACAGCGGGCCATTGCCAAAGCTGGTCAGGCTCTCTCTTCTTCCCGAAGGTCTGACGTTTCCATAGTAACGGTTGACCAAAATTTGCCTGAGCGCCTCACCCTTAATTCAAACAGGATAATGAAATCAGGTTCTGAACTTAATGCATAACTAAGCAAATAATACTCAAAAAAAAAAAAAAACCACAGGGGTGCTCAGTTATAATTGGCCTAGTTTCACTGAGTGAAAAAATAAATTACTAAAAGCATGTGAGAACTGTGACGTGAACTTCACTATTTTCTCAGGAAACCCGATGTTCTCTCTCTCTCAGACACATGCACACACACACACAGAGGGCAGTCTTGATATGAAATATCTGAAGTACTGTCACACGCAGTCATAAAGAAAGAACAGAAATTTAAAAGGGCAACCACCACCAACAAGAATCTCTGTAGGGTAAACTGATAACATTTGGAGGAACTGAAAATTTCACAGGTGAACTCCCACACGGCGTTATAAAAATGTCACCCTGCGTGTGTGGCCTGCTCCCAGGATCTTTGGAAGATATTAAGAGACCAGAGTAGCAGAGCACGAGCTGACATACGATCACGGGGCCAAGAGGAAGCCTTTCTTACAAAGAGCCCAGGGGCCACACGAAGAAAAAACAGTGCCATCGGAAATAAATCCACAGCACTGAGCGTGAGGAAGGAAACCACAGCGTGCCCGCCACTGCCTTAAATACTACAGCTGAGCGAGGGGAGACGCTCGAGAACACACAGCAGTGGGGCGTGCTGAGGTCGAGCCACACACTGGGACTCAAGCCCCCCAAAACTTCTCTCATAATGCAACACCTGATCAACATCAGAGCAAAGCACTCCTGGACAGGGAGTGGACTAACCCTTTCTCTTACCCAAGAAACCAAGAACCCTACTTGGACGTGGTCGCTAACACCTACCTGCAGTGGCCAGCCAGCACACAGAGGCAGGATTCAGTCACAGCTCCTAGCACTCCTGGCCACCACCCAATCTCTAAGTTCTGTGATCGCCCCTGGTCTGTTCCCCAGGACAAGCAGCAGGGTCTGGAACCCCCGGTAGGGAGGAGGGGGTGTAGCCTGAGGAGAGCTCTCAGAGGGAGAGAGGAGGACTTGATCCGGAGCTGGTCTCTAAGCAGAGACCCCAGAGTCGCCCTGATGACACCTGCAGCTGTGACAGCAGTCAGCAGAACGAACAGTGACTTCCTTCATGAGTTCTGAGGCTTCCAGACAGAGGGGGAGGGGCGCCACGGGGAGGCCACGGTGCAGGCAGCTCGCAGGGTTTCTGGAACTCCTGGAGACCTGCTACTTGCAGGGTTGCGGCCAGGCTTATCTCTGTAACTCATGCTGCTGGTCAAAACCTCTGGGGTGCCACATGATGAAAGACAAACAGGAGAGAGGCGATGGGGACATACGCAGGTGCTGACGTTTTAAATGAGCATGCAGAAATGAAAAATCTCAATTTTCCTTTCTCCAGTGCACTGACAAGTATGTGTCTTTTCTGGCAGTTGAGCAAGGGACAGTAACTTCTACCCACTCGCCAGACTCACTTCCACCTGCATGGGATGTAAACCCAAAGTTCCAGGAGCATTTCAAATAAGAGAGTTACTTCGAAGGCTTCAAGTACTATTTAAATAATTTAAACTGCTTGCTAGGCAGGGAAAAATTTCGGTACCAGATTCTTTTTCAGCTTGGAAAACAGCCTTTCGGGTAAAGCTGAAGCCTTCCTGGCTTCCTGTGTCAGGCACCAGGATAAACCCAGAAGCCCACTGCAAAGCACTTACTGGGAACCCGGGGGCCAGTTCTCTAAGAGAAACACAAGTCGGAAAGTAACATTCAAGAAAGCATAAGAAAGAAACGCGAGTGGGTAAGGAAAGACCATGTTCATGATGAACACGATCCATTAAACTTGATTTCCTTTTCTTTGTTTAATGTTTACATATTTTTAAACATTCATTTGAAAGGCAGTAAGAGAAAGACTGGTTGGTTGTGTCCACTCACTAGTTCAGTCCCCTAATGCCCAGGATGGCAACAACGGCTATTTCTCAACCCTTCAGGGTTTTAGACTAAACAGCAAAGCCATGGTCAGCCCGTACCTGAGCAGGGGCTGCACGAGGGGACGCCCCCTGGTTGTAGCCAGAAAGCCAGGGCAGACTCCCTGGGTGTGTGTCAGCATTGTGCTCTCCCTTCCAAGAGTCCCAGCCATTGCCATAGCAACTGATGCATCCAGTGTACACTTTCCCCCATGGGAGTCTCATGAAACGTGCTCATTATGCAAGAAAAAGAACACATTCCGCCCCACAAACTTTTATCTTTCTCCCTCTTAATTATAAGCTTTTTGGCATATATTCAGCTCACCATCTCTCTACAAAATTTTAATGCAGAGAAAGCCAAAATAAATAAACAAATAAAGGAGCAAGTAGGGCTTGCAGTTTTTTAAAGTTTTTTTTTTTTTTTAAGAACAAGGAATGAGAAATTTTCACAAAAAGAGGAAAGAGAAAATGGGTAAGGATTATTAAAAGTTATGCAAATCCCTGGTGTGAAAACTTAGGTTGAAGGAAAATTCTGTTTTTCTGAGCCAGAGGTCTAATTTGGGAAAGCCTTCCTGGAGGTTTCAACATCAGTCTCAACAGCCAACAGGAGACCTCCCGGCAGGCAGGCTCCCTTCTCAGCTCCACCCTGGGCTGTGCAGCCCTTTGCAATCACACCAGGGGCCTCCCCAGGGAGGACACCTCCAGGAGGCGCTCAGGCACCAGATATTTGTCCCAGGTAGGAAATCCAACAACTCACATTCCCAATGAAGATGAGAAAAAGACAAAGGGGGGGTCATTTGCATCGAGTGTGCCCCTAGACCAGGGACAGTGCTTACAGGACCATGGCAGTTCTTACAGGTAGGCAAAATGGAAAACACGAATGCCAAGTGGCCATGGTCAGGGAGAAAGAGAGCTGGGGTGGGGGGCACAGCGGCCTGCAGCCGTTCTCTGTCCCTTGTCTGAGAAATCACACGGTGCATTTCCTCATCAGAGCAAGAGACCAGAAAGCACGTGGGATGTGATGGGACTGCGCAGGGAGCGGCCAGGCTCCCCGGGCACCTGCTCCCCAAGACCGTCTTCAGGGCGCCTCTCCACTTTCCCGCCCCAGGGGCAAGGGGCCTATCGGTCTGGGTCTGGTTTCCTGAGCAGTAAAATGAGGGTCAAGGCCACGCTGCTGAGTCAGACACACGGCAAACCTTGGTGCAGTAACGGGCACAGGCGCGGCTGGCAGGAAACGTGGCATGAGCGCAGCTTCCCCACGAGGGGAGGAGCGGCGCGGGTCAGCACGCTCGTGCCCGCACACGGCCTGCTAGACCACGGTTAGCAAGGCACCATCACCACCTCAACAAGAGATGCGTCCTCCGTCCTGGGTGAGGAATTCCCCCCTGAGGAATCCATTCCAAGACGCACACAATTACTCATTTCTTTGTCAAAGGAAGAAGCCATAAACCACTTGTTAACCCGGTGCTTTTCGGCAGCTGTGAACTTTCGGAGACTTTCTTTTCCAAGCGCTCAGACAGGATTTAAATGACAGAAGCAGGGTATGGAAGTTGTGCACTTGGAACAATCTCAACCACACTTGCTGACACACACGCTCGTATGTGTAAAAAAAGAGAGACAAGGGGATATGAGGACATGAGCAGCTTTATGGCTGGGGAGAGCAATCACTAACTCTTAGATCATAGCTTCTTGCTTATGATACGTGATCTGTGATGATCACCAGTTGTTACAGGAAGCAAACTGTTGGACATCAACTGGGCGGAAGGCCTCCGCCAGAGAGGAGAGGGCAGGAACGGGAACGCCGGCGCTCAGACCAGGCAGAACCCTGGCGGAAAGGCCTTTGCCATTGGCAGCAACGCTGTGATTGGTCCTGTACCAATTACTGATGGAACGAAAGCCACAGCAGCAACAGCTGTCTCCAGGAACAGCCAGGGAGGGGTCGCAGTCCCTGGCTCCCTGCACCAGGACTCGCGGCTACGTACCCTTTTATGGTCTTCCAGTTGCCTCAGGGGTGGACTTGGTTCAAGCTCCTGCTAAGTATGCAGAGATTCCATTTTAAGGACGACACCAAGGAGACTACCATCTTCAGCCACAGTCACAAACAACACACACCGAGAGCTCAGACACAGCCAGGTGCCACGCAGAAGGAGAACAGGCCTGTTTGTGTTTCTCCCCAGGGTTCGTGTGCAATGACTTCAGACACTGCTTCCCAAATGACCCGGTCCCCCTGCCCTGGAGCACCGTGTACAATGAGCACACGCACGACTTTCTGCAAGGACTATGAACAGGAAGTTCTCCGTTACATTCTGCTACACAAAACACTCGCACAGTCCTGCAGGTTTCACACATGCATTTCTGCACAGCACATGCACAGCACATGGAGGCCCACACTTGAGCAGACACATTCACGGGCCCACAGCTCCCCTTCCCTACCCCGCCCTGCCCACCAGCAGACAAGTGCCCCATCCAGACAGGAACCATGCAGAGCTCGGCAGGAACACTAGAGGCGGATCACTAGAGAACACCCCCACGCCATCATTTGTGTTTCATTTTCAAAACTGTCAACAGACTCCTTTCACATAAAGTGTACTTCACTCTAGTGCACACCGCTGGGATTTGAGAGCAGTTTTTTGAAAGCCAATTTGGATATCTGGAAATACGCCTCCCCCAACAGCTCCTATACGATCTCACACACTTAGTAAAGTCCGGGGCCTCATCTGGCAAGTCTCGTTAGCAGGGGAGGCTAGGACAGAAGGAGTGCACTGCGGAACTACAGGCTCACTGGCGGCTTGTACCAAAACTGTTGAGACTCAGACCTTCAAAAATCACATCATCTTAGCCAAGGGTCCCGTCAGTGCCACGTGACAGTGAGAGGGTCTCAACATTCAGTTTCTCAGCGGACCATCTCACAACGCAGAGCCACAAGCTCTCTCCTGGAGAACCTAAGGTCACTCCTGCCCCAGTGCCACCCCCATCACAGCCAGCCTGGAGACCTCCCTCTGACGTCTACCACTGAGACAGACACTCTGTCACAACAGGTCAGACATTCAACCATGACAACTGAGAAACACCCATATTTGCTGGCACCACAAATATAGGTGGGCAACACACCTCTGTGGAGTTGTCGGAATCCGGAGTTGGTGGCAGCTGGGTGGGAGTAAAACGGAGCACGTTAGTCACAGCGCTTGCCTTTCATGGGCCACAGAGAAGTTCAGAGAACAACATTCAAGGACAGAACACAGAAGGGAAGATCAAAGACAGGGTGACCGGCTGCACTGTGCAGGTGATCACACACCTGCTCCTACAAAGGAAGCCACGTGTGATCGCACTGCAAGAGACTGGCCTGGGATGGGACACACACTTAAAACCACCGAAGAAGCAGAAAGCCCACCGCAATCCGAGGAGCTATTTCCTAAAACCAAAGGGTGCTGAGGAAAGAGCCACCACCATCTGTGTCCTTCTGGTCACGCAGCAAGAGACAGAGACACTACCCATGCTCAAAGAGACCAGGAGGACGGGGCAGCAGCTTCAGAACACTATACCTGGCCACTCCCGCGACACGTGCCTTCCAAGGTCCAGGTTTTCTCCTGGCGCCTCCTTTTCCCGCAGCCTGTCCTGAGCGGAGGGTAAGACTTCAGGCTCTGGTGCAGGCGCAGGGGACGAGGCTCCCCTCCAACTCCTCTCGGAGGTCTCTGCGTTCAAGGCTACCTGGAAGCTTCAGGGCCGAGACTTCCCGGCCCCTCCCTGGCCACCACAGACCTTTGCCTCCATCACTACTCTCTGCTATCTC
Organism: Oryctolagus cuniculus; assembly: GCF_964237555.1. Lineage (NCBI taxonomy): Eukaryota > Metazoa > Chordata > Mammalia > Lagomorpha > Leporidae > Oryctolagus > Oryctolagus cuniculus. The sequence continues at coordinate 121,018,097 of NC_091441.1, forward strand.
CTAACACCTAGCCCACAGCACCCAAAAGATGGGCAAATGTACTGGGTGTGGGAGGGTGGGGTACGGCGGCTAAGGGAGGTGAGGAGAGGAAAGGGCTCAGCCCAGGTGGAGACTGTGCCACGGCTGTGTCCTCCCAAAGGACACGTGCTTGGAGCAGGGCCTGATGTCAGAGGTAAGCCAGACCCCACCCGTCCACACTGGACAGCCGGCACGCACAGGTGGCATGGCTGCTGGGTGCAAGGTGCCGTCCGGGCACTGGAGTGAAGCCAAGGTTCAGGCTGCAATCATGTGACCTTGGCCTCCGACAGCACTGCAGAGACGCAGGACACCTGTCTGGAGGCCAGGAGGAGGCTGTTGGGAGTGGGGCCAGAGCCCGTGTTGAAAGCACAGGGACACTGAAGCTGTGAAATCAGGTGGGGTCTCAGTGCAGCTCAACCCTCTCTCCTTCAGCAGTCTGATCCCAAAAATGTACAAAATCCTCTCGCTGCAGAGCCTAATGATATCCATCTTTCTTCTATTTTCCAACAGGTGAAATGAAATAGGATTGAGGCATCTCTGAAAAGCCAACACGCACAGACGCAGGGCAGCTCAGTCAGTGTCGGATGGAAGGCTCCCCTGCCGGCAATGAGCTGCACTATCTCAGTCAGCGGGAGCCCCGAGGGGGCAGAGGGACACAGTGGGACCCAGGACCACAGTGTGGCAAGAAGAGAAGAGCAGGTGCTGTTTCCAGAGTGATGTAAAGGCATAATCCACGAACGCAGTCAACTCTGCCCTTGCACCCGGCCCACTACGGAATTCAACTCGCGTGCTCGCTGCTGCTTTCTACCCTTCCTGCAGACGGGACACAGAGGAGGAGAAGCCCTGGGGGGAAGGACTGCCCACACGTGGAGCAGCCAGAGACACGGCAGAGCAGCTTCTTCCCCTGCTGCGTCAGCCGTGCTCCCAGTCACCCAGCAGAACAGAACAGAGGCGAAACGGGGGGATTTACTACAGGAGCCCACAGAGCTGCTCTGACTCCCCTGCCAGACACAACCACGGTACAGGCAGAGAAGAGAACCAGACCCTCAGTGTGTTCTCTGATTCAATTCTCCTGCACACACCCTCACTGGACAAACACTGCAGACTCTATTCCAAGGGCTCCCTCTCAGTGAACAGAGAGTTCTGACAGTTCTGACATTTTCGAGTGTACTGACACTCTGCTTCCTCCCTAAACTGCCATCATGCTTGTCTTAAAACTAGTTTACTTCATTTTTAAAGGAAAAATTAAATTCAAATTATTTTTTCCTCCCCTTGAGAGCTGCATGCGGCTATCTGATAACAGAAGATGCTGCACAGGTGCGGGAATCACCATTTGCCATCTTTCCTGCCGGGCCTTTACGGAACGGAATGGGAGCCTGAGAGCACTGGACAGGCATCACGGGGCCGTGTTCACCCTGGCTTTCTGTGCCAGGGGCTTCTGCCACCTCCTGAGATTTTCCAGGAGCTCAAGGTCACAGGAGCAGATACTGCTGGGGATTCCTTTTGGCTTCACCATTAAGCAATGTCTGGTATATTTTCTTTTCTTTTTTTTTTTTTTTTATTTTTGACAGGCAGAGTGGACAGTGAGAGAGAGACAGAGAGAAAGGTCTTCCTTTTGCCGTTGGTTCACCCTCCAATGGCCGCCGCGGCCAGCGCGCTGCGGCCGGTGCACCGCGCTGGTCCAATGGCAGGAGCCAGGTACTTATCCTGGTCTCCCATGGGGTGCAGAGCCCAAGCACCTGGGCCATCCTCCACTGCACTCCCGGGCCACAGCAGAGAGCTGGCCTGGAAGAGGGGCAACTGGGACAGAATCTGGCGCCCCAACCGGGACTAGAACCCGGTGTGCTGGCGCCGCAAGGCGGAGGATTAGCCTAGTGAGCCGCGGCGCCGGCCCTGGTATATTTTCAATAAACTTCGTTTCATAATATCTAACAGGCAAGTTCCCAAAACATTACAATCTGCTGAGACATAAAACACTTTCAGGCAGGGAAAAGGACAGACCACACCTGGTAAAGAACGGGGTGAATAACCAACAGCCTAAACCAGCATTTCACCTGCTGAGGGCACTCCTCCTGAGGAGGAGGGCATTTTACGGGCACAGGCTGCAACTCTGGCAAACGTAAGCCTTCCAATAAGCCCTGTGTGACAGCCACACACACCCATGGGGAATGCCCACAACAAGAGAGAATGTGAATAAACGAATGAGTGGGGTTTCCTGGCACAGTGTTATCATGAGTTACTGCTTTTCCTAGTGGAAAAGAGAGGTCTTCAAGGAACACATACTAATGGAGAATGAGGGCATAAGCACGTCTCCCACTCCCTCTCGTCTCCCTCCTCCATCCCGGAACTGTGCTGCCACCTGCACCTGGGATGGCTGACCCAACCTGACAGGTGATCCACCATGGCCACTCCTGAAGCTGGGACCCAGCTACTGCCCTTCAGCGCCTGCTCCGCCAGGCGGTGCGATCTCCAGTCTCCTCAGTGTTTTCAGGCCAGCTCAGCAACAACTAACACCAACAGAGTAAGGACTGCAAATGACTGGCTTTGAAACAGAAACTCAACTGCATCTCAAGGGACCGAACCCACGTGCCCTTCCCGTGAGGCCACCTCTCAGGGCAGGGCAACCCCGGCACTGCCGCAGGGACCGGGCATGTGGGTGTGAGGCCCCGACACACTCACTTCAGACACATCATGTTCCCACCTCTGACCAGGGGACGCATTCCTGCTATCAAGGAAGAGAAGACTTCGCCATTCTTAAAGCAGCAGCAGCAGCCTACAGACTTCCCATGGCTACTGTTTCTGGTGTTGCACAGCGGTGCCCTCCCACACCGTCCACCCAGAGCCCTGCCTGCCAATACCCCTTGCTTGCTTCTGGCATTCCACAGAGATCCCACGTGTTCTTCTGGGCTTCTAGAATATTCCTTCGAAAACGGACGTCTCTTTCCACAGCTGCCCTGGCAGAACAGGAACCCAAGTGCAGACCCGGACCTCGCTACAGATCGAGAGAGCAGCACGTTACAGACGACGAGTGACCTCCAACCCCTGTGAGTTGGTCTTCAGTCCCTCTCTACCAGCTCATAAACTGTAAGGTGGGAAAGAGACCAGGAATGGGCTGCACGTAAGCTTGCCAGGCCTGTCCCTCTCAAGCCTTTGCAACTCCTTCGTAGCAGAGCACGAAGCCTGAAAGGAAATCGAGTCCGGCCTAAGTCTCCAGCAGGAACAGAACAAGTTTGGGCCTTTGCAGCTGCTAGCATGGTTCTCTGTACTGACCGAAACTGTGGTTAGGGAACACCAAGCAGCAGAAGCCGCCTACTTCCAACACAGTCGCCCCACTTGTGTTTTACAGAATGAGTTCATCAGAACTCAACACTGAGGTTCATTTTTAAAAACGTACTCTGACTCGACACAATCACACAAATTTAGTCAGGATGGAATAACCTCAGCATTCCAACACCCAGAGCCCTGCACAGTCTGCCCCGAGCCCGCCCTGCGGTCCCCGGCGTCTGACAGCAAACAGCACCACCACGTTTACTGGCGATTCCACTGAAGGTCACACAGCAGCAGCGAGCCTGAATTCCAGGAAAGAGCGCTCTTATGTAACTGCCGCCCGGACGCTGGCAGGTGCCCAAGCCAGCCGTGCACTGCCCTGAGAAAAGTAGGACACCTCCACCCCGCCTTAGACGTCCTGAGAACGCCCCCTGGAGGTGAACCTGGTGAATTTTCACAGCGCTCTCTGTGCTCTGAAGTTTACAGAGTTCCCTGTCAGCGGCATCTTTTGCTGGTGGAAGCTGTCTCTGGAGGGGGAAGCTACCGGCAGGCACCCGGGAACTTGGGTCTGGAAGGGCAGGCAGAGCCGCTGGCCTTTACCGCAGGCTCCGGAAGCTCCAGGGCACCTGGCAATCATGACTCAAAAGAGATCACACCTCTCACACACAGAAAAGGACATATCCCCTGAGCTCCGGCAAACACCTTTGCAACTTCCCACGACACACATGCATGCACACGAGGTAGGGCTCCGCTCTGTTCTCCACTTGAAACTTGCACACAGCACTATAAAGCCTGAAGTGTGAACCCATGAGCACCTGCTGGCTGCACCGGCCTGTGGCTCACTCACTGCCTTGGCCAGAACCCTACCTCCCTGCTTGTCCCTGTGGAATAATCTGTGTGACCATCTCCCGCCCAAATCTGTAAGCTCCAGAACAGGTACTGTGCTTCTCTAGGACAGCACTGACTCCAAACTCCATGTACTGTGCTTCAATCTAAGAGGTCGTATGTTTCACCCTGATTTGTGTCTGTTTAAAACCCCCTGGGAGGGGGTGGATGAGGCAATTTTCTGGGGTGATTGAAACATTCTCTACCTTGACTGGGGTGGTGGCTATCCAGGAGTACACACATGTCTGACTTCTCCGACCCCAGCCCCCAACAGAAACATCCAACTGGGGGGAAAGATGGAGACATGCTGCCTATTTGTTAAAAAAAAAATCCCCTTTCCCTGCTCTGGGTCCAGACAAAAACATGTCCCACAGGGCAGCCAGGAAGGTCCCCAGCAGACATGCTTTTTACAGGGTCACTGCTGCTCACTGCTGCTCAATGCTGCTCACTTTCCTAAAGCCCTGACAGACAGCAGCTGGGTGCATTTCTCCAAGGCCCTCCCCACTTCAGGGGCCACACAGGCCCTGCACAGCAGTTCTCAGGGCTTTTCCTTCTGGGTTCAGAACCTGCAGTCTAGGTGTGAGGCTGCCCTACCCTGGGCCAGCAAGGGCTCTGGCAAGGCATGTGCAGAGGCCCGGCTGACAGCGCAGGTTTCCACACACACCCTCATCACAGGCTTGGCAGGAGAAGCCCTGGGAGCTGTGGCAGTTTCCAGAACACAGGCCAAGAAGGCAGCTCCGCTTGGAGGAGGGCCAGAGCGAGGAGCCGGGGGGCTGGGAGCAGGGTGCTGGTGTCCCAGGGCTCTGTCGGTTGCCAGGGGTAACAGGGCAGAGGGGACCCACAGTTGCTTCCTCAGGGAATTTTCAAAGGGTTGAAGTGCCTGCCAGAACATTCTTCTTTTATAAACAGACAGTATTCTGTTTCCTAGAGTATAATTATAAACGCACCTGCTCCAACTGCGGAATCTTTCCATAAGCAAGCCATCCACTCCCAGCCAGGAGAGCCGAGTTCTATCTCGAGCAGGCAAACACATCAACTGATTACTATGGTGCAAAACAGTGTATTAATAACCACAGACTCTGTAGAGGGAAGGGCATCCTCTCCTGACTTAAGCACACACAGACTCAGCCCCAGCAGATCAGAAGGAAACTTCAAACCAGGGAGGCATCTTCGGCTCCAGGCGGGAGCAGGTGCATCCGGGAGGGGAATACGAAAATTCAGCAGAGGGCATTCTGACAGCATAAAGAAGCCGGAAAAGGGAAAACTGAGGAGGAAATGGTAAAAATTACAGGAGAGTAATTAATGAAGCTGCTGGACCCCCTTTGTTTCGCTGACCTTCTGCTGCCCCCAGAAAGCATGGCCCCCACAGCTGTTCACATTGGATAAAAAGAAGGGGAACAATTGGAGGTAGATGACAAGAGGCAAGCCGGGGTCGCTGGGCTGGGTCAGCCGTGTGAGCCAAGAGCACCCATTTAACCTCTCTCAGCACTGTGGGGCAAACTCTCAAGCACCTGTGTGGTGTGCGGTCCCACAAGCGCTTCCAGCCTCCCTTGGGTCTGAACCGTTCCTTACTGGCTCTGCCTTCATGACCCACTGGCTTGAGTAGATTCCAGAACAGACAGCACGTTCCGTCTACTAGCTCTCTGTCTCATCCAAAATAAGCTATCAATTGATTAGACATTGAAAGCAGGTCATAAAAATGATTTTTAAAAGTCAAGTAAGATTTCATTCCAGAGTGCTCCACCTGCCAACCAACAAAACCTTCTCAGTGACACACACGGGGTGCCCATGACCTGGGATGCACTGTTGCCTAAAACCACAGCAAGGTACGGCAGGAAAAAATGCCCCAAACAGAATACTGATGAGGATCCCAAAATCCAAACAAAATTACCTCCTCCCACTTGCCAGGGTAGCTACAGGCCAAGTGAGGCAGATATGACACCACCCTCAGAAGCCAGGGGCTGACAGCCCAATTTCTGAATCTGTAGGTAGCCTTTCTAGGAGATAGGCCATGGACACAATGCATTCCCAATCCCATGCTGCTCCCACACTTGGGAATTCACAATGCCTCTCAAAAAATTTTACACGATCCTCACACTTAACACTTGTCAATACCAAAGGATTCTGTAGGGTTTTCTCACTACTTTCCAACTCTACTGGTACATTCAAACTTTTTATATCAGAAGACTTCCATTCAGATAGGAAAGCTCTTTATTTTAACATAAGAAAAAAAAATCAAATTTCAGAGCAGAGTTACTGGCCAGCATTAACCACACATTCAGCTAGGGTTCTATTTCCTGAATGACCGGTTTAGGATCTCCAAGGACGGGTGGCACACAAGCTCAGGGATGAGGCAAGCATGGATACAACAGACCCCACGGAGCCAGAGACCAGACGCTGCAGAGACAGGAGGCACAGACCACAGGGTTAACTGGGAGGGTGTCGCAGACACGCCACCAGGGGACATGAAGAAACAAAACACAAAATTAGGACCTCGGCATTGTCCACTTCATCAATGGAAATTTGCTAGAAAAGAGAAGAGGGGGGAGAAAAAGAAAGAAGTGTTAGGAGAGCAAAGAGCAGCCAGCGCAGAGCTTGCTGTGCCTCTCGCCGCACAGTGGCGGGAGAAGGCGCCCACCCTGCGGGCTCCAGCCATCTCTGCACCACCGCAGCTCCCAGGGACGCCTGCTCTGGGCCACAGGAATAAGATGCAGCCTCACTTGATTCTCACGTCACTCATGCGCACCAGCCCTGTGCTCTCTGTGACCAGGCCAGGGACGAGTGTTTATCAGAGCAGGGTGGGGACAGAGGAGACTAAGAGGCTGGAGTGGCATTAGGCCATCTTAGGAGACAATTACTTCTTCAGACTCGCTCTACAGTTCAGTGGGGTCAGGAGCGTGCACTGCACTGGGGCTCATTTACCTGCGGCAGGAAATGAGACCCACACAGCCCAGCCCTGCGCTGTGAGGACTGAAAAACTCTGCTTCCCCGGAACGGAGCCCTCGGAGCAGCCATCCTGCAGCACCCCGACCCAGGCAAAGGCCACAAGGACGCTTGCCAAGGACGCCAGGCGTTCCGCATCTGACTCCTGCCACCCGCTGTTAATACTTAGCACATCTGACCAATTTAAGCCACCGTCAGAAACGGGGCAAAGCAGCTGTGGCTGTTACCAGGGGGGCTGTCAGCGTGCAGACATGAATTGCCAGGAAGTGCCGAGGTGAGGGACTCTCCAGGACTGAACCAGCTACACCTATCCAGAAGGAAAAGGGGATTTTAAACAGACGCTGAGATATCCTTTTACATTCATTCTAGGCCTCTGAGCTTCTCTAAAAAGATCCCTGACCAGGAGCGCAAGCCAACAGCAGCTCATTCGAAAACCTGTCGTAAACCCCAGAGAGGCTGACACTGAACACAGCCAGGCTCCTGTTTCAGGGAGGGTGGAGGGGCTTGAAGGGTGCACTACAGACAGATTCAGATTAAACTTTAGAGACGTTTTGCAAAAGAAGGTTAATTTTTAAAAAAGCACAGACATGGCTTAACCTGCAGATTAAAATCAGAGCATAGCAGGCAACAGAGGGTTGTTTTCAAAGCCCTGGTGAAACTACACAGGGATTCACTCTGACACACAGAGAGACACCATCAAGTATCGTACGGAACCTTAGCGCACCAGTACTTTAGTGAGAGTTTTATGTCTTTTTTTTTTTTTTCTCCAAAAAGGTGGAATGAGAGAGAGAGAGACAGAGACAGACAGAGATTTTCCATCCAATGGTTTACTGCCCAAGTGGCTCCAACAGCCAGCTGAAGCCAGGAGCCAGGAGCCTGATCTGGGTCTCCCACAGGGGTGGCCGAGAACTCAGGCCCTGAGCCGCCCCCCGGGAGTATCAGCAGGGAGCTGAACCTGAGGCAGAGGAGCAGGACTTGATCCAGGCTCTCTGATATGGAATGTAGGTGTCCCAAGAGGTGGCCTAACCTGCTGTGCTACAGTATCCGCCCCTGGTGACAACTGTAAATACTTCTTTTTCTGTTTACCACTGAGAAGAACGCACACGTCTGGCTCTGTGCTCCGGAGCTGTGACAGTTGAAGATTCGTGTTTTCTGATTCCTGAGTGATCAGTCAGAATCTGCTGACAGTCTTCTTCAGCCAGCCCTACTCCTCACGGCCCCTCTGGGAGTTCTTGGGGTGGGGATCAAGACAAGGGGACATCAGCTGGGGACTCACTCCTGTAACGCCTTGCGTGACAGCTGACCTAAACGGAGGCTCCTGGATGGCCATGGCACCATCACAACCACTGACCACTTGGCGTAGCCAGAGACTACAGCCTGTGAGCAGGGAGCCGAGGCCTGGCGTTCCAGCACCACTGCTGTCATGCTCCAGTGTCGTGGCGCCTGTCAGTGACATTAACGAGCCTCTGCATGTGGCGGGACCCACGATGCTCCAGTGACATCGTCCCACTTGCTCACGATGTGGTGCTCAGGAGCCGGGACTCTGGTCAGCAGACCGGTGTGTTCCCTGGCTTCCTGGTTAGCAGATGACCCTAGGCAAGCTTCTGAGCTTCTCCAGGCCTGTCTTCTCCCTCAGGTGAACACCAGCAGTGCTGACTACTCCCAGGCTGGTCCGAGACAGGAAGGAACATGCTGATTACAGTGGCTGGCAGTGAAGAGGAGGCCAATCCACTGTTTTGCCTCTTTGGTAACAGGGGCGATGGCTCTCACTGGCCTTTGAAAGCTCCCAGGCAGGTGGCACAAGCAAGCACACCAGCACAGCAATTAGGCATTTCAGCCTCATGTTCATCTGTGACCTTGACTACGTCTCTAAGCTGAATGAAAAAGACAAGCGATGGCACCCAAGTCTTCTGTTGATGGATTACAGTTGAGGAAGAAGACAAGAAAACATGGCCCACACACAGGGACCTGGCCTGGGGTGGGGGCTAGGAGGCAGGACACTTGGACACCGGTCTTGACCATGCCAGGAACCTCCCATGTGACCTCGGGCAGTCGCTCCAGCTCCCGGCCTCCTGGTCCGCAGAGAAGGGGCAGGATGAAATGATGTGAGGGCGCCCCCATACCCCGTTCTCCGGCTGTGAAGATCAGGAGGAGGGAAGGGGAGCAGGGCAACTCTGGACACCCGCTTGGAGGTGTCAGTCACGGGATGAGCTCCTCATAAGGGCCATGAAGAGGAAAACTGGACGGGACGAGGCCAACAGCTCCCTCCAGATGCCCTGGGACCCGCAGTACCTGGGCCCATCTTCCCCCCATAGCCAAGCAGGCCGTTGGAGAAAGCTGAGCTCGCAGCTCTGCGTGATCTCTGGCCCTGGAGAGGTCAGCTCACGCCTGCATCACCCGTCTTCAGTCACCACCCCCCAGAGCTTCTTCCTTCCGAAGCCCCAGGGAGGCAGGTTCCATCCCAACCACCAGGCCAGGAGAAACAGACCCCCACCCCTGCCCTTGAAGTCCCAGGGAGGCCGACAGCTAAGCAGCACCTGCAGCACGCGACCATCAGGCCTGGGGCACCTGCAGGGTTTGCAGCCACAGACTCCCACGGGATCCCAGCACATCCCTTGGCTTCAGGGCACTCCCGCACTTGCCCATAGTATTCCCATGCTCACAAATGGGGAGGGAAGCTGCAGAGGGCCTGCAAGGGAGGTGCCAGCTTCTCTCCAAACCTCTCTGCCTCCGTGTGCCAGTGTCCTCCCCAGCCAAGGAGGGACGTGAGCCAGGGCACAAGCAGCTCCTCCTCAGTGCCCACCTCTCTGACCCCTTCACCCCAGGCTCCATCACCCACTCCGAGCTTTGGAGCACGCAGGGCCACAACACTGGGGCCTGTGACCCGGTCCCCCAGTGAGGTCCAGGGGAAGCTTAGGCAGGGGTCAGCATCCCTTCCCCACGGTCCCAAAGGGCCTGAGGATGTAATCTGCCAGAAATCAGGGACTCAGCAACTCCCGGTGCTTCTCTCTGATGCCAAGGAAACCAAAGGGAAACACGTGCAGGACTGCAGCTGCTAACAGCCATGGTGGGGGTGGGCCACCACACTTGGAACACCTGGCCAGAGTGGAGCAGACACTCCAAGCAAGAGGAGGTCAATCTGGCGCCCACAGATGCAAAGACTTTCACCGGGCTGGCGAGGCCCCCTGGCAACCTCGGACCCCACCGTGGGAGTGGGTTTCTCCAGCCAGTCAGTTTGAGAACAGTCCTGAAAGCTTACTTTAAGAAAAATGACCCTTTTGTGAAATCAGCGGTTGCTACTGGTTTGTGTAAGAAGTGTGTTCTCCGTCCCTGGCCTTTCCCTCTTGTCCTTCCTTCCCTCTCTGCTTGGAGCAGGCCTGCTTAGCTGCCTGCAGAGGCGTGGAGCCAGCCCCAGAGCCAGCTCACCGGGCTGTCTCGCTCCCACTGCTGGTGCTGATAAACCATCTGGCAGACATCCACCACCAATTTCTGCTGAGCAGCAGGGACCTATTTTCTGGGTAGTCAGCATTTACCTACTCTTTGTGCATGTAAAAAACTCGCAGGGACATCCCTGTGATCTGAGTCAGTGGCGGGAGGTGCCCTACGAGAAGGGATGACCGCTTTTCTGTTTTCTCTTGTCCGGGACTCTTGCTAACTTGTTATGATGTGCACAGGAGACGGTGCTCATGTTAGAAAGCAAGATGCCTGCTGGCCTCCATGCTTGCCATGACCCAAGTGGTGCACACGTGGCAAGGACGGCTGCAGACTTCTCCCTGGAGCTGGGACACGAGGAACAGGGTGTTCTAAGGCAGTGCATCATCCCATCGACTGGGACTGCACTCCTCAGACCAGCCATCATGACCTTCACACAGAAACTGCTGAGACCTAAACTCACACCTGCTGGGGCTTCTCTGCTGGGGGCTGCCAGGAGAGACAACAGGATTGCCTATGCCTCCTCTGCCCAACACAGAGGCACCAGGAACGCACACACGGAGGAGCACTGCATCCCGGGACGGCTCCGCACAACCTCAGGCACCAGCAGTGACCTGTCTGCCAGCCCGAATTCCACTCAGAACCACAGGCAGCTTCGGGGTGCCTGGGAGGGCTGCACAGCCACACACGGAGAGCAGCAGGTGTACCCGCAGGCAGCTCTGTCAAATCCAGGACTCAAGAGTACGGGACCTGAGGGACATGGGCATTCGTTTCTCATGGGGCATCAAGCACATCAAGGTCTCCTCATCACCAACGCCTCCAGCCTCAGATTGCACAGCCAGCAACCTAGAAGTGACGGCGTTGTATCTGGGACTTCAAAAAGTTCATGGAAAATGTGCACTATCTTTTAATTCCACTTTTCCATGAACTTCTGAGGAACCCTTAAGTACCTGGCTTTAAAGGCCACAGTCCCGATTTAGCCTCCCTTACTGGTGGGACAAGCAGCCTGGGAAAAAGTGAGCGCCTCAGTGGGCCGCGCCTGAGCTGGGGGACTTCTCACCCCCGCTGCTCCCTCTTCCTTCTCCCGCCCACAGAACAGCAAAGCAGGGCGGCACCTTGTCCCCGTAGCCTCTGTCCTTGGTCATCATTTCCCGGAGGGTCTGCAGGACTTTAATGCACAGCTTCTCCTCGTTCTCTTCCAGCAGCTGCTTGGTGTGCTTGATTAACCTGGGTGGGAAAACCACAAGTCCTGAGACTCAGAGAAAAACGCTCTTCAACTTGCTATCCCAGGTCAGCTATGGGACAAACAGAGCTCCATGGCCATGCACACGCCAGGGCGCACGCACAGCTGGCTGGCAACCGTGACTCAGCAGCGACACCTGCTGAGCGGAGTCGGCTGTGTACAGGGACAGGCAACAGGGTGACGCGGCCGGGTAGGCTTCTGCCCATATGGCTTAGGAGCTGAACCCGCTCAGGACTGTTGGTTTAATGCCTAAAACGTGCCAGAAGCCTGAAGAACCTCAGGAGGCTGATACACTTTTCCCTCATCTGCAGTCCTCAGAGTGGCCCAGAGATACAGGAACCAAACAGAGCCCACTCTCTGGCCGACCAACCAACCATGGGGTGAAAACTAAATGGAGATATCTGCTCACAGAACCAGCTATTCCTATCCCATCACACCCCGAGGCATAGGCCAGGCAACAGCAAAACAGGAGCAGATGGTGAGGTCATGATGACGTCACGGGAGGCCCAGATGCTGGGTGCTGTCAACACTGGAATGGAAAGGGACTGAACGGGCATGTGGTTGCAATGAGCACTCCTCACTAAAAACACACCCGTGTCAGGAAGGGGAGATGAGAACTCTGGCACACGACCTCGCAGCCAGCAAAGCTAAAACTCAGCAAGGCAGGTGTCTGCCTGGGCATCGCAGCTCCTCAGACAGGGCTGCTTACTTGCAAATGAAGCCGCCACTTTCACACTTCCTCCTGGCATCCGTGTTCTCCGGGAAGAGCAGCTCGGGTCTATGCAGGACATCCACGAGCACAGACAGCTCTGCCTGGACCAGGGGCCGGAGCCGGTCCTCCAGCGCCGAGACGATGTCCTGGAATGGAAGCAGAGCGTGAATCGGCGCAGGCGCAGACAGAGGTGGAGAATACTGGCTTCTGCCCTAAAGCGTGGTGCACAGGCGGGCCGGGTGGGAGGCACTGCAGCACTGGCTGGCACTACTCCCCAGCGATTAGACACTGCCTGGCTGTTACCTGAAGGTCTATCTCCCGACACCAAAAACGAAGCATAGACAAACCCACAACCCCCTCCTCCCCTGCTCTGAGATTTTATGCTACCCAAAGGGTCATTCCATGTGTCTGAAAATATGACTCAAAAATTTATTTAACAACACGGAAAGATATGCACAGTATGAGCATATAGATGGTCAAATGGCAGCCTGGGTTCCATGACCCTGTTTCTATAACTGGAATGTTATCTACAGGGGATAGGGCAAATCCTAGTAAAACATCACTACTGGCTTTCTCCAGATGGCGGGCCTGTTGGGAGCTCTACCTAATGGAGCTCCCTCCACAGTGCTGCTTGTCGGTATTGTCTGATTACTTCCAGTGAGCATGAGTTATCACATAACGCAAAGTCTTATCAACATGAGCACACACAAGAGAACATGCCATATCAACATGCTGAATACATGTACCCCGAGAGCATGATGGTCTTCAAACGTAAAACACACAGCTGCAGGAAAGGAAAACAGAGAAGGTGAACGGGCAGCAAAACCAGCACAGCAAACACCATTTAAAGGCAAACGATAGAGAACAGATGCGAGATCGTCTTCACGAGATGCTGCGCCCGGCTCGCTGCCTGGTGCAGACCCTGACTCGAAGCAAGCCGGAAGGAGGCAGGGACCACACGGCAGACATCCCGGGAGGGTGTGGCTAACCTAACACACGCGTGGGAAGAGCCACTCAGATCACATTCAGCTCTGTCGGGAACCCAAGTGGGGTCAAGGAAGAACAGAATGCTCCTTTATCTGGAAGTCAAACCTCACGGAGAGAGTTTCGTATTTCACAAAACGTACACAACTGTCGCCACTCAGTGGCGTTTGGGGCACGCGAAGGATGGATGAATGAATCCAGTTTCTTTGGGAGAGCAGGTGATTTTCCCAACCAGGCTACTTCGCAGCAGCCCCTGACTTACTTGGGGCTGCACGGCACTGAGCAAAGAGGGCTGCTTGTGCAAAGCCCTGTGAGGCGCTCACCAGCCCCCCGCAGGAAACCCCCAGGCAACGCTTCATATTTAGCAGTTGCTCTTCTTAACTCCAGGAAAGTCTTCTTTGACTGCAGCCTCTGCATGGGACCGCAGGGGTTCTCTAAGACCACACTCATGAATTTCATGAAATCCCATGTTTTGCTGAAATTAAACTGCAATGGGTTCACACTGAATTGTCAAATGTGCAGCATTTGGCAATCAGGGAGAGACCGACAAAGACAGCAAAGTGACGAGCAAGGAAAGACACCTGTGTTAGCTTAGGGGGTTCCTGCCCGGGGACTCCCACACAAGTGCACTGCCTGACAGCGACTGTTCTCTGACAACCTGTGCTGTGGAAGGCAGTCCCGTGACTTCAGGGACTCACACTCACCTGCGTGTTTTATCTGACATGCGTAACACATCTAACAAGAGCACGCAAAACCTGTTAGACTACAGGTAATTTATCTGCACTGCATGGAGTCTGAGTCCAGGTCACACATGCTCAGAGAGCAGAGGCATCAGGAAGCACTCCACCCGTCGGGCTACCTCTGCTCAAGAATGGGGTTCTGTGTTGACAAGGGCCGACACTGGACCCCAGCAGCCCGGCCATCCCTGCCGCCTCTACCAGCCCCAGCCTCAGCCCCACGCTGATTTCCTCTCGTGCTCAAATGCCCCCTATTCTCTTCCACCTGACCATCTTCCTCCATGCTGGTTCCTTTCCCAATCTTGGTTAGAACACCACTCCCTCCGCAATGCCTTCCTTTGCCCTCATCTCCCACTCGGGGCAAGACGAGGGCCTTCATCCCAATCTCTCCACACTACCCCTCCTCCTTGGCACCGCTTGGCCCCTCGCTGTCTGATCTCATCTGTGTAATGGGAGGACGGACATCACTGCCCCTCCAGACAAGGAGGCCATAGCCACGAAGCCCATTCCTGGTTGTGCTCGCCACTGTACGCCCGTTCTGAGAACAGGGCCAACAAACAAATCACTGAACTCACCTGTCACCAGGCAGGCTACGCAACCTCACAGGGCCAGTTATCCCACCTAACTCTGGTGATTGTCATTAGCCACAGCGATGACAACAGCAACAACAGTGACGATTCTAACATGCCCTCTGAACTGATAGCACCCACCACAAGCCAGCGCTGCCCTACGTACTTCTCCAGTGTCTTGTGTGCCAAGCTGAGCCACCATAACACACTGTGCACAACGGGACACTAACCCAGGGCTGCGCTGAATCTGCCTGAGGTTCAGAGAGCCGGGACGGAAAGCACAGGACTGACAGCGTGGGACGGCCGAGCTAGGCAACGTGGCTTCCGCTGGTCTCTGCAGAACAGCTCATCCTGGGGGCCATGCAGCATGCTGTGAGGAACCACATGAGGAGGCTGCACTAGGTTTTCAGCCACCAACTCCAGCTGAGCGGCCTGCTGACAACGAACACCAGTGTTCAACAGCAAAGGAGCACAGTCCCATGAGGCCTGCACAGCCACCACCTAACTGCAGTTTCACTGAAGGTCCTGAGCAAGAAACACCTGCCTCAGCCCAGTCAACCTCCAGGGAGTCAGAGAATCCAGTCACCGCTGTGGCACGTTCCCACAGACACACAGAGCTAGCGTACGCTACAGCCCTTCAAGACCAGGCTGACTCCACCACGGGCACGCTGCTGCAGAGGGAGGCACGAGCACTCAAGCCAATTCCACGTCTAAGCAGCAGGGCTACAACATGGATGCAGGATGTGGCCGAGACCACGCCTGAACAAACTCAGAGCAGACATCCTGCGGCTACCGGAAGGAAAAGGGGAGGATCCAGGTCCCACTGGGCAGCACTTTCATCATCACCCGGCTCATTCTCATACTCATCTGCACTCAGTGTGTGTGCCTGCCGATTTAACAGGTTAACCATCCCAGATGGATGAAAGAAACGAACCTTGATGGTGCTACTCCAAGCCACCTCTTCTAATACTTAAATATTCCTCCCCTGTCCGAGCAGAGACCTCAGTCTTCACAAAGAAATCTGTGAATCTGCAAACCACCTCTGATGATCGTGACTTTCTGAGGACCTCTCCTGTCTCAAGCATCTCTGTGCCCATGATCCTCCATGTGTTATGACAGCGGGCAAGTCATTCACTGACTAAAGCCAAGCACCCATGTCCCCTGGATGGCGGGAGTTGAGCTGTGTGTGGGACCCAGCATGGGCCTGGACAGGTAGCACTGCCTCGGCACTGCATTACCTGCAGTCTCTCAATGATATTCCGGTAGTCTCTGGAAGCCGCCAGCACCGAGTCCCTGCGGGCAGCATTGCGGGCGGACAGACGCCAGTTCATGGCTGTTTTCTGCACGATGTTGTGGGACTTCAGGAAGAGGTTGTTGACTTGGCTGTCCAGGTCCACAGGAATGGCAATGGCCCGGCTCTTGGCTGCACAGGACAAAGACAATGTGTGAACTCACAACATCTACAGATTTCCTGCATGTGGGACCCACAGGAGGAGTCCCCTCCCCTGTCCCGGGCCGGCCTGTCTCCTGCTCCCTACGAAGCCGCAGGAGCTCATCTCAGCCCCACCCACCTGTAGATGAGAGCTTCCGAGGTGAGCTGTGGGGGACAGCAGCTGGGAGCAACACCAAAATGCTCCCTGCTCATCAAGTGCGGGCAAGCCAGAGCTGAAGTTCAAAGTGTTTCCTCACCAACAGTTTCACAGGGCGGCGGGTGGGTGTGCATTTTAGGAATTATAAAGGGATGGGCACTGGGCCTCAGGGTTTAGGTAGTGATTCAGACTCCAGTATCCCACACTGGAGCGCCTGGGTTCGATCTCTGGTTCAAGTTCCTGAGTCCAGATCCCTGTTAGTTCAGACCTTAGGAGGCACCAATGATGGCCCAAGTAGCTGAGTCCCATGTGGGCGATCTGGAATGAGCCCAGCCTAGCCCTGGCCATTGTGGGCCTCTGGGGAGTCAGTCAGCGGATAACAGCTGTGTGTGTGTGTGTGTGTGTGTACATGCGCACACATGTCTCCCTCTCCTTCTCTCTCAAATAAATAAATGTTTAGAAAGTTTTGACAGGCTGCCGCTGTGCCATAATGGGCTATGGCTCCACCTGCAATGTCGGCATCCCACATGGGTGTCGGTTTACGTCCCAGCTGCCCCCTCTTCTGATCCAGCTTTCTGCTATGGCCTGTGAAAGCAATGGAAAATGGCTCAAGTCCTTGGGCCTCTGCATCCTCGTGGGAGACCCGGAGGCAGCTCCTGGCTCCTGGCTTCAGATCGGCGCAGCTCTGGCCACTGCAGCCATTTGGGGAGGGAACCAGCGGATGGAAGACCATTCTTGTCTTTCCCTCTCTCTGGCTGGAATTCTACCTTTCAAATAAATAAATTACATTAAATCTTACATGAATGACCTCAGCTAGAACCTTCTGCACGGAATGCTCTATTTCCATTCAATAACTGCAGCAAGTGCCCTTGGAGTGGTTTTAGCCACGAGACTCCCAAGGGGAACAGGCGGAGTTCTGGGGTGTACGAGCGCCCAGGGCTGTGCTGTTTTTATGCTGACATCAGCCCGCTTTGTCTTTGACCACCACCAAGAACAAGGAGAGTGCATCTCTCTACTGAGCCTTGCACACTTCGAGCTCGCTCAGATTTTCACCAGCTCCAACCTGCAGCGAGCATCACTGCCACGCCGGCTCTGGTCTCAAGCAGCCGTCTTGAGGATGAGCAGGTGTGTGGAGAGCACAGGGCCACCCACGCTCGCCACCTCGGCCCTGTCTCTCAGAGCTCATGCCACTCCTGCCGTGACCCTGCCGCGCACACACTTCCAGAGCGTCACCTCACTGTGAGACGCTGCCACGTAAGGAACAAACAGAAACACACCCGTGAGCGCTGCAGTGGGCTGGGCCCCAAGCAGTGCCATCTACACTTCCCCGCCAGCCACCAGGAGGGCGTCACATTCTGCACGTGGCACTGCAGGCAGGACACGAACGCCGCCAGGGCCTCACAGGGCAGGGACCCAGCGGAACGGAGGGACGAGCTGGGGAGGGGAGCCACTCTGTCAGCTTCCTTTCAGAGCTGCCGCAGGAGGTGAGACACAGGGGCTAGGGGGCCGGAGGTCCACTTCTGAGCAGAGGCATCCCCGGACTGTGAGGGCGGCTCTCCGGGGGCACTTCTGTGTGGTCACACGCTTCTGCTGGACTGGACATCCTGACAGGCAGACTTCCTGGGCCCTCAGGTGAGCTGTGTGCACTGCCACTCGCCAAGAATTGCCCAACACAGAGCCATGGCAGCTTGCTTCTCAAGACTGCCTTTCTCTGGGGTTTCCTGGCTCTTACTTGGGGTGAATCTGGCTTGGGAGATAAGAGGGAGGCTGAGGAAGCAGAAGATGATGGCTTTAGCTCAGGCTCTGCCTATATCACCTGGCAAGAGCCACAGCAGACACTCCTTATGCAACAGGGGGCTCATTTCCACCATGTGACAGCCACACTGTACAGAGGCCTTACCCACGTCAGACAGCACCCGGATGCAGCTCTCTACAGACGCCTTCTGGCTTGGCATCAGCCAGTTGCAGTGGTAAACTCTGAATACACCCTGCAGCAGCTGCACAAAGACGGGCTGGCGAGTCTGCAAGAGAGAGGCAGCGTGAGCACAAGGCTGTCCCTGGCAGACACCTGTGATCGGACCAGAAACACGTGCTGCCTTGAACCATGGCCCAGGGACCCCTGAGCAAGTGGCACAAAAGTGTGCCTGGACAGGAGCTGTAGCCAGATTCATAAAGTTGATGTGGGACCAGTGTTAGGTGCCGCAGGTTAAGCCACTGCCTGCAGCACTGGTGTCCCGCATGAACACCAGGTCAAGTCTCGGCTGCTCCACTCCTGACCCAGCACCTGCCAATTTGTCTGAAAAGGCAGCAGTGAATGGCTCAAGTGCTTGGGTTCCTGTCCCCGAGGTGGGAGACCAGATGGAGTTCCTGGCTCTTGGCTTCATCTTGGCCCAACCCCAGCTGTTGCAGCCATTTCAAGAATGAACTAGTAGACTGAAGACCTTTCTCTCTCTCTGTCTGAATTTTACCTGCCTTTCAAATAAATAAATAAATCTTTAAAAGGAAGTTGCCTGGCCAAGGGAGAAGAACTGCAGAAGCAGTTAGGCAACACAGAAGCTCGATGCTATCAAGTGCATCTGAGCTCAGGAAGGGCACTAAGCACCGTGACTGGCACTGTGAGGACAGTGCTCTGTCCACTCACTGGCCAGCTAAGTGACTCTGGAAACCGCTCTTCAAGTTTCGGCTCCATCCCACGTACAGACACGCGGACTGAGGCACACAGACCCTGCAGCTCTCCAGACACGACACCCTGAGCAGCACCACAGTGGCATCAGCAGAAACAAACTGACAAGCGATCTCAGCTGAGTCTGCTTACCTCTTTCTGTCTGCAACGTCTCAATGATGTACCAGACCAGGGAGCTCAGGTGGGCCCTGTGCAGAGACTCTCAATGATGTAACGGACCAGGGAGCTCTGGTGGGCCCTGTGCTAAACTCCCAATGATGTAACGGACCAGGGAGCTCTGGTGGGCCCTGTGCAGAGACTCTAAATGATGTACCGGACCAGGGAGCTCTGGTGGGCCCTGTGCAGAGACTCTCAATGATGTAACGGACCAGGGAGCTCTGGTGGGCCCTGTGCGTAGACACTCACTACAGAGGAGCACTCAGAAGTTAGCTGAGCAGAGGAATTACTCTCTCCACAAAGGGAGACATCAGCACGCATTTCAGAGTACAGAAACTCAAAGAGCCCCTCAATCAATTTGACACTGACTTTGAGAATGCACCAAAACTTATCATTTCGGTCCCAAAGGGGAGCTTCAGACTCAGGAGGCAAAGATGCCTCTGTGAGATCAGCTACACCTCCGACCCATGGCTGGGGGAGATGAGGGACAAAATGCCACCCAGAAAACAGCAGGAGAGGCTGGCAGTGTGGCACGGTGGTTTGGGTCACCACTTGGGGCACCAGCACCCCATATCAGAGGGCTGGCTTTAGTCCCCTCTGCTCCACTTCTTATCCAGTTCCCTTCCATTGCACCTGGGAAGGCAGCACAAGATGGTCCAAGTACCTGCGCTCCTCCCACCTGTGTAAGGGACCTGGACAACATTCTGGGTCCTGGTTTCAACCTTGCCCAACAATGGCTGCTGCGGCCACTTGGGGAGTGAACCAGGAGACAGAAGATCACTCTGTTTCTCCCTCTCTGTCACTCTGTTTTTAAAATAAGTAAAACAAATCTTAAAAGAAAACAGAAACAAAAACAAACAAACAAACAAAAAAACAGGGGTTCGGCACTGTGGCATAGCAGGTAAAGCCACAGCCTGCAGTGCTGGCATCCCATATGGCGCCAGTTCAAGCCCCAGCTGCTCCACTTCTGACCCAGCTCTCTGCTATGGCCTGAGAAAGCAGTGGAAGATGGCCCAAGTGCTTGGGGCCCTGCACATGCATGGGAAACCCAGAAGAAGCTCCTGGTTCCTGGCTTTGGATTGGCGCAACTCTGGCCGTTGCAGCCAACTGGGAAGTGGACCAGTGGATGGAAGACCTCTCTCTCTTTCCCTGCCTCTCCTTCTCTCTCTGTACTAACTCTTTCAAAGTAAAATAAATCTTAAAAAAAAAAAAAAAAAAAAAAAAAGCAGCAGCAGCAGCAGCCAGTACGAAAGTGCTGAAAAACTCTCAGGAGGTTTCTAAGAAAGAAAAACAGTGGGAAGTGCTGGTGGGAAAGGAAAGTCTAAAAACTGATGAGAAAACCTTCAGAACCTTCCCTGCACACATGGTTCAGCTGAATTCTAGTTACAGAGAGTATTACAGTACAAAGATACTTTGAAAAGCTCGTGGAAAAATGCAATGAAAAGCTATGTCTATTTTGGTGCAGAAAGTCTTTTAAATCCAAGCAGTGTTTTCATAAAAATGCATTTGCACAAACCTTCTGAGGACCCCTTGCACGCATGGATTTCAAAACTATGTACAAAAAAAATTTAATTTGGCTTTCCATGAACTTTCTGGAGTACCCTTGCAGGTGCCCCAAAGGAGCTCATTTGGGCCTTGGTGCCAGTTCTGCGACACAGGAGTCCCCTTCCACACAGATGAGCACAATGGCCCAGAAACAGCACGAGAAAGCATGAAGGGTTGAGGAGGAACCGCAGAGCAGAGTGGACCTCAGCCCTAGGAAGCCAGCGAGCAACCACTCTTCCCACAAGGGCGCCTGGGGGCCGGGTCCTGTACTTTCCTTAGGTCAGCCCTTCCACTGTGCACCTGCTGCCTCTCATCAGAGACGGGTTTCCAACAACTCCATGGAAGTGACTGAGAAAACCTCAAGTTCAGCTCTGAGTGGTGTAGTGGTCCCTGTGCTGACTCCAAGGGAGCCAAGTAGGGGCCTTGCCATTTCTCCCAAGCACTCCCTAGCAGCAAGGCCAGGAGTCAAGTGCTTCTTATATCCCTCAGCTGCCCCTGACCATGACCCTGTGAAGTCACCCGTGGCCTCATGACTGGCCCTGCTGGGTGGCGAGTGCTGGAATGGGGATGGGAACCCCACAGTCTGAGGAAGCAGTGTCCTCTGGTGAAGCTCATTCCTCTGAACCTGTATTTACTGCTCCCTTCCGCGAGTACAAAGGATGAGTAAACAGGTCCCACTCTTGCTCCCAGGATTCCACATTTCTGGCTACCACTTGGGAATCCACTGACGTCTTCAACAAAACACAGCCAAACCCAAGTTCATGTTCCTTCCTCCCAAGTACTGAAGGGAGGGTCGATCCAGCCAGGGAGCTAAGGGCAGCCTTTCAACAGGAAACCAAATCAGACAGACTGCGAAAGCACTGCAAGTCGTTTTGCTCGCAATCCACACTCCATAAACTCTTAAGGCACCTCCTGACCAAACTGGACTCTGGACTCTCAACACGTCTGTACAACACGGGCCTCGCTAGGGATTTGTAACATTTATGGCGAACACTTACCTCCCTGACAATTCCTCCTTGTCAGTAGGACAAAAATGGATTAGCAACAGAGCAGGCTAAGAAGGAAAGAGTAGGGGGCGAGGATGTGGCTAACAGCTTTGCGTTTCCTGCGGTGGATTTACTCTGACAGTTTGGTTTTGCAATATCATCTCATGACCTATAGGAGAATGGGAGTTGCCATGGAAACTGTCTCTTCCTATTATTAGAGAAGCAGACCCTACCTTGCTAAGCAAAGCAGCTTCCTGGCAGTTCCGGGCAGGAAAGTGCTCGGGGAGGACATCCCATGAACTCGTGTGCCTTGGCCCCAACAACGGTCAGGCAGCTGGCAACTGTGCGCACTGCACTCGATCGCTGGCCCTGTGGCCGCCACCAGTCCCTAGGAATACTGCACATTGCGAAACGCAGGCAGCGTGCAGCCACAGCTGAACAGCGTCCTGCTCTGGCCACAGCATTTGTGAGCATCAGCAGGCACGTGTGCCCTCAGATGAGAGAGCGGTTCCCGGGTGTTTACACACATATCCTGTGCTAATAATCTGGGAGCATGAATTTGAGAGCTGGTTTTCTAACACGGGATCAAAGGGGTGGACGAGATGGAGGGGAAAAAAAACAACAAAGGATTTTATGGAGAAAATCAACAACCAACAGCCACTAGGCAGCAGACAACTTTGGATACCTCCCTACCCAAGAGAAACTCTAAAAGCCAGGGCTCTGCAAGGTGGCTCCCTGCCAGTGCTCCCCACCCCACCTGCCAGCACCTGCGCCACGACTGAGGGTCTCCAGGGCACCCTGCCTTGCTGTACCTGCAGAGTTGTGCTCTGGTCCGAGAAGGGAGAACTGAAGAAGGTCGTGACAATGCTCATGACAATTTCAGTAACGTACTTCTCCAGGATCGAGTCCGCGTGCTTCCTGTCGCTTGTGTTGTTACAGGCCTGCAAGGCAACCACATGCTTGTAAACCTCACAGCTAAAACTACCCTGGAACAGCAAGAAGCCCATGACCCTGGCGGCTGGTGCTACGGCACAGTGGGTCAAACTGCCTTCTGTGACACTGGAATCCCATATGACCTGGCTGCTCCACTTCCGATCCAGCTCCCGGCTACTGTGTTTGGGAACTTGCCATCCACCTGGGAGACTCAGATGAAGTTCTTGGCTCCTGTTTTCAGCCTGGTCCAGTGCTGGACACTGCAGCCATCTGAGGACTGAACCAGCTGTCTCTCCTTCTCTCTCCGTAACTCTTTCAAATAAGTAACAGGACAGGACAGGACAGGACAGGACAGGAAAGGAAAGGAAACCATGACCCCACAACTGGAAGGCAAAGGCCTGCAGGTCACTAACCTCTTCCCTAAGAGCACAACAAAAGGGGCCCTGAGCTGTGGGCAGCAGATGAAGGCACCACCTGCAGTGCTGCCATCCCATTAAGGGCACCGGCTGGAGTCCTGGCTGGTCGAGTTCCAGGTCAGCTCCCTGCTAGACCACCCAGGAAAGCAGCGGATGACAGCCCAATGCCTGAACCCCTGCCACCCACGTGGGAGACCCAGATGGCGTTCCGGGCTCCAGGCCCTTGTGGTCAGTTAGGGAGAGAACCAGAGGATGGGAGAGATCTTTCTCTGTCTCCCTCTCCCTCTCTCTCTCACTGTCTCTCCGTAACTCTAACTTTGAATGAATAAATAAAATCTTAAAAAGAAATACTAGAGGCCAGCGCTGCAGCTCAATAGGCTAATCCTCCACCTAGCAGCGCCGGCACACCGGGTTCTAGTCCCGGTCGGGCCGCCGGATTCTGTCCCGGTTGCCCCTCTTCCAGGCCAGCTCTCTGCTGTGGCCCGGGAGTGCAGTGGAGGATGGCCCAAGTGCTTGGGCCCTGCACCCGCATGGGAGACCAGGATAAGTACCTGGCTCCTGCCTTCGGATCAGTGTGGTGCGCCGGCCGCAGCACGCCAGCTGTGGCAGCCATTGGAGGGTGAACCAATGGCAAAAAGGAAGACCTTTCTCTGTCTCTGTCTCTCACTATCCACTCTGCCTGTAAAAAAAAAAAAAAAAAAAAAAAAATACTAGAGCTGGAAGGCCGTAATTTAAGAGAGAGAATAAAAAACCGATCTTGGGGGAAAAGCAGAACGAGTGTGGACGCTGCGGTGCAGAATCACACAACACTCACACGGCGCAGGGCTGCCAAGGCCATCGCTTGCAGCTTCGTGCCCGTGTTTGGCAAGTCTAGACCACAGCTTTCACTTGAGCTTTCACCTGCACCCTACTCAACTCCGCTGTATGAGACTGGCCACTTAGGAGGTTGGATTTTTTTAAGTCAGGTTTTACTACCAAATTCATTAATTAGATCCAAATTTGCTTCTGTCATAAACAATGAATGAAGCAAAGAAAAACCGACCAAGCCTCGTGGACACATGTTGGCGCTGTCTGCAGCGTGAGGAGGCATTTACAGAGGGAAAGGAGTCCGGGCTGGCAGCTCCTGGACTAGGCAGCAGAGGGGTCAGCAAGCTACGGCTGGGGCTGCTTCATGAACACAGCTGGACTGCACAGACTTGCTGCTTTGTCAACGCACTTCACGGCTGTGTGGGTGCCACCAGGGGCTGTGACAGATGCAGAACTGAACACATACACCACACGGTCCTAACCAGAAAACTTTCCAAATTCCAAAAATTAGGCGGAGGTGGTGGGGGGTTGCAGATCAGGCTCCAGGCTCCTAGCTCTGGCCTGGCCGAGCCCTGCTCACTGCAGCTAGCTGGGGAGTAAATCAGCAGATGGAAGAGCTCTCTGTCTCTAACTCTACCCTTTCTGTCTGCAACTCTTTCAAATAAAGAAAATAAATCTGGAGCCTGTAGTGTGGGAGGCAAAGCAACTGCCTGCAGTGCCAGCATCCCATATGGGCGCCGGTTCAAGTCCTGGCTGCTCCAATTCCAATCCAGCTCTCTGCTATGACCTGGGAAAGCAGTAAATGATGGCCTAAGTCCTTGAGCCCCTGCACCCACGTGGGAGACCTGGAAGAAGTTCTTGGCTCCTGGCTTTGGACTACCACAGCTCCAGCCATTGAGGCTATCTGGGGAGTGAACAGCAGACAGAAGACCTCTCTCTCTGCTTCTGCCTCTCTATAACTCTGTGTTTCAAATAAATAAATAATTTTTTAAAAAAGGAAAATAAATCTTAAAAAACAAAAACAAACAAAAAACCCACAAAGATATGGCCCAAAGCCCCCTATTACTGGATTAAAAGACTGGGAGAAATCTGAGTGTGTGTGTGTGGGGGAGGGAGGGAGGGAGGGAGGGAGGGAGGGAGGGAGGGAGGGAGGGAGGGAGGGAGGGACAACACTGCAGTATTAAATGTAGTTCTCTCTTAGAAGGAAAGTAAGTCCACGCAGGCTTCCTGCCTCACACTGAGAACTGCACAGTGACGCAGAAGACACCATGTTCTGGTAGACCCCCACGCACCTCCTCCTCTTCACGTCAGACTCTGACACTGGGACGTGGCTCACAACTATCCTAAGAGTAATCTCGGGACCGACCTCACCGGCTCAGTTCCATGGACAGTGTGCTCTGCCACACAGCGGTCTCCTGGCTGTAGAACAAACATGAAGCTCAGGGTACAACCAAGTCAAACACCTGGAAGCCCGGCCAGCTCTGGGGGAGGAGAGAAGCCAACGGAGAGGAGCACTCAGCAGAGTCCTCAACACCAAACTGCAGGAGGGAGTGCTCGCGCTCAGTCGTGTCCTCTGAGCCACGTGTGGTCAAGGAAAAGACCACCCGACCAAGGCCACTGGCCCTGCCCCAGGTCCTCACTCACACGTCGGTCCTGAAATGGCATGATCTCCCACAAGGCATACCCATCTTCCTCACATCCACACGGGCTGCCACGTGACACATACGTGCACACACGCTCACACACACCCCTGGAGGCCTCACCCTGCAGATGTCCACCAGGAAATTCTCAAAGAGCTTCCACATGTGGTTGCTGGTGTAGATCTCCTTCATCTCCACCTCGGTGTCCACGTAGCAGTGGTTCAGGAAGTTTATGTACGCGATTTTCACCTGCCACAGAGACAAGGTTCAAGAAAACTCAAATCTAAGTGTGGGACTGATGAGCACATCTCCTGTGTGAGAAGCAAGACAGACACGGCCAACTCCCTTTCCCGCCGGCTTGCATTCTGACGTGCTAGTTTTCAATACACACACCTGTGAAGTTAAAAAAAAAAAAAAAGCTTTGGAACAGAATATTTTCATGACCTCAAAGCAAAGAATGATGCAAAAGCTCTGACCACTGAAGTAGGGAAGTCTGACTGCACTAAAGTAAACAAGTCCTCTTCTTCAAAAGGCACTGTGAAGCAAGGGAAACGGTGCGGGCTGGGCCATGCTTGCAGCAGATACGCCGTCCCCAGCCATCTACAGATCTGTCCGGGAGCAACAGGCAGCCCATGAGGAACGTGAAGGAAAACAGCAACCCAACAGTTCCTAGAGGAACATCGTGTGTCCAGAAAGCACTCGAGACAGGGCAGAGCTGGACCTCCTCTAACGTTCCATGGAAGCCACCATGACCAGCGGGAACACGTCCGCACAAAATCCTGCACGGGGACATTCAGAGCTACACTGTTCCCAACAGCCACAGGGTGGAAGCAACTCAGTACGTAAGGACAACTCCACATGAACCGTGCAATGGAGTACCACTGAGCAATAAAAAGATACCAAGTGTTGACATGTGAGATAACCTGGCACAGACCTTGAAACAATCCCACGAAACCAAAGGGTCCCAACAGAGAAGACCGCATAGTGCAGTTTCATTCAAAGGAAACGTGCAGATGATGCAAACCCGTGAAGTCAAAAAGAAGCTTCACTGATGCCCAGGGCTGGGGGTGCTGACACAGGAAGAGAGTGGCTGCAAGCGGGCGCAAGCTGTGACAGGGACTGCGCAAGTCAGAATATCCTGAAAACTTCAGACGTGTAGCCTTTAAAGGCGGGAACTGTACAGTAAGTATCTGTATAAAGTTTTTAAAATTTAAACCACGCTGAGATACCGCCACACGGAAAGCAATCAAGCAGATGTGCTTGTGGGCATTGTGGGCACGCTGTGGAGCAGCAGGAGCCCTGGAGGGCGGAAGGAGGCAAGTGGAACGGACCAGCAACGACAGAGCCCTGCCGAGTCACAGTGAAGACCTGCACCCCACAACCCTGCACGTCCACATCTACACACACGCCCAGCACAGAGAAGTGTGCACGGGGACGGGATATGTACACCAGGCATACACACAACACACAGTGAATGCAGGGGCCAAGATGCACACATGGGATACACACCACGCACAGAAGCCTAAGTAGGGGCTAGGACACGTGCACCAGGCATAATGTATGCATGGGTCAGGATGCACACAGCAGAAAGAAGTATACACACTGGGCACACCCACAGCACACAGAACTGCATGTTGGGCCAAGACACATGCACTGTGCTGATCCTGGCAGCCAAGAGCTGGGACTGAAAGGACTGGAGGAGAGAAGGCCAAGTCACCCTGCAGACCGAGGGAAAGAGCACATGAAGCCTGAGAGGACACCACGAGCCCCTGCTGGGACTGACGGACCTTGGGCCAGGTCAGTCAGGGTGCCACAGTCACAAAGGAAGAACAAAGCCTGGCGAACAAAACCCCACAGTTCAAGGGTGCAGCAGGGTGCCCTCCCAGGGAAGCAGCACGGGATGCCGTTCTCTGTGTTCTTCACCTGGGTGCAAGTCCCGGGGCTGTGCCCTTTATAATCCTCCTGGTAATGGATAGTTACTACGTCTTGCCTCCTGCTGTGTTTCAGATAAAGAAGGGTCAAGAGCAAGCGAACACTTGTTCTAATTCTTTTCCAAGCAATCCTGCAACACACACTCTAGCTCCCTTACCGCACTAACAGGAGTGCAAACTGAATCTGTGCTGAAACATCACGTCCACCTATCTCACCTACAAGAATCCAGACGTCGGATACCACGCTGCACACACAGGCAGGCGTGTGACACACATGCCACCCTTTCTTCTTGTAACTACTGACTGTCATGTGTTATCTCATTAGATATCGTTAGTTCAACACTCACAGAACACAACCGGGGACATTCAAGGGCTGGAATTGTACGCAACTATAAAGAAGCAATCTGTAATCCCTTTAGGGACTGATACGGAAGAAGCGACAGTGCTACAGTACCAAACAGGGATGGGGCAATAGGGCGTATACACTGTGCTTATATGCAGAACTCTAGAAGGATATCAAAGGACATGATAAAGACTTTCTGTGGGGTGGGTGGAGGAAACAAGCTGGGAGATTCTTCCTTTTTCATCATCTGTGATACTTGGATGTCTCAAAAAAAAGCCAAACAGTACAGATATTTTTGATAGTACAGATATCTGATACCATACATGCTGTATATGCCAAATTCATTAATTTACAGTAGAAAGAAATAGTGTATATTTTTAAACACACTAGGAGAGAAGACTTTGTCTTTCGGTTACCAACATACAGAAACGGGAACAGGAAGGTCCAGAAGCACCAGCTCTGAATCTTACAGGTGGGCAGGGGCTGTGGGGCAGTGGGTTAGGCAGCTTCTAGGGGCAACCACATCCCACATTCAGGAGTCAGGTTCAAGGCTGGGCTACTCTGTGCTTGATCCAGCTTCCTACTAATCCACCTGACAGGCAGCAGATGACCACCCACGTACTTGAGTTCCTGCCACCCATGTGGGAAATCCAGAATGGGGTTCCTGGCCCCTGGCTTTGGTCTGGCCCAGTGCCACTCTTACGGGCATTTGGAAAATGACTCTACCACTCTGCCTTTCACATAAATAAATTAACCTTTAAAAAGTCATGTACTTATTGTGTGTGGTAGAATTATAGTTTATTTAACTTCCTTATGATGGCTTATAGTTGCCACATTGTTTCTTGTGGTAACCATCACTGCTGTGGCCAGCTTTGTGGTAGAGAATGACTGATACAGCCTTACACCTACCTGACCTGTGCCCCATGCACTCTGTCTCCCGTCCCTGAAGTTCAATCACCTGCTCTCCTCTGCTTGTCACAATGAGTCAACTCCATAAGGCAGGAGCTTGCTAGCTGCCTGAAGGACACAGAGGAAAGACCAATGTCCCCTGCGTTCCTACCATACACACCACACACTCAAGGGTCTATCTTCTGAGTGAACTGAAATTCCCATCAGCTGCAGGTCTCCACACGGACACTGTGGGGCTCTGCAGGGCAAGGCCCCAGGCGCTGCTGAGAGAGAGCTGAGGGGGCGCGCCGGCACGGGTGCACTCACCTCGGGAATGCAGTCCTCATGGGTGACCACGCGGACGATATCGTCCAGCGGGAGCAGGGAGTTGCACTTGATCTCCGTGTAAACGTTCTTGCCTTCGGTGCACACGGCCAGGAGCTCCACCAGGTGGATGTGGTACATGAGTGGGCTGTTCTCGTCCATGCGGTCACGCTCCGACCTCATCATCTGGATCAGCGTCTGGAAAGATGCTCTGTCGTTGTAGAACACAAGGACATCCTCTCCGGAGTTGACCAGCTGTAGGAGGAACAGGGCTGGGTCACACCGCGGCCCTGCAGGGCTGGGGCGGCCTCGAATGACCAGCTGCAGGAGGAGCAAGGCTGGGGCGGCCTGGAGGTATCTGTCAGCAGAAAGCAACGTGCTCTGAGCACACCTTCCAAGACCTGTCTCACCGGCACAGCTGCGTACACTGGGATCCCATTCCCATGGAGAACTGAACAAACCCTCAGCAACATAACTGCAACGCACAGATGCAGGAAGACGACAGGGGTCCTGCAAACACTTAGGACAGAGAAAGTCTGCACACAGGCATTCATGCAGAATACCAACTGCACAGCTGCACCTGCACGTCCACACCCAACAATCAGGCTAATTCTTCTTTATTAAATGCTCCCACCTTTTTATGCTTTACGAAGTACCCCCTTTACAAATCTTTCCTGCACTGTCTTGCCTCTTCAGTCAGCAAGGATCCACTGCTAGTTAAGCTGTGCTCTCTCTTCAACACTCAACAAAGACTCCAGCCTTTTTCACTGATAACCTGTCCCAGAGGCAGTGGTCTCTCACCCAATCCCAAGGAATAAAGCAACTGCGGCACTACATGAAACAAAGCCATGAGGGGCTGCCACAGAAGGCAAAGTAAGTATGATCATCATCCGCTGCTCGTTAACACAACTGTATGTCCAGACGCCAAGGAAACTCCACGTGGGCTCATGGACCTCCCCGTGCCCAGTTTTCTCATCTGTAAATCGGGGACAAGGGCAACACCCAAGTCAGGTGCTGTTGTGCGGATGAAGGGCACGGTCAGTCCAGCTGCCGAGAACAGCGCCTGGAGTGCAGCAAGTGTCCAGCAGATGTCACCCTCTCACTTCTGCCCATCACTTCCTGCAGGTGCACACCACTGCACTTTCTCCTACAGAAAAGCTGCCCAAGGGCCCCACAGCAGAAAGGGTACAGTGACATTCGAATCGCAGGTCAAACTTACTCTCTTCATCGTACCAGCCCCACCTGTCACTGGGCTGCCACACGGACGCGGCTTGCAGAGCAAGCACCAGGCAGATTCACTCAAGGTTTTCCTCTTTAAAAAGCTGGAAGAATGCCACACCATGGAACCGGGCACCTCTCTCCAGTGCCTGTGTCACAAGACACGCACTTCCCCTAGAGAAGCAGGCAGGGCTTTCCTTCGCGCACAGACCAGCGTCTCCTCGTGAACTGCCAAGCAGAAGCTCTTGTATCACCTCAGTCAGGGGAATGGTGAGAGGCGACGTCTTAATCCGCAGCAGGAGGACGTCGAGCAGGGCCCTAACTACGCTGCATCTGTCTGTTCTCAGAGGAGTTCCAGCCAGCCTTCCTTCACACAGGCAGATTGAATGCTGCTGTGTCAGGCAAGACCTGTGCTTCTCTGTCAACAGCCAAAACTCGCCAACAAGCATTGATGCACACACACAACCCAACAGGCATGTGCACATACACTCTCCCCAACCTCTCCTGGACTCCCGAAGAGGGGCCTTCCTACAGCTAACATGACAGAACTTTTTAGGTTTCTACAGAACAACAGATGGAGGCGAAGAGAAATCCACAATCATCACCTCGGCCATGACCATGTCTTGGCACTTTTTAATAAATTTCCCTTCTGCCTTGACGATAGTCTGCAGGAACTTTATATACTGGACGTTGCGGCCGTGGGTCTCTATGCAGTGAACGAAGTGCTGGACAACTCTCTCGTTGATCTCACTGCACAGCTGGAAGTTGTTCATGAAGATGTGCTGCATCGTCACGGCCTCGAGGATCTACAGGAGTGAGCACAGGGGACACAGGCCAGTCAGGGACATGGGGCCAGAGCCGAGGGACAAAGAGAAGAATGCACTAAGAGCAGAGAAGCTTTTCAACACTGGGAGCCAGGTCTCCCCATCTCAGTCTGTTCTTTTTTATTCAACTTTTCCAGTGACAGGTAACAAACATAGAAAGTATACAATCCTGAGTGCCCAGCTAAGGGACTGAAGCAAGCACGAGCCCTGGACCAAGCAACAGCACAGCCTCCCTGTCCCACTCCACCACTGACTGTTCCCGCCTCTGCGGCTGCAGGGGAGTGTCACCTGCTCCCAAACCTCACACACTCTTCCCACCGACAGGTACGGAAGCTGTGTGTAGGAACGGATGTGTCCTCCCGCACGCTAGTCTGCATGATGCCTGCATCCAGTCCACGGCCAGAGGGCACCGGGGCAGCCCCAGCTGCAGCCTCCTGTGCGTGACAAATGCTCCCCACAGCACTGCTCTGGGTGTGCCTGTGCGTGAACTGAAGGGACACACTTCTCCCGGGTTTTGCTGGGTCACAGTAAAATTACACTTGCCTTGAGAAGGCACAACACCAACCATCTACCTTTTACATCACGACTCTCCCACATCCTTGCGACCACCTAGTACTGGCGGTCACACCTCACCGATTCTCTGATGACCACCTCATCCTGCTCACAGCCCCCTGGGAGCTCCTCTGCAGTGTCGTGATCTTTCCCTTCTTGCCCATCTGAAAAGCCAGGTGCTGTTTGTTACAAATACACTGGGATGAATTCTCGGCTGAATGTGTGCACTGCAAACGCCTTTCCTCTCTCTGCCTGGTCCCTAACTGGGTCAGCTGATGACAGTTTGAAGAAGACAAACTTGACACGATTTTCCTTTCTAATTAGTGTACTCCCGGCAGTGCATCAGCCAGCTGTGCTCACCACGCAGTGAGGAAGACATTCTCATCGTATCTTTCAAAAGATTCACTTCTTATTTTTTCACACAACGTTTTCAGCTCCTGATTTTTATGTCTGGTATGAAGCAGAGGCTTCTACATTTCTAGCTCTTGCCTTTTCTTTTCCTCATCGTGACAGGTAGGTCCATGCCACGACCCAGTGCTGAGGAGTGGACGCGTGTGCATGAGCACAAAGGTGTCTTCTGCAGCCCTGCTCATCAGCTAAAATCCAGACCCTGCCTGGACGCCCACCAGCGAAGGAATGTTTGCAAAACCCTATGGCCACTCTTTGCAACGCCACTTAGCTGTGAAGAACAATGAGGAAATCTTGTACCTCTCCAGTCTGCAAGGGCAGCACAGTGCACCCCGGGAGAAAAGCGAGACGCACGATAATATGAAGAAGGTGGTGCTATTTTTCTCTAGAGAACATACCATGCTCAATGAACAAACTGAAGTCACACACAACTAACTGGAACGCGTGACAGATGCTGTCTCTTGTGGATACGCATTTGTGGGCGGACGGCAGGCCTGTCCGCAGGGAGCAGGTGGAGAAGGAGCCCCTGCTCTGTGCAGCTGAGGTTTACACAATGAGGAATGGGACCAAGAGGCAGAAACAAAGGCCACTGTCCCCACCACCCTGCCCTCCCCTGCCACTCCTATGCACCCCCGGAAGGGTGCACGGATGTCCTCCAGGCAGGCGGTCGGAATGCTCCCTTCTGGAAGGAACAACCTCCAGAGCGCCCGGCGGCACAGACCGTGCTGCCCCCGCCCCCAACTCCTCACCCAGGGAAATGCACACAGGCTCCCGCCTTACCCCAGGGTTGAGAAACAGGTTGATGTGTTTATGCAGCAAGGCTTGATTCTGCTGGTTGCCTGCACAGAAATTCTGCAAAAATTCATGAGCCAGCCTCATGATCTCTTGCATCTTGGTATCCTCAGCCTGTGTGGGAGGAGAAGGACAGAGAGAGAGCTGTGGCCGCAAGGCTGACACCAGCTTCTCCTGCATCCCAGCACTGCAGCGAGGCAGGGCTCACGCAGGGTCTGCTCAGGGCCTGCTGCGTGTGGACGGCAGCACAGAGGCACCGCAGCACCCAACCTGAGCAGCAGCCAGTCCTGTTACACCCTACCAATAAAGAGGAGTTCTTCCCACTAGTCCTGAGTAAAAACAGCTTTACTCAGGACAAAGGCAAGAATGCAAGCTGGGTGAGCATCCGGGGGACCCCACTGTACAGCAATGACCAAACCTTCTGACAGCCACTTCTAGATGCAGGCACTGACCACAGAGCTGGGCTGACCCCACACACACGGTGGGGCCTTCTCTCACCAGGCCCCTGGCTCACCTGCTCAAGGTGCCCAGCACACTTGGTCTCACCTGAACTTCTGGCAGAGTGGGAATGCCCCTGAGTTCAAGTTGAGGCAACTGTGCTGACCGTGACTCCTTCCCTTGTCTCCCCACGTTTTTACCCTGAGCCCGAGGTTTGCCTTTGGCCAAGTGGGACAACAGTTGCCTGGGCAGTCCCCTCGTGTGCCTCTGTGATTCTACTCAACAGATGCTGTGACCCTCACACCAGACTAAAAGCACAGTCAGTACAGGTCGAGTTCCACACTCAGAGGGAGCAGCATTTCAGAAACCTACGGCCATTCTGCCCAATTCTAAACAAGCACACATTTAGCACAGCAGAGTGGACGCGTCCTTCCTACCCACACACCCACGATCGTCCCCCTGACTCTGGGCGTCATCAGCTGCGCTCGGGCAGGACTGTGCAGCCGTGAGGAATGCAGGCACCCATCTCATCCAGGGTAGACGGTCTCCTGGCTGTGCGGCCTGGAGAAACACTGACCTCCTCAGACACGGAAGCGCACGTTTCCTCTATGTGTCATGAAGACAAACTGACAACACCCATGTGCAGGCTTGGACAGCGAGCACTCACTGAACGTCAGCAACTGGTTCTCATCTACACTGAGCTCAGCAAGCTTTGTCCTCGGGGTGACGCAGTTCATACGTCAGGTGCCCTGTTCCAGAAGCCGAGTTCAAGACCCCCTGCAAGTACTCCTGTAAGCACCTAGAATTTAACCACCAACCACAGCTGAAGTGCTGTATACAGGTGCTCGGCTCTGACCGACCCAGGTCTGCACTTTGCCCACCTCCGGTCTAAAACAGCTGAGAACACAGGACACAACTGTCTAGCACAGGTGACATGGCAAATACACAGAGCAACTAGAAGGGACTTGCACTACCTGTGTCTCTCACTAACCGGGGCTGCGGGGGGCCTTCCAGCTCTAAGAACTGAGAGGGGAGGGACAGAGAGCTGCAGCCGGCTGACAGCGTGGCCTCAGCTGTGCGTGCGTCCATCTCCTCCACTGGAAAGCGAGTCTGCTGGCATCAAGGACTCCGGAGCCTCCTAGCCGAGGTGGATTTTTACAAAGCCAGAAAGCTCAGGAGACATCTTATCACAGCCTGGTGGGATCTGTGCTCTCCGCGTGTGTGTCCACACAAACGTGTGCCTGTAGACCAACAGTGCTCTGTGAACGTCTGTCTCTCACTAAGGAAACCGACAACAGCCAAGAGAAAGCCATGGTCACAAACTACCCCTGAGGTCCTTTACACCTGGGGAGGGAGAGGGACTGGCAGGCCCAGTCCAGACACCAGGCGAGTTCAGAGGGCAGCAAGCCCACAGTAACTGCCAGTCAGCTACGCACCTGCCCTCTTCAGAGGGACGAAGCCTGGTGTGCCTTATGGCTGTGGAAAGGCGGGATGCGCCTCTTCACAGGGTTCCCTGTGGGGCAGCTCACAGAGAGGCAGCAGGTGCAGAGCGGGTGCAGGCCCAGGCTCCACACACGTGGGCCGTCCTGAGCCCCTAGAACCGCAGGCCTCCTCTAACACAGAGCTGAAGACAGAGCCAGCTCCCTCGGCTGGGTTCTCGGGGACAACAGGAGCTAAACAATGCAAAGGCTGCACCTTGAGGCCCACTCCCTGCAAGCAGTCGGCAGACGGCCTTCTTCAGGCCACTCATGCCCATCAAGGCCTTCTCTCACGGTCACTTGTGAACCCAACAGGCTGGAGACTGAGCCTTGGCGTGTGGAAGCTCCCCAAACCCCAGGGTGCCTATCGACAAAGCGGGCCCAGCACAGCTCCTCAGTGGGCTTCACATGTGTTCTTGGGTGCCGTGTGACCCTACACAGATGCTAAGCACTGCTCCCCTCCCCGAAGCCCCACCAAAGACAACACCTAGGAGGCAAACCCCACTTCCAGCCGGTGGGGAGGAAACTCGGATCACAGAGCCCCAGAGCAACCTGAACACAGGGCCTGCTGTGGGCTGACCACCGAGGACTCCGAGCGGCCATGCCGCACGCCCGCAGGGGCATCTGAACCACGCTCCGTGCGGTTCCTGCACTTGCCCTGAAACCGCTTTTGTCACAGTCACAGCGTGGGGCGCCCACCTTCTCGTAGGGGATCTGCAGCAGCTCCAGCACCACGGCGTGCGCGCCCATGTTCCGCAGCAGTCGCTGCTGCTGCTTCCTGCTCTTCCTCACTGAGGCGCTCTCCTGCACGCAGAGTTTGCTGAGCCGAATCAAGATCTGGCAGAGAAACACCGGTCTCAGAAAACCAGCGACCAGAGTTGGCCAAGGGCGCAGGAGCAGGGGGCAGGGACGCACACGGGGTCACAACACACAGAAACCGCCACCAGGAAAGGCAGTGTCCCTCCTCCCTGCACGGAACCCAACCAACGGACAACTACGGACACAACTTCCAGAACAGGCAGGGATTACGGCTTCAACAGCCAGAGGGCCAGTTTGAGAGAGATCAGGCGAAGCAGACGACCAGAACCACCGCCTGGACGGTGCGGGGAGATCACTCCTGGGTAACAATGCACAAAGCCCCCCCCCCCCCCCCCCCCCGAACATCCTCAAGTGACCCTTCCTAAGGAACTGCAGCTCTTGGTGGCTGGCACGCGCGCATCCCGACAGCGAATCCGTCGCTCTGGTGCAAAGCTCCGGCAGGACCTGGGGCCCGCAACAGGTGCAGGGACTGCAGACACACGGCCCAGTGCAGGGCCAGTGGCAGAGTGCGGATCTGACCCTTACCCTCTGGTCTCCCCTTTCACCCTGTCCAACTTCACGTCCAGACAAAAAACCTGGAGCGTCTGCTGCTTCAAGCTGACCGTTGGAGGAAATGAAAGCACCTCAGAGCCCACAGCAGCAGGCCAGCTCACCTCCTTGACCACCCTGTAGTTGTAGCTGCTGGCGCTCTCGTGCTTCTGCGACTTGTTGTTCCCCTCCTACGGAGAAAAGCAAAGACAGCTGTGGCACGCACAGCTTTCAAACAAACCACTGTCTGTTGGCTGGGGTGAGCACTCCCTTCAGGAAAGAACGGGGGCTGTACACGGTGTCCAGCAGTCGTATGGGTTTGTACACGTCATTTACTCACACTCACTCTGTGATAGAGGCCAGGCCAGCCAGGGCCACAGCACAAGTTCATGGTCACATGTTTCTGTACAGGTGACCTGGTGCTCAGCCACTCTACAGCTGAAGTCTTGAGACAGCTGTCACTCTGGGATGTTACAGGCTGGTCTCTCAGGCCTCAGCCCAGCCCTTCCTGCATTTACTCAACCCACGTAGGATGCATCCTGGCCCACAACACCTGCTGTCTGCTTTGCAGCCCAACACAGGCTCTGCTCACCTCTGCTTTCTTGTGTTCATTTTCTCCAGAAGCACCGTCCATGGTCTCATCGGGCCCCTGCCCCTTGTACACCCAGAGCTCCGACTTCTCCACGATGGACCTCAGCTGATCCAGGTCCTGCTTGATCTGTTTGTAGTTGTCCACATCCTGGCTGGTCACCAGCAGCTGGACCTGAAGGAACACAAGCCATCAGATGTGCACAGGGGCATCTGAGGGGTGCAGCCTGGCGCCGGCCCTCCATCTACCTGCTTGAAGGCCTGTAGGACCTCCTGCCTCTGACTGAAGTGCCGGAAGAGCAGCTGCAGGGCCCCCGACACCAGGGGCGGGTAGTCGTGCATGGTCAAGTGCAGCAGCACGCGCAGGAAGGTCCTGCCGCCGTGGTCATCCAGGTCCAGCGGCGTGTTCTCCTCACTAGAGAGCACGAGAGGGACAGGCCACATGAGCCACAAGTGCCTCTCCCCCCCACCCCCGGCGACTAGATGTCTGGTGCTCTATCCACTCTCTGTGTGCTGACTTCTCCTTACGCCAACACCATCTGGACGTGTCCTCAACACTGCAGAGATTATATGACTCTATGTCATCATGGCCGAACCTGAAACCAAAGCCCCGGCCCTCTGGTGGCAGGAAGACTGGCAGCATAGCCAGATCCCCCGCCAGAATCACAGGGCTCTCCCACCGGGCTTCACTTGCACTCTGAGGACTGCAAACAGACGTGGTTCTCCTCTGTCCCGGGGCTCCTGCGTGTTCCAGACCCTGCAGACTCTCGAGTGAAGGCCCAGCCTGCTGGCTTTCTAGTCTGCAGCTCTCTGATGTCCTGGCACATCCCAAGTCCCCTGATCATGTACTTGGAGGCTTTAATGCCTAAAAAGGCCCACTTGCTCACTGTTCTGTGCCTAACTTGTCACAAACTGGAACAGGCATGACCATGCACTCAGAGGGCCCTCCTGGAGAAGCGCTGCCACAAACCAACCTCACAGGGCACAGTGGACCTATCCGAGGTTATTTCAACGCCTGTGAGGTGACTCTGTGTTAATTTATGTCACTGAAAGATTGACAAGCACATCCTGGGTCAAGCTGCAGACACTATCACCAGTGGGCACTGCTACCCAATGGCTGTGCCAGCCCCTGGCTGCACTCAGAGAGGTGACAAATGGGCTGGACTCCCTGGTCACAGGCTGATGAGAGGGCTGAACAGGGATTACTGCACCCCTGCTCTCTTCTGGAGGTGTGGGGAGCACGGCAGGCTCGGGTCTCCTGCAGGAGTGCCATCACGCTGGACCCAGACATCCCGTGTAGCTTTTCAGAAATACATTTTCCAGCATTAGGAAGAATGTAGCACACCCAAGTGCCATGGGTTTTAATATTAAGTATGGCTGACACTGGGGGTTCCCTGGCAGCGTGCACTCTGCATGCAGTCCCTCCCACACCAACACCAGGCTCACCGGTGGGGTTTGCTCAGGGGAGCAGGACAGGAGCAAGTACAGTGCAAGCACAGATGTGAGAGCACCTGCATACAGCAGGCTCGTCCCTACGGCAGACTCGTTCCTATGCCGGCTGCCACACTGGCAGGAAGCCCAGGGTACCCACAGTGGGGCAGGGGACAGATACCCCTGCCAAGGGGCCAGAAAGCTGAGTAAAGCAACAACTTGGACATGCTGGCCCCAGGAAGTGACCTCAGGAAACTCACAGCACAGGCCCGGCAATGAGCACAGAAGAAGGAGCCAGATCACCCCCTCAGCTCAGGGAACTGCGAGAGGTAATCAGACCCGGTGCTTGACTCCTCAGGCTGCTGAAGTCGACTCTACCAGCAACCGGCAACCAATCCAAGCGTGCTGGCTCTAAGAGCCAGGAGCAGGGGGTACTGCCATCCACTTTAGGCTCTGGGCAGATGCGTTCACATAAATAAGACAACGTTTTACGCCAGCAGTGAGCAACATGATGCCTCCTAAGGGCTCACACGCCAGCAGCAGGGAGACAGACACGCCTGTGCTTTCTCTGCTGAGGGAGCCGGGAAAGCCACAGGGGTCAGACGCATCCTCCAGGGGACAGCATGAGCAAACCCCGATCTGTTTCTAGCCTGCTCTCTTCCAGCTCTTTGTTCTGCTGCAATTTCCCCTTCACTTAAAAAAATCTTGAAATGTACATATGCATAAGGGGCCTTCAAAAAGTTTGTAGAAAAATGGAATTACAAGTTAGGTTTATTTGGTGCAAACAAACGTTGAAATTCATGCAACGTTTCTTCAGAACACACATTTCCCACCAACTTTTTGAGGACCCTCTTATTGTAGAAAACCACAGAGCTTTTCTGGCTGTGGCAGGATGTGTGCACGCACACGCACACACGTGTACACATGTGTGCATGTCCATGTGCACAGTCCAGCCAACTAAGGTGACTCTGGCTTGAGTACTAGGAGTCCCCAGGAGGGCACTAGCCCCACCTAATCCCAGAGACTGAACGTTTACTGCGATAGTCACAGAAATGCCTTTGAGAGCTGCAGAAGGGCAGCCTTCCAAACGGCAGAGCCGCCTCCGCAACAGCAGCTGAAAACACACTTTCCTTCCTCCAAAGATGCCTTCTGCTTGCTCCTCGATGTGTTCGAAGTCGAGAGCACCTGCAAAGTCAGAGACGCCGCTTCAGGGGCAGGAAGGCCTGAGCACAGAGCTGGTCTTCCAAGCACGCAGCTACTGGGCTCATCCCAAATCCTCAGACTCAGACACTGCCATGCCGGGGAGCCAGGCGAGCCCAGAGACCCTACTCAGCGCTCCATGGCCTGCGCTCGGCCCTCCCTGCCCGCTACCAGGCCGCTGGACAGCAGCAACCTTGTGCCAAGGAAGCCTGGGGCCTGGCAGTGGGGGTGCCCAACAACGCTTCCCTGACCGTCACCGCTACTTCCTGGGCAGGGACGAAGGGCCAGTGTGAGGACGGGATGCAGTGCACACCCAGGTCCCTTAGACTTTTGCTTGTGACAGTTTTTGTTTGGGGGCTCGGGGTATTTGGAGGAGGGGTATGCTGTAGGCAAACACACAGTGGAAACCTTGGCTGCCACGTGTCTAGCAGAAGGAAATGAGACTTATCCCAAAAGGAATCTGGGCTTGTCCCATGATGCCCCTGGCTCAAAATCAGCGAATCCTAGCAAGCTGCTTTGACTACAATAATCCCCAGAGGCATGCGTCCTCTGCTGTTCTGGAAGCTGCCATGTGTACCCAGCTCTCCTGAGGCCAGCCCGAGCACACCTGATGACGCGGGGTCACTGACCTGGGACATTACTGGGCCCTTCAGGGCTGCTGCTTCCGGATGCCGCTTCTGTCGTCTGGGAGTTGCTTTCGTCAAACTCCCGCTTGAATATGCACAGGAGGCAGGAGATGCGGTAATCCAACCTCACGTTCAAAATGAACTGCGGGGTCAAGCGGGGACAGCAACAGACCGGTTACACAGCCCCATCACTCTCCACACACAACCAGGCCAAGAGCCATGCCGAGGGCCTCCAGCACCAAGACTGCACCCTGGCCACACCCACGTCACGCGACACCGGCTCCAGGCCCAGCACTGAGAAGAGCGAGGTAGCTGCTGTGAACGGAGGGATCAGACGAGCAAACTCACTCTTTACTACCAAAACGTAGCTGCCTGCTCTGACAGAGGCACAAACGCCGGCCCCCTCCGCCTGCATCTCCTGAACCCCACCCCCCGCCCACCACGGCAGAGTCCCTGGTCTGCTGACTGCCACCAGGATCGAAGGGCACGTCCCATCAGCCAGCACCATTCGAGGGCTCAGGAACACCCTTCCTTCCTTTCTCCCCTTGTCCATGCTGAGCCCAAGGGACAACCTGGCCCCACCTCGGAGCTGCACCTCTCCAGGCACGGTCACCGGCCCGTGTCCCGCCAACCATCAGACACCTTTCTGGTATCTTGGGTAAACTTGGAGTTCTAGGTGTCATCACAACTGGGCTGGAGGATGCCTGGGCAGCCGGTGAGGGGACAGCCTCTGAGTCACAGGGCTCGCGGCAGGAGGAAGCCCCACTCTCATCCAACATGGGTGGGTGTCACCG
This sequence comes from Oryctolagus cuniculus, assembly GCF_964237555.1. Lineage (NCBI taxonomy): Eukaryota > Metazoa > Chordata > Mammalia > Lagomorpha > Leporidae > Oryctolagus > Oryctolagus cuniculus. The sequence continues at coordinate 121,058,824 of NC_091441.1, forward strand.
AAGCCACTGAGGGCTGGAGGAAAGCAGAGGCAGGGGCAGGGAGGGGTGGATCTGCCCTCTCCCTCCAGGAGCTGGGACCTCAGAGCTGCAAGTTCCCAGCCCTCAGCTCCGCGTGGGCCTCAGGCCTAAGACTCAGACCGAGTCAGCACAGCGCCCAGCCCCACAGCTGTACGAGGCAGTCTCGGTCCAAACCCCTCAGGCATTCCTGTGCAACTCTGCGGGTTCCGATCCTCTGCAGACCCCACCCTGGGACACCCTCGGAGGCAGCCCTGCCTTTACTGCTGCCTGCCTGGGCTCCCTCAACCTCGGCCAACCTCAGGACCATCGACCCTTCTGTCTGTGCCACACACTTCACCTCGGCAGCTCACTCCTGCTGCTCCGCCCTCTGCCGCACTCATGGTTTCCGCCCAAGGCCCACCCTGCCACAGTCCAGACCCCTGATCATGCTCCCCTGGCCACTTACAGAACCAACCCCGCCCCTGCCATTCACCCCCCGGAGGCACTCGTTTTTAGGTTAGCACCTGCACAGGGGCTCGCGGCAGACGGAACACTCAACACTGCAGGCACCAGTGCCTCCTCGAGCGTGCGCCACGCTGCTCCCCCTCCTGCGGTCCCATGCCTTCTCAGCCCAAAGTGACCTGCATAAGCTGCCCAGAACCCCAGCAAGGTCCCCTTGCTTCTGCACAGATCTCACCCCTGCCGAAAGCCGGATTCCTGCCTCCTCCACGGACACTCTCTGCCCCCGCCACACGGAGTCAGAAGCCCTCTCCTCTCAACACAACCTCCGGCGCGCACAGCTCCAGGACACCCACACCCCAGGAGACCCTGAGTCCTGGGAAGAACCCATCCCAGTCATCTCTGCAGCCCTCCCAGGGCCAGCCCACGCCCCAGGAGACCCTGAGGCCTGGGCGGAACCCGTCCCAGTCATCTCTGCAGCCCTCCCAGGGCCAGCCCACGCCCTACACACGACTCACAGTCAGCAACACGTGCAGAAAGGAGCCGGCTGACCACCATGGCAAGCAGCCTATGCCTTGTCACTCCTGATCAGCCTGACCCTGTGTCTCTGGGGATACACAGCCCAGGGCCCGGATGCCTCTCCTTACTTCTGGTCAGGCACAGATTCCATGAGCTTCCTCCCGCCCTGGGTGACCTACATGGTGCATTCTCACCGACGCTCTCAAGGCTACGGCAAGTGCAATCTCAGGCACGAACATGTGTGAGTGCTGACTGTATCCCAGGACAGGAATAAGCCACACAGCAACGGGGAGAAAGGAGCCAGCAGGATTCTCTGCAGGAAGAGGCAGGCGCTGCTGGGCAGACACCTGCGCCATGGAGCAGGAGAGAAGCTCAGGCCGCTGGGGGAGCTGCAAGCCCCCTGGAAACTGTGAGGGTCTCCCACCAGGACTGTACCCCCTCCTGCTTACACAGGACCTGGCCCTGACAACCATGCTCTCTCACACAAAGCCTCTCTCAACTGAAACAACGACAAAAAGACAGCTTCTTGGTACCAACCTCACTCCCTGAGTGGTGACCAACTCCCCTGACTCATCTCTCACGCCCTCAGGGACCAACCTGTTCCCAAACGTGTCCGCACCTCGCACTCCACACTCACGCTGCTCCCTCTGCTCTGAGTACCTCCTGGGTGGCCCTCCAGCTAACTCCTCACTTCCGACCACATCATCTTTTTTTTTTTTTTTTTTTTTTTGGACAGGCAGAGTGGACAGTGAGAGACAGAGAGAAAGGTCTTCCTTTTCCGTTGGTTCACCCTCCAATGGCCGCCGCAGCTGGCGCGCTGTGGCCGGCGCACCGCGCTGATCCGATGGCAGGAGCCAGGTGCTTCTCCTGGTCTCCCATGGGGTGCAGGGCCCAAGTGCTTGCGCCATCCTCCACTGCACTCCCTGGCCACAGCAGAGAGCTGGCCTGGAAGAGGGGCAACCGGGACAGAATCCAGCGCCCCGACCAGGACTAGAACCTGGTGTGCCGGCGCCGCAGGCAGAGGATTAGCCTAGTGAGCCGTGGCGCTGGCCCCGACCACATCATCTTAATGCAGAAAGGAAAGCACTCCCACCCTCCGCCACAGAGGTCTCCATGCCACCCTGGTCCTCCAGGATCCTGCAGCAGCCAGAGCCCCTCTACCGTGGGACACGGCTCAGGCTGAGCCGAGTACACGCCCACGCCCCGGCCAGAATCAGGTCCCCAAGCAGCAGGAATTCGATCCATTCATTTGTTGGTGCATCCCCAGTGCTTAAAGACACTTGATACCATCTGTCTCAGTAAATGCTGGCTGAATGAAAGACGGAGGGCGGGAGGGAGGAGAGGGGAAGCAGTCTCTAGAGCTAAGGGAACCCTGAACCGAGTGATGAACACCAGGCAGGGGTCCGGCGGCACAGGGCAAGGGGAGTGAAGTCTGAGGCACGGGGCAGGTGGGAAAGAGCAGAAGCCAAGGCTGAGGCAGTCGCGGGCGCCGCAGGAACAGGGGTGCGGCTGGGAGCCGTGGGGAGGAGGGGACAGCTGAAGGGTTTAAGAGGAGCTGCTCACATCGACATTGAAGAGCAGCTCAGGACTCCATCAGCTGCTCCCGGGCTCCACCGAGGCAAAGCGAGGCAGCAACCTCCCGCCACGGCCCCGCCCCCGCCCCCGCCCAGGCCGACGGGTACCTGCAGGATCTCGATGATCTTCAGCTTGGTGTCCATGACCATGATGTCCTCCTTCTCGGGCTCCGCCTGCTTCACGTTGCCCTCAGGTGCGGTGGCCATGGGGGTCATAGGCAGAAAGCCCCCACCCCGGAGCACCACCTGGGTCATCAGCTCCCCAACCCCGTGGATGGACCTCATCACGTTGCTGCCTGCAGGGCCAGGGGAGACCAGGGTCGGGATGACGCTCCACAGCGCTCTGCACACGTGGGGAGGGCGCCTCACTCCATGGCCCTCAGCATTCGGGGACTGGGATGTTGGTGCCAGCAGGAAGGGGTCTTCTGGGAGGGGTGGGCAGACAGTGGGCTCCTGAATCCACCAGGAGCGTTTCTGTGGGGATTCTACAGATAACTACTGCGCACGTGCACCGTGCAGGGAACGAGGCCAGAGAGGCCACGCTGCACAGTCCCTGGCGCCGTTTCACCCGGGGTGCACTACAGCCACTCCAAGAGCTCAGGCCGCTCATCTATCGAATGGGGATGAGGACACTCGAGGGCAGGACTGAAGCTGCTGCAAATGCCGAATGACCTAGCCCAGCACCCAGCCAGCCGTGGGCGGTAGAGCAATGTGTGTCCTGTGCTGCGGCTGCGGAAGGCCAGTGAGCAGTCATTCACACCCAGTGAATGCACATGCAGACCCTGACTCTAAAACATGTATTTACAGACAGACCAAGGTGGGGTTCTCCATTCAGGGGTGTGAGTGGGTGCGGCTGGAGAAGAGCCACTCGACTTCCCGTCGGAGTAAGACGGAAGGCAGGGAGCAGAGGGAAAGTGAGGCGGCATGAGGCAGTGCATCCGGCAGAGTGGCCAGGCACCTTCAGATGAATCTGAGACCGCCTCCAGGCTTCGTCCACACTGGGATTTGTAAGGGCGTGGGGTGCACTTCTCCCTGTCATTGCTCTTCCCTGACACAGGGCTTCTTCTTTGACTAGGGCTGGTCAAATTCCTTCCAAGGTTTTGTAACCTGACTTTATCACACTGGGTAACCCACTTGGCCCTGAGCAGAGAGGATTCTTCTGGGATGTTCTCCATGGGAGGATGGGGGAGGCTGGGACCACCTACAACGTGACCGGGGCAGGGGAGGATTGTGCTCTATAACACACCGGGACTGTTAATGCTCCTGCTTGGCCCCGTTCTTTCTCTCTGCCTAACAGAATTAGATATCAAGATGCAGGCCAGGTTTTAGTTCATCACTGGGGAATGTTATCATCAATGGACTCATGAACATAAAGAGAGATACACATCACAAAGCAAGGTGATTTTTTCAAAGTGTTCAGCAAAATGGAGACTCCCATGTCTAATCACAGAGCAAAGACAGCAACATGGGGCTCACCACTAGCTCTAAGTCTCAGGGTATGGGTGTCCATGGCACTGGCCATCTGCTTGTCTATAAAATGCTGACACTGCAGATTGGGGAAGGGAAGAAGACAGGGAGGTGCAACACGGGCAGCACCGGATGGGCTGAGAACGCAGGCACCGCCAGGCCTGCCCATACCACCCCTTGCCCACCAAGGTACCTTTGCTCTCCTCTCCCTTGGCCATCTTGCTGACAGGGAAGATGGTCGTCACGTGCACACAGTCTAATATGGCCAGGAGGATCTTGGTTAACCGCAGGAGGTCGGAGAAATTGTAGAACCCGAAGTATATGAGGTTCCTAGCTAAATTCACAACCTATTGTATAGAGAAAAGAAGATGGCATTAGACTAGCAGCGTCCTCTGGCTCCCTGGATGAAACCAGCTCATACTTCACAGCTCTTCTAACCTTCCCCATGTAAGAGAAGCCACGCATTATGCTTGCAGTGTCTGCATAAAATTCAGAAAAGAGAAGAATTTAAAAAAAAATTAAAACCTACCAAACTACTCTTTGCTTTCATGAGTTAAAGCAATCAAATGAATCCATCTGCCTGGCTTCCCAAGGCCAACACTGCGCCAGCCAAGCTGCACCCAGCAAGTCACAGATATCAGCAACAACAGAGCCATCACCAGTAAAAAAAAAAAAAAAACTCCAAAAAGGCCAGGGCTGTCCGCGTTTTCACTGCCAGGTAAAGAGGATTTATTGCTTATCATGTTTGCCACCTCATTCATCCACAGCAGACCCCGAGGACAGTGTTTCTCTCCCACCATTTTTACAACCAAGAACACTGCAGGCCTAACACCCCATCATTTCCCATGATTCCATTCACCTTGCACACTCCTTTTAAGTACCTAACAGCTGTTAGGCAAAGCCAGCGATTATCAGTTCTGAGTTATCCTGGAAGAGCACTGGGCTCAATTCTTTTTCATTAAAAGCAGAGCATGGTGGGAAAAAGCACCACCTACTGAAACATTTTTTGTCTTCTCAGTAGAACAACGGCCAACAAGAAGCAGACAACACACACAGATGGCTTCACTGAGCATTACCTCAAAGGTGAGCTTGTTTTTCTCCTTATCAGAGAATGGGAACCTCTGGCAAACCACGTCTCGCAGGTACTCCTCCACGAACTCCATGGTCTGGGAGAACCTCTCCTTGATGTCATCTTTGGAAGTCCCACTGCTATCATAGCTGAAAGACAAGGAGGAAGGAGGGAAGTGAGACCCTCGGCTCCTCCCACTGAAGGCCTCCAGGGCTCCTGAGCCCCAAGTCAACACCCTCAATGCCTGACAGTGACCTTGCTGCACCTCTGTCCTCAGCACCACAACCAATTGTATGCTTCAGCACCTGTTTAGTGCCTGCACCCCTGCACAGACAGCTGTGCATCACACACACAAGTATTTGCAGAACAAAAGACAGACAGAAACAAGATGGAAAACAGTCGTGTGTCTTGCATATTCCAGAGGATGAAATAGGTGCCCTCTACTTAGTCTGACTTGAACTACACCCCTCTGCTGCGAGTTACTGGCCCCTGTAGGCCGTCTCCAGCACTGCACGGGGCGTGGCCGGGTCCGCAGAGCAGGGGAAGGAGCGGTGCTCACTCGTCGATGGCGATCTCCGAGGGGATCTCTGACCAGAGGCGGGCGTACTTCACAGGCGTGACCTGCTCCTGCGGGTCTCGGTCCACATGCATGTGCAGCATGAGGCGGCAGAAGGATGCCCGCAGGTCGTAGGGCAGGTTCTCGTCCGACATGCAGCGCAGGATGAGGTCCACGTCCAGCTGGCCCGAGATGTCGTTGATGGCCAGGTACTGGCGGTCCAGACACATCCTAGCGAAGAGGTTCAGCTGGTACCTGAGACGAGAAGAGCAGCCCCCGGGTCACTCTCCAGCAGTCACCAGGGCTGAGGAAGGGGTCCCGCTTCCCAGGACTTGGACATCAACTCCCTAGATGGCCAGGTGGCAACTGGTTGCAGCTCTGTGCCCAGAAGGGACAGTGGCTGGGGGATGACCCTACACATGTCTATGCAGCTGGGCGGGCAGGGACTTCTCTGACTGTATTTCACTACTCCCTTGTTTATATTACAAAACACCTGAGATGTTGTCTGCTTGGTTCACTTCAGCTGTGTCTTCACACAGTATATCAGAGACCAGCTATCACCAACACAGAGTCTGATTAAAATTTTTATATGTTTAGGATGCTCTGTCGTGCTAGCCACTCTCTAATTCCTACACCTGAGCAACACGTGATGTAGTCAGGTGGGAGGTGCCTCCCTTTCCTCCTCGCACACTCACCAGGAAACTCCAGGAACTTGACAGACACCCTCCTCACGCACCTGCAGGAAGATGCAGGAAGCAGACAGGAGGCACACCTGCGTGTGAAGTGGTCAGAGCACCAGGAGCTTCCCATCCGGCAAACACTGGCCTTCAGTACCACCAGTGACTATGGCTTGAGAAGACTCTCAGCCCACCGGGTACTGGGGAAAGGCAACTGCAGACTGATTCCACTCCATAATCTTAGGATGAGCAGAGGTTAAAAAGCATCCCAACAGCCCATGCCGCGGCTCACTAGGCTAATCCTCTGCCTGCGGCACCAGCACCCCAGGTTCTAGTCCTGGTAGGGGCGCCGGATTCTGTCCCGGTTGCCCCTCTTCCAGGCCAGCTCTCTGCTGTGGCCCGGGAGTGCAGTGGAGGATGGCCCAAGTGCTTGGGCCCTACACCCGCACGGGAGACCAGGAGGAAGCACCTGGCTCCTGGCTTTGGATCGGGGCAGCGCGCCGGCCATGGCAGCCATTTTGGGGGGTGAACCAACGGAAAACAAAGACTTTCTGTCTGTCTCTCTCCCTCACTAACTCTGCCTGTCAAAAAAAAAAAAAAAAAAAGGCATCCCAATAGCAAAGTTAGCCAAGGGCAATGGAAACAAAAGCTGCCACTCACAACAAAGGGAATGGACAACGCTAACATGTGGTGTAGGATTCTCTAGGGAAGTTCAAAATAAGAGTATCGTCCGACCCAGCTCCTGGTGTGCAAGAGACAGACACTCACAGACACACAGGGACAGATGTGCATGACGACGTCTCCGGTATGGGAACCTCCAGCATGAACAAGGGGTTTCTGTACTACGACTGACAGGCAAGGAGCACCCAACACAGAAACACCACTGAGGAAGGGAGCAAGCTTCAGAATGGTACCCGGACTGTGGGGCCGCGTTGACAAATTCATCACACGGAATACTCGTTCTGACTGACAGGTGCACACGGAGTAAAACACACAGCACTGAGCACGTGAACAACACACAAGAACGGGAGGCGCAAGAACAGAAGACAGGAAGTGAGGAGGGGTGTTTGGAGGCAGCCTCAGCATCACTAAGGGATCCTGGAGTACCACTGCACCTTCCCCGCCCCTCCCTTTTCTTCTCTGACCATTTACTGGCTCAACACACTCCCTGCCTGTCCCTTCCAGCAGGCCTCAGAGCAGGGCCCAGGAGGCACTGGGGAGGGAAGGCGACAAGCGGCACAAGCGGGAACGCACCAAGGAGAGAACACCTGGGAGTGCCGACCACCATGGGGATGACGGCGGCAAAGCGGGAGCCAGGACAGCCCAGGCGGCCTCTGCAGGTGCTGGAGAAGTGCGTGCTCTGGCGCACGGCGGCACACATAGAGGTCACAACTGCACACACGCCTTCTAGCTGCCTATAAACACTCTGAGACCGGCATGACTGCCTCCAGGTGCCGATGAAGAAACTGGAGCAGTCCAAGAACAAGTAAGGGGAGAGGTCGGGACTGGAACCCAGGCAGCCTCACCCCACAGCCTGACCCCTACAATCCACGTGCGCCACAGCTCGGGCTGCCGCGAGGGAGCAATCCTCCTTTGGGGCCTAGACAGCCGACAGCAACCGACTCCCCGAGCTAGGATGAAAACACACTTGGCCATCGGGAGACCGCCTGCCTTTCCGCCCGGTGGTCACGGCAGACGCCTTGGCGTCACCAGCAGACACGAGCCAGCCTGCCCTGACCGGCACCCGCGCGGCCGCTCACCGGTAGTAGCTGAGGACATCTCGGTCTTCCTTCTGTCCCTCTTTGGCGTCCTGGGCCAGCTCCCGCACGCTCTTGCTGCGCACCTCTTTGTGGCTGTCTCTCCAGAACAGCCACACCTCCTCCTCGTCCTCGCCAGCCTCCAGGGCGCTCTCTCCGCTAGACACCCCTTCAAACTCGAAACGAGAAAGAACCAGCCTGCAAGAGACGAGGAGAACTCGGCACTGCTGGACGCCAGCTTCGCCTCAGCCTGAGGCACCAGACCACCCCCGGCACAGACCCACAGAGCTGTCACCTTCTTCAGACTGCAACCCAGGGTCCCCCCGGCGGTGACCGTGCCGCCCAGTGGACATCCAGCAGTGGACGACAGGAGACACCAGTGCAAGGGAAAGGGCTGCTGGCACCCAGTGGCGAGAACGGCCGCCGACAGCAGAGTAGGGACCCCTCCCCCAGTCATCTGGCCTCCAAAGCCAAAGCACTGAGGAGGAGAAACCCTGCATGGACCTGTACCCTAAATTAAATCATTCATAAGATACACACACACGCAAACAGAAACCACTGATGTCGTTAGCACTTCTTTAATACTGTCACTATCCATATGGTGCTGGTGCTGTGCGCAGCAGGTTAAGCCACCACCTGCGACACTGGCATGCCATATGGGCAATGGTTCGTGTCCTGGTTTCTCCACTTCTGATCCAGCTTCCTGCAAACGTACCTGGGAAAGCAGCAGAAAGTGGCCGAGTGCTTGGGCCCCTGATCCCACAAGGGAGACCCAGAAGAAACTCATGGTTCCTGGCTTAGATCTGGTCCAGCCCTGGCCATGGGGCCATTTGCAGAATAAATCAGCAAATGGAAAATCTCTCCCTCTGTGTCTCCTTGTCTCTCTGTATCACTGCCTTTTAAATATATAAATATATATGCCTTTTAAAAATACTTCCCATGTGACTGGCACTATGACAACTTTTCCTCTGCCCAGAATGAGTGACATGCGTTAACTAAACTCATGTGGACCATCAAAATATGTTTTGCTCACTGGAAACTCCTTCCAACACTGACTATTACTTAGGTTCTTGAGAATTTTACACTGCTGATCACATTGAGGAAGGTTCAAATCTGAGGCAAGCATTTAGCTTAGCCGTTTTGACACCGTGTTCCGCATAGGGGTTCTGGGGTATCGCTCCCAGCCCAGCTACTCACTCCAGCTTCCTAATGCACACCCTGGGAGGCAGCAGAGGTGATGGTTCAAGTGGGTCCCTGCCAGCCGTGTGGGAGACCTGGACTGAGTTCCTGGCTCACAGCTTTGGCTCTCGCCCAGATCCCACCACTGTGAGCATTTGAGGATCACAGCAGTGAATGGGAACCCTGCCTGCCCGTGTGCATGTGGGGGGGGGGGGGGCAGATCTCTGGCTCTCCACCTTAAAGTTACAAACACTAAATGTGTGTCAAAAGCTTCCTGATGACTTTAAAAGGGCTCATCATAAAGTTCATAGACAGTGGATACCATAAAAAGCTATACACACTCTTCAAAGAATTTTGGCATGAGAAATAAACTTACCTTTTAACTCTCCATCTTTATGTGAACTTTCTATAGTATTCTTCTGCATGAGTTTGAATCCAGGTACAAAGTGAGTGACATCACCATGCAGAGGCAGCCAGAATACAACACTTCAACAATTCCCACACCCAGGAAGGTACCGAACGAAGACCCAACGCCTGCTGCCTCCTGGAGACTCACTCTGAAGAACTGACTGCCAAACTCCCCATCCTGAGCACCCACACAGCAAGAGCACACACACTGCACACACCAGCAGGAGTACACACCATGCGAGCACACACACCAGGAAGCGTGCAAGTTGTACATAATACCACAGGCACACACACCAGCAGGAGTACACACCATGCGAGCACACACACCAGGAAGCGTGCAAGTTGTACATAATACCACAGGCACACACACCAGCAGGAGTGCACACCATGCGAGCACGCACACCAGGAAGCGTGCACACTGCACACACCACACAAGCACACACACATGGAAGCAAGCACACTATGCACACCATAAGAGCATACACACACCTGCAGGAGTGCACACCGTGTGAGCACGCACACCGTGGAAGTGTGCATGCTGTACATAATACCACAGGCACACACACTTGCAGGAGTGCACACCGTGTGAGCACGCACACCATGGAAGCGTGCATGCTGTGCACACCACAGGAGCACACACACCTGCAGGAATAGGCACACCACAAAAGCGTGCACACCATAGGAGGGCACACGCCCATGGAAGCACTGCCCACTGCCCTCAAACCCTCCTACGTCCCTCACCCTGCAGCGCCCCAGCCCCACTCACTTGGTCTCGATGAGGATGTCAGCGTTGGTAGGGTTCAGTACAGCCTTGCAGATCAGTTCCTGGGTCACTGGGATGGATTTGTTCATGGACACACAGAGGTCAGAGAGGTAATCGAGGAACCTACGCAGAGGAAACAAAGCGAAGAGGTGTGAGACAGAGCAGAGGTTGGCTCCTGCAGCCTCACTCCTCCTCAGGGCAGGCCTGCCATGCCTGGAACAGAGGTCGGCAACACAGGCCTCAGTGCCAGTATCCACAGCACTGCCAGAAACCCCAACATGAGAGAGAGAAGCCAAGTAGAGAGATTAAAAATCTGAAGGAAAACAACAAGTTAGCAGCTCACACAAGAAAGCAGCGGGGGAAATGCTGGGCAAGCAGAGCAGGGGCCAGGCTCTGGCGGGAACAGACACTGATGGGGGTGCTGTGAGGGGCCGTGCCCTGGAGAAACCACCCAGCCCCACTGTGCTCTCGCTCCTCCTCTACAGAAAGGATGAATGTACAACCTCTCAGTTGTGCCGCGGGTTCAGACACACGGCACAGGTAAAGCCCAGCCTCCGCTCACCGCGGGGCACTGGTGGGCTATGGGAGACGCCAGCTGCTCCTGCAGCGGCACGTGCCTGTCTTACAGCTGCCCTGCAGTGCAAGCCCTTGGGATGCCTGGATGCCCACCGCTTCCCCTCACCTGCAATGGTGGGAATTCACCAACTGTGGGAGAACTCACTCACGGAGGATAAAAACTCTTGGGCAGCAGCCTCATGTGCGAGAGACTGGTACTTGGGCAGGGCAGAGTTCTGGCCAACATTAGGGGCGCTGGCCAGTGCACGAGTGGCCTACACTAGAGCCATTTCCCAGGCACTGACCACATGCCAGGCACTTACTCTCCTTTAGTTTTCACAACTCCCTATTTCACAGAAGACACGATCAGCTCCACGAACAGCCCAGGTCACTGGCTGGTGAACCGCAGAGCCGGGAATCACAGCCAGGGTCTTGATCCAGGACTGTGTTCCTGCCACCACGCATCGCAGAGCCATGGACACCTGCTACTTGTTGCCCAGCATGGGTCAAGCCAGGTGCAAAGTCCCTCCCGGCCCTGCCTCCACGTTCAGGGCGCAGGCAGTGCCCCGGCCGCTGCCGCCCTCCCCGCGCCTCACCTGGGCTCCCGGTTCTTGCGCACCAGACTGACGAAGGTGTCGATCTCGGCCGCGGTGATGTGCTTCTCCAGCAGCTTGCGGTTGTTGTGCAGCAGGGCAGTGATGGTGTCCTCGGCCAGCACATCATAGCCGATCTGCTTCTGCATGAAGCCGAACTGCTTGGCGATGTACTCCTTCCGGGAAGCCAGAGAAGAGAGATGAGCACGGAGCACTTAAGACAACACGGTCAGGCTAAGAACAAGGGAAGCAGCAGCGTCCGTGACAAACATGACCTCACGGGGGCAGTGAGAAGACAGCGCCTTCCTCAACTCCCACCTGGACAGCAGCCGCCAGCGCCCTCCCAGCCTTCTTTCTCCTTGGCCTGCTGCACGACGTCCGGCAGCAAAACCCCTTCCTCTTGCATGTGGAAACGAAGACCCCATGCACACTGCCACCCAACGACTCTTCCTGAAAGGTCACTAACTGTTTTTCAGCTCTGAACTTGTTACTAACTCAAGAGGACTTAACTGTGCCCAAGGCTTCATGCTGCACGAACACACACTGAGCACAGCTGGGTGTGGACCAAGGTGGCCCCCTCCGCTTTCTCTGTCATTGGTAAAATGCCACAGCCCTATGCGTCTCTCTCTCTCTCTCTCTCACACACACACACACACACACACACAGAAGGATTTCTGATTATCACAAAACAGAAACCAGAGAGAAAACAAAGGCAAAGTTCCCAGCAGAGAGGGAGAACAGGCAAGAGAGAGGAAGGGAAAGAGCCCAGCACATATACACAGGAACAGGAGTCACTTCACCCACAAACCTTCATGGTATACAACATAAAAACACCATCGCTGCACTGCCAACTTCAAAGCCAGCAGTTTTTTTTTTTAAATATTCTTTTGACAGGCAGAGTTAGACAGAGAGAGAGAGAGAAAAAGGTCTTCCTTTACTGTTGGTTCACCTTCCAATGGCCACCGCGGCCGGCGCACCGTGCTGATCCGAAGCCAGGAGCCAGCTGCTTCTCCTGATCTCCCATAGGGTGCAGGGCCCAAGGACCTGGGCCATCCTCTACTGTACTCCTGGGCCAGAGCAGAGAGCTGAACTGGAAGAGGAGCGACCGGGACAGAATCCGGTGCCCCGACCGGGTCTAGAACCCAGGGTGCTGGCACCACAGGCAGAGGATTAGCCTATTGAGCCACGGTGCCGCAAAGCCAGCAATTTCATTTGAGACAGCTGCAGAAGGGGAAAGTCCTAGGTATCTTTGTCCAGCTGATCATCAAAACTGTACAGATGAATGGTCAACATGTGTTGTCTCTCTAGGACCTTGGTTAGGGATTCTGTGACACACACTCGTCCCAGGCTTCCAGTACGTGTCTCCCTCCAAGAGAAGGCTTAACAGTGACCAGTTCCATATGGACTCAGTAAATGCACACTGAAAACTCAAGAGGCAAGAGAGTCACGCCCACCCACGACACCCCACCTGGTTCTTCCTGTAATCCTGCTGCGAGTGCCGCAGGACGCGGTAGCACAGGCGGCAGATGTGCCGGAAGGGTGCATGCCGCTGGTCCCCCAGCTCCTCCAGACGCAGCATGGGGCCGTCGCCGCAGTCGGTGAAGGGTGCCTGCAGCAACTTGAAGATCTGGGAGCACAAACAGAGGAGGAGCAGCTGATTCACTGCACGTGCTGGGAAGCTCTGCCCTCCAAACACATCAGCGACCCACAGCTGCCCCCACTCTCGGCGGGAGAGGGCATTCCCTGCCTCGGTCCCCCTGCATGTGAAGGGCCCCAGACACTCCACAGGGCAGCGTGCAGGGCGCAGACTCCGAACCTCGCTGCTTCCGAGCGGTACAGATCCCAAGCAAAGTCAGTGTCTGTCTTCTCATCAGCAAAACGGGAGAGGTAACACGCACATCACAGGGCAGTCGTCCACGTCAACGCGGACAGTAAGTGGGCATGTGAGTAACGACGTTTCCTGCACTCGGGCCTGCGCGGAGCCACTACCGTGCAGGTGAACCAAAGTGCTGACTGGAGATCTAAGGTGGGAGTCCACACGTGAAACCCCAGCCCTAACAGACCCGGCCTGACGACCTTGCTGACACACAACGGAGCACTGAAGGTTCTGTCCATCACAGAGCAGCAGGCACGAGGGAGTCCCAAGGGCCGAGCCTCTGCGGTGAGTGACCTGTGGGACTTGTGACCTGCATGCTTCTCGCCTAGCTTTGGTGCGACTTCATGGCAAGGCGCACGCCAGCCTCCAGCAGGTCTAGAGCACAACAGGGTGCACGTTTCTGAGGCTTCACCCCTCCGTGTCTGTCTGCACGCGCAGTGTGTCAGGTTTACACTGAACGGTGCCCCCCACGTCCCCTGCAAGCATCTCCCCAGGACTCAGACACCGCTCCGAGACCTTCTGAGTCTACGAACACCCCACACCTGCCGACAAGAGACCTGGCCATCACGACATGTGCCCTTTGTCTCACTGTTGTGCATTACAAAGTTGTCAGGCAAGCGCTCCTCAGATTCCTGACAATGCACTCTCACAAGGGGGCACAGCCAGCATGAGTACCACGCAAAGACACGGAGGAGGCTTCAGTTCTCAGCAAAGAGGCGACAGACGCCAGTCCAGACAGGCTCGAGATGGGACGAGCCCAGCGATGTCCCACTTGGGAAAAGGCAAAACCATGGAGACAGCTCAGCAGTCTCCAAGGTTAGGGATGAGGGAGGGTGGGATCAGCAGGACACAGAGGACTTCAGGCGGGGGCAGCCCTTTGTGTGGGACCAGAAAGGGGGGTCCAAGCCAGGCCTTTGCCCAGACCGACAAAACACTTGGCACTCAGAGTGGACCCTGGCACACACTGTGGACTACCGAACTGTTGGCGGGTCAGCGCAGGTTCACGAATCCCAACAACGCACCCTCTAGACGTGATGTGCACAGTGTGGGAGGCAGGACTTGTCCAGGACAGGGGCCTAAGGGGACCCAGCACTTGCTACCTAAGTTTTGCTGTGAATCACAACTTAACAAGTCAGCTCTACTCAGAGGAGCCGGCTGGCTGAGCCCCCTGAGCCGGAGCCATCACGCCCATCCCTGCCACAGCAGTGACCCGGCGCCTGAGTGCGAGGCCGGCTACTCAGAGGAGCCGGCTGGCTGAGCCCCCTAAGCCGCAGCCGTCACACCCATCCCTGCCACAGCAGTGACCTGGCGCCTGAGTGCGAGGCCGGCTACTCAGAGGAGCTGGCTGGCTGAGCCCCCTGAGCCGGAGCCGTCACGCCCATCCCTGCCACAGCAGTGACCCGGCGCCTGAGTGCGAGGCCGGCTACTCAGAGGAGCTGGCTGGCTGAGCCCCCTAAGCCGCAGCCGTCACACCCATCCCTGCCACAGCAGTGACCCGGCGCCTGAGTGTGAGACAGGCTCCTGTGCACACGGCTCACCGACCTGCTTGAGGATGTTCTGTTCTCGCATCAGCTTCTGCCGCTCTCTGTTGGGCTTAGAGAAGACCACTTCAAGGACATCTTGGCCAGAGTTGGTTCCTCCGGTGACAAAGTAAACCAGGTCTTCCAGCAGCTTGGTGACAGACCTTGGGAGTGGGGCAATGATCAGAGGCGGGAGTGCACCAGGGCCACAGCAACAGGGGCTTCGCCCTCCCACCCATTTCCAAAAAGAGTGAAATGCAGGCAGTTATCTGCAAAAAACTGTCCACCAAAAGATGGTCCCC
Source organism: Oryctolagus cuniculus (assembly GCF_964237555.1). Taxonomy (NCBI): domain Eukaryota; kingdom Metazoa; phylum Chordata; class Mammalia; order Lagomorpha; family Leporidae; genus Oryctolagus; species Oryctolagus cuniculus. Next base: position 121,074,095 of record NC_091441.1, read on the forward strand.
TCCCAAAACATCAGCCGCCCAAGTTCACCTCAGAGTAACCACAGCCCGGACATTCAGTAACAGGGTTCCTGGGACAGATTTCACCACTTTAGAGTCTCAGAAGAGTGAGTGTAAATGTAGCTACTTCGTAGAAATCACAGACTGAAGACCTGTACACATTAAGACCTGCTATGCTCAGAGAGCCCCTCCCTTTCCCTACAAGGACTGCAGACATGCCCGTGGGTGAGGATGGCTGTGCACGTGGGAGCCCCGTGGGTGAGGATGGCTGTGCACGTAGGAGCCCTGTGGGTAAGGACGGCTGTGCACAGGTGGGAGCCCGTGGGTGAGGACGGCTGTGCAGGTGGGAGCCCGTGGGTGAGGACGGCTGTGCACAGGTGGGAGCCCGTGGGTGAGGATGGCTGTGCAGGTGGGAGCCCGTGGGTGAGGACGGCTGTGCACAGGTGGAAGCCCCGTGGGTGAGGATGGCTGTGCATGTAGAAGCCCTGTGGGTAAGGACGGCTGTGCACAGGTGGGAGCCCGTGGGTGAGGACGGCCGTGCACAGGTGGGAGCCCCGTGGGTGAGGACGGCCGTGCACAGGTGGGAGCCCCGTGGGTGAGGACGGCTGTGCACAGGTGGGAGCCCGTGGGTGAGGACGGCTGTGCACAGGTGGGAGCCCCGTGGGTGAGGCCGGCTGTGCAGGTGGGAGCCCCATGGGTGAGGACAGCTGTGCATGTGGGAGCCCGTGGGTGAGGACAGCTGTGCACAGGTGGGAGCCCCGTGGGTGAGGACGGCTGTGCAGGTGGGAGCCCGTGGGTGAGGACGGCTGTGCACAGGTGGGAGCACCGTGGGTGAGGACAGCTGTGCAGGTGGGAGCCTGTGGGTGAGGACGGCTGTGCAGGTGGGAACCCCGTGGGTGAGGACGGCTGTGCACAAGTGGGAGCCCCGTGGGTGAGGACGGCTGTGCACAGGTGGGAGCCCCATGGGTGAGGATGGCTATGCACGTGGGAGCCCCATGGGTGAGGATGGCTGTGCACAGGTGGGAGCCCCGTGGGTGAGGACGGCTGTGCATGTGGGAGCCCGTGGGTGAGGACGGCTGTGCATGTAGGAGCCCGTGGGTGAGGATGGCTATGCACGTGGGAGCCCCGTGGGTGAGGACGGCTGTGCACAGGTGGGAGCCTGTGGGTGAGGACAGCTGCAGGAGAGTGGGGCCCTCACCGGCGCTCATTCTGGGTGATGGTGCCCTTCTCCAGCTTCCCAGCGATGGAGCCCAGCACCTTGCTGGCGTCATTTGCGAAGTCCAGGTCTCGCACTTCCGCAGGAGAAACAGGAACAATGGCAAACGCTTCCTTGTCCTCCTTCACAGGGGAGGTGCCGATCTGAAATTCAAGGTGGGTTTTGTGGGGGACTCTCCAGGGTGGACAGGCAAGACTACTCAACACTGTGCTTGCTTACAGGGTTCTGGGCCAGCAAAAGCCGTGCCCACGCTGGTGCTGGGGCAGTGGAGAGCCAGCAGAGGGAGCACTGCGGCCACTCCACAGCCGTGGTCGTCACGCGGAGCAGGCCACAGCCCTGCCTTTGAAGAGCGCGTTCGTGAGCACAGAGAGAAAGGCGAGCACAGCAGACGTCACCAGTGACTCCGAAGGAGGCACTATTTGGTGCTTTCAGCTTTCCTACAGGCCTGAAAACGTTCAGGAAGGTAGAAAACCACGCCAGCTGCCTTCACCATCAGCACTGCCGTCACACTACAGACAAACGATGAGGAAGAAACAGTGAAGAGAGAAAGGAGAGTGACTGGGAGAACGTTCAGGAAACACAAGTGCACATTTAAGAAAGAAATCAATGACACATTCGCTGTACCACAACGCACCATCCAGCCAAAACCACGCTGCACACAGACATCAAATGCAGACACTGCTCCACCACGAGGGCAGAAACCACAGAGGAAAATCAAGGGTTCTGATGGGCTTCACCCAGGTCCGCAGGCGAGAATCCCATGTGAGGATCTCACTCCTCCCAAAGCAACAACACCCTCAGACACTGCACGTCCCGTCTGCTCACAGGAGCCGTCCATCAGGAGCACGTGACCCAGGGACCAGCCAAGTTCGGGGACTTACTTTCAGCATCACCGGCTTTTCCTCCTCCTTGTCAATGGGGATGTTGGTGCTGTGAACCCAGGTATTGGTGCACAAGTGTCTGAGTCGGACATAGGAGTTCCTACAGGGAAGGAAGGAAGGAATGTAGGGACAGGGACACCGAGGGTTGCGTGGCAGCTACTGGCCTGCTGTCTACCGACTCAAAACAGCAAGGGCCACATATGGAAGAGGTGCCCCAGCAGCAAACGGTGCCAGCCTAAGTCCCACTGGGATCTACTGACAACAGAGAGCCCCTCACAGCGACTCTAAGCTGACGTGGCAGGCTTCATTTCTCCCCACGAGACGGTACCTACGAGTACGCCCCTCAGCACAGAGCCTCCTGGGGTGGGGCGATGGGAAGCGCCTGCGGACTGTGTACGGGTGTTACTCACCGTGTGCTGACCAAGTGATGACTGAGTCCTGACTGTGTACTGACTGTGTGCTGACCATGTACTGACCTGTGCTGACTGTGTACTGACCATGCGCTGACCATGCACTGGTGTTACTGTGTACTGATCATGCGCTGACCATGTATTGACCATGTATTGGTGTTACAGTACTGACCATGCGCTGACCCTGTACTGTGTGCTGACCATGTACTGACACTACTGACTGCGTACTGGTGTTACTGACCATGTGCTGACCAAGTAATGACTGTGCTGACCGTGTACTGACTGTACTGATCGTGTGCTGGTGTTACTGTGTACTGACCATGTGCTGAACATATACTGACCGTGTACTGACCATGTGCTGGTCATGTACTGACCGTGTACTTACTGTGTACTGGTGTTACTGCGTACTGACCATGTACTGACTGTGCACTGGTGTTACTGTGTACTGAGAATATACTGCGTGCTGACCATGTACTGACCATGTACTATGTAGGCTCAGTGTGTACTGACTGCATGCTGCCTGCGTGCTGACCATGTACTATGTAGGCTCAGTGTGTACTGACTGCGTGCTGACTGTGTGCTGTCCATGTACTGACTATGTAGGCTCAGTGTGTACTGACTGCGTGCTGACCATGTACTATGTAGGCTCAGTGTGTACTGACTGCGTGCTGACTGTGTGCTGTCCATGTACTGACCATGTGCTGACTGTGTACTGACTGCATGCTGCCTGCGTGCTGACCATGTACTGACTATGTAGGCTGTGTACTGACTGCGTGCTGACTGCGTGCTGGCCATGTACTATGTAGGCTCAGTGTGTACTGACTGTGTGCTGTGTGCTGTCCATGTACTGACTATGTAGGCTCAGTGTGTACTGACTGCGTGCTGAACATGTACTATGTAGGCTCAGTGTGTACTGACTGCGTGCTGACCATGTATTGACTATGTAGGCTCACCGTGTACTGACTGCGTGCTGACTGTGTGCTGACCATGTACTGACTATGTAGGCTCAGTGTGTACTGACTGCGTGCTGACTGCGTGCTGACCATGTACTGACTATGTAGGCTCAGTGTGTACTGACTGCGTGCTGACCATGTACTGACTATGTAGGCTTACTGTGTACTGACTGCGTGCTGACTGTGTGCTGTCCATGTACTGACTATGTAGGCTCAGTGTGTACTGACTGCGTGCTGACCATGTACTGACTATGTAGGCTCAGTGTGTACTGACTATGTAGGCTCACTGTGTGCTGACCATGTACTGACCATGTACTGACCGTGTAATGACCGTGTACTGGTGTTACTGTGTACTAATTGTGTACTGGTGTTTGTCACCAGAACTGATAAAGCAATGACTGATAAATTACTTATGGAACCATAAAGAAAAAAATTGAAATAGAATTTGTAGACGAAAATATGACCAAGTATTTACTGAACTGGTGGCAGGCAAAAACTTTTCAAGTGTTTTTAACAAAATATGAGACCTTCAAATTTACAAGTAGAAGGAAGATAAGTTATCACACAGCTTCCATTTTCTACCCTCTGTAGAGGAGAAACAGACAATCATGAATCATGCTGAGGGAAAAAAGGAGTCTCAGGAAACTAAAGTACAACCCGGGATGAAAAGGTTACTAATCCACTCCTCTGCTTCCCAAGAGCTCACGGGCAGAGCCAGGATCAGCAGCGGCAGAGGCGCTGGCGGTGTGAGCATGGCAAGGTGCCCCTGGCCATGGAGCACACACAGTGTGTCCATCTTCTCATCACACAGTCCCACGCTCAGGCTCTTAGGAGATGAGAGCATGGGCCCAGGAGAAGTGAGGGGCAGACCCAGCCCAGTCCCGAAGATCCTCTCCTGCCCTTCCCTGGACCTCTCGAATCCACCAAGATGGCCGGAGAGGTGGCAGCAAGGACTCTGACAAGCACGCCACCTGGGACATCCACACACCACATCCCGGTGTCTGGCTTTCATCCCTGGGTCTGCTCCCGACCCCTGCTCCCTGCCAGTACAGATCCTGGGAGGCAGCAAGCAAGGGCTGCAGGAGCCGGCTCCTGGCACCACAGAGTGAGTTCCTGGCTCTCGGTGAGGCCACTCACTCTCACTTTCACTACCACGAACGGAAAAAAGGACTGACAGAAAGCCTGACTTGCCTCCAACTGCTTCATGTTTAAGGTATAAGCAAAGCCAGGGGCCATGCTGACCACAGTCTAGAGGTTTAGACCAACGTGTGCCGAGGGGTAGAGCATGCCCATCAGCTCCTCCGCTGTCCCCCCGTGGCGTCAGGACAGCTGCAAGAGAGCCGCAGGGCAGGCGTCTCCCGGGGTTCACCTCAGTCCCTACTCCACACTACTGCCACGTAACCGCTCCTGCTCAGGGGGCCCAGGTTTACTGCTTTCACTTTGGCTCACGGCTCCCTCCACCAGCTGCCACCACAGAAGCCCTTAGCTGTGAACATTACATGGACACGCACACATCGAACCCTGGACTTTCTCATCTTCAAAAACTGAACTTGTTGAAAGAAAGCACTGCATTCCGCCTGGGGGATTAACAACCCAGAGATCAGTGAACCACGGGCCCTGTGCTCTTCTCACTCTCAGGTGGGCGAACAAGGGCAGGGAAACACTTTTTGAAAATTTTTTTAAATAAATCTCTTTCTTTTCATCTGATAGTGAAAGAGACAGAGAAAGATCTCCTATCAGCTGATTCATTCCCCTATGTCCACAACAGCCAGGGCTGGGCCAGACTGAAGCACGTAGCCCAGAATTCAACCCAGGTCTCCCCCGTGAGTGGCAGGGATGCAAGGGCTTCCGCCATCATCTGCTGCCTCCCAGGATGTGCGTCAGCAGGAAGCTGAGTGAGAAACAGAGGAACCGGAACTCAACCAGGCACTCGAATACAGGACACGTGTGTGTTCCAAGTGGCATCCCAACCGCTGCGTCAAATGCCCACCTCAGGAATAAATGAATACGTAAAAAGCAAAGATAGAGTGCACGATGGTCAGTGAACATGCTGGGGCCAGGCCTGCGGCTCCTGGGCTTCTGGGTTTGTAACTCATCTACCTTAGGACACCTGCCCACAAAGAGCTCAGTGAGAACTGCACTGAAGGAAAGAGCAGAGAACCAGGGGCTCCAGCAGTCAACGCCACCCAGCAGTGAACCAGAACCTCACGCTGTCCCTTCCCACGGGACCACAGTGGGGCTCCAGCCTGCAGGGGAGCACAGAGCACCAGGGCCCCAGGGATGCCAGCAAGACTAACGGGATGGTGTAAGTCATGTGCTTAAACAACTTGCAAAACAGACATTCAACATGCAGAAAATTACACTGAAACACGGTTTGTTTCTGCAAACTTGGTCCTATCCTGCACCACGTCAAAGGGGAAGGGAGCGAGGCCACAAACCCCACCACAAACCATGTAACAACTATCTCAAAAGGAATCAGCAGTGTAAAGAAAAAAACCAGGCCGGTGCCGTGGCTCAACAGGCCAATCCTCCGCCTGCGGCACCGGCACCCTGGGTTCTAGTTCGGGTCAGGGCGCCAGATTCTGTCCCAGTTGCTCTTCTTCCAGTCCAGCTTTCTGCTGTGGCCCGGGAGGGCAGTGGAGGATGGCCCAAGTGGTTGGGCCCTGCACCTACATGGGAGACCAGGAGAAGCACCTGGCTCCTGGCTTCAGATGAGCGTGATGTGCCGGCCACAGCACGCTGGCCGCAGCAGCCATTGGAGGGTGAACCAACAGTAAAGGAAGACCTTTCTCTCTGTCTCTCTCTCTCTCTCACTGTCCACTCTGCCTGTCAAAAAAAAAAAAAAAAAAAAAAACAAACAACAACTCTTCGAAAAAATGTCACCATAAATCTTTGTGACTTCAGATTAGGCAACAGTTTCTTAGATATAAAACCAAGCACATAAGTAATCAAGAGAAAAAAAGACAAATCGACTATAAAAATGATGTTTCAAAAGATACTTTTCCAAGAAACTGAGAAGATAACCTAAAAAACAGGAGAAAGTATTTGCAAATCATGTATCTGCAACACCTACAGTTCAGTAAGAAAAAGGCAACTCAATTCTTTTAAATAGTCAACACGGGGCAAAGGCTGTGAATAGGTATTTCTCCAAAAGCAGATATACAAACAGGCAATAAGCTGACAAAGAGGTGGACATCACCAGTGCACAGGGAAATGCAAACCGAACCACCACAGCAGCCTTCGCAGCCTGCCCAGGAGGGCTTGGATAAGCAAGATGGTGGCAAGTGTTGGGCAGAACACAGAGAAACTGGAACATTCCACACTGCTGGTGCAAATGCAAACTGGGGCATCCACTTAGAGACACAGTCTGGTAGTTCCTCAACAGGTTAAACAGCAAGCTAACAGATGACCTGGCAATTTCACTCCCAGGTAGAGAAAACTGAATACAGGTGACCACGCAAAAATGTGACACAGATGTACACAGCACCCAAAAAATTAAAACAAACGGAAATCAGCTAACAAATGGCTCAAGTATGGGACTCGCCAAATGGTGGACTATGACTTAGTAATAAAATTAAGTGAAGTACTGATGCGCTACAGCACAATGAATCTCCAATACAGGACTAAGGAAAAGAAACCACCATAGAAGACGGTGTGACATACAGCCCCATTTATAAGAAACGTCCAGAATCGACCAGTCAACAGGAAACAGAAGGCCCATCAGCCTAAGCCTGGGAGAGGGAAGCAGAGATGACTAACGGGACATGGTATTTCTATCTGGTGGCGCAGCTCTGCTGGTCTAGCAATTCCCTGAATGGAATGGTCGAGGCCAGCTGTGTGGCACGCTCACATGACCTCAGCACGGCCTCAGAGCTGCAGAGCTGTGTGCACCTGGACAGTGCAGAGCGGTGCGCAGCCTGGGGTTCTCAGCTCTGGCGTTCACCGGATTAGCAGAGGAGCAAGGACGCAGCAGAGCTTACGAACGGGCAGTCATTTCACTGAACGGCCACCAAGCCCTGCAGGCTCCCTCAGGCTGCCTTCCACCAGGACACTGCCTAGTGTCGTCCCATGGACAGAGACAGCAGAAGATGAGGTTCTCCTTGAACTCTGAGAGCACCCGAGCCTGAGCCGACGGTGTCACGGGCCGGCTGTGGACGCGCAGCAAGGCAGGCACGGTTTAGACTCCAGCTCTGCTGCAGGACTCCCTGACCGCGTGAGCTGCTTCGGCTCTCTGAGCCTCAGTCTCTATCAGTAAGAACGAGTGAGTGGCAGATGACTTGTCTCAGAGAAACTGTCAGGAGGATGCAATCACGTAACGTAAGCCAAGTATGTGCTGAACACTGCACCTGGGATGGAGCCAGGCTCAGCAAGTGCTGCCGTGACTAATAATACACTGCTTCTGAATTTCCAAGGAGCTGCCATCCCATGCGCAGTCCAGCTGTATCTCAAACAATGTGATCCAGGGCAAGAGAACTAGAAGCTAAATGTAACTGAAGGATACCTGCAGAACTTCTTAGCACTTTAAACAACATTCCCTATGCACACAGTGAATTGCACAGTTTGCATTTTCCAGAATTCCATCTATTTGTTCAGCTGGCCTAGAGGGCCCCCAGGATAGGGGAAGAGGAAGGGAGTAATAGAAACTGGGATCCTGAGCCGCCTGGGCTTACGGCTTAGGCTGCTGACTGAGAGACGAGCTTCTCGTCCGGCTGCTGGGGACTAGTGCTGTCCATCCACGAAAACAACCTGACCACACACTGGGCAGCCAGGCCACACCTTCCATCAAACCCTCCCTGAGAACTTCAGAAAAGCCAACAATGACTTGGATGCCCAGACGTGTGGCCAGGCCACTGGACCAGCCCAAACTCCTCTCAGGATGAGCAATCTTAAAATCAGACCTTGGGACCAGGCTGTCGCCTCCCCGGAGGGTGGTGGGGTCCAGCTCAAAGATGGAGGAGATGTCATTGCCTTCAGGCACAGAGACCAGTGAGTAGACCATCTTTTCCGGGGCATTCCGCAGCCTGCTTCTAGAGGCATCCTGGTCAGGGTCCACCTGAGGAGGAAGAGATCACGTCAACAACTCTGAGCACCAGTCCCTCACCCGTCACAATCACGCCAATCCGCAGGAATGGGCAAGGAACGGCAGCGTCAGCAGCTGGCAGGAAAGGACCAGAGTTCCAGGGCAGTCCTGTAGCTGCCTGAGCCGAGAGCGCCGACTGCTGCCCGTGCTGCCTAAACACGCTATGGCCACGCGGGCTGGCAGTAAGAGATGTCAGGTGAGAGCTCGAGATGGGGCACGCATGTCACGCAGTCGCCCCCAGCAGCAGCCACGGAGGCCCCACCGCAGAAAACCTGGTCCGTGGCTTTGGTTACGAGGGGCTGTGTGAGCCGACGGCGAGAACGGTGCACCCAACAGTAAGACCTGGCTCCTTCCCAGGACAAAGAAGAAATCCAAACAAGTGAACAAACATCCGTGGCGGGTTAGGAGGGCTGCCGACGACACGCAGGGCAAGGGGCCTGAGGAGCATTCCGCGGCCGAGACAGGGACAGCAGCTCTGGGCCCCATCTGAGCTGCCTGAGTCAGGGAGCAGGCGGGCTCAGACACCTGCTCAAGAGGGCGCAGGAGCTCGTACAGCACTGGGACCCCAGGACTGTTCTCCCTGCTGAACGTCCTTGCAAGACCACATCGGCCTGCTTTCCTCCTTACATTCCACGCTGGCTGCCCAGCCTGAGCAATGCCTCCCTCCCAAACAGGAAGGCAGGCGACAGCACCAGCAAGACCAGAAATCAAGAAAAGGAAATCACATCAGAGGTAAAGAAGCAGCGAGCCCCGCCCTGGGACAGCGGAGGCAGCAGCAGCTGTCTACAACGGAAAAACACCGGAGTCCTTTCAAGGCCCCCAGTCTTCGGCACTTCCCTGCCTCTGCTTTCTCCTCTGCCTGGACAAGCCCGGACCTCTGTCCTGTCTGCATCTGGTGAGCGCCAGGACATCTGCGGCCCCCGGCTCAGGAGGACGGATCTCCAACAGGTGTTGGCTCCAAACTGCTGCTACCCGGGAAAGCACCCCTCATCCCACTTTCCAAACAAACTGACCCAACCACAGAGACTCAGGGCAGCCAGGCTGGCAGTGCAGTCCAAGAGAGGCGAGGACATCCTACGGGGAAATACCAACTGCGGCTGGCGCCCGCCCCCTAGTGGAAAACAAAGGTGCCTGCAAGACAAAACTTAGGGAAGACCAAAGGGCAGGGTGGTGCGAGAGGCATCTTCCCTAGGCTGACACAAACCCAGCTTTTCCACGGACGCAGAAGCTGGCCTCATGGGTGTGGGGTCGGCCCCCTTCCCACACCCTTCCTCGTGTACAGACCACAACCAGCACAGCATCGGGCTACCCAGAGCTCCACAGTCCAGATCCACAGCCCGCCTCCCCGCACATCCACCACCCTGGCCCAGGGAAGCCGGAGAGCACAGAATAACCTCGCGTTACCAGAGCCCAGCACAGGAGGGGTCAGGACCTGACCTGCAGCGGCCCACACGCCCCGCTGGATGCAAAGGCAGTGACAGTGCTCAAAATGCTGCTTGTGCAGACGAGGGAGGCACGGCTCAGAGCAGCAAAGACACTCAACCCAGGGCCCAGCTACGAAGCGCAGCTCTGGGACCGGAAGCCAGGTCTGTCCGCTCCCCCAGTGCCCTTCCCCCACACGGCACAGGGCAGTCCTCCTCACACGTCAGAGGCCAGCGGGGCCCAGGGACGCCAGCCCCAGCTCACCCCATCCCCAAGGAAAGGACCACTCTGTCCCCACAGTGGCAGCTCCCCCTCTGGAAACAGAGCAGGTTCGAGGACAAGCCCAGTGCAGGGAAAACAAGCATCTGCCAGCTGGGATTTCCCTCCTGCAGCGTGCAGGCCCCTAGCACAGAAACCCCTCGGTCTCCTCATCCCGGCAGAGCTAGGCCGGAAGGAAGGATGACGAGGGTCCCAAGAGGAAGAGGGCAGAGAGTGGAGAAGCTCCCGGGCCTACCTGCGCTGAGAGCAGAAACCGCCAGCCAGCACCAGCGCAATCCGTTTCAGAGCCAAGGTTCGTCCCAAACCCAGCTCACGGCGCTTTGCAAACACAACCACGTGTACAGTCTTCTCCACCCAATCCCCTCCCTTAGTCTGTTTTAAACCCGCACATTTTCCTAAGCTTTATTTAAAAGAGAAAAACACGGGGGCACTGCCCGACACAGCAGCCACCACTTGGAATGCCGTTTTATTGCATCCCTCCCAGACCAGGATCAAGGGCTCCACAGGAGCCTGACTCACTCACACCTGTCACTTCTCCAGACCACAGCCGCTGCCTTCCCCAACCTGCAAGCATGGATGCCTGAACCCCTGACAGTCAGAATCACACGTCCAGAGGGCCTCCAAACCACACCGTACAGAGAAGCCCACCTCTGACTTGGGGAGAACAAGGTCAGAAGCGTGGAGAGGGCCCAGTCAGGCACCCAAGGCACCGGGCTGTGCACATTACCCGGGTCTCAGGGTCACAACCCACCATGCAGACCTCTTCCTGATACAGTGAGCGGCACAGAGACAACAGGGTGTGAAAGGCCATCATGTCCACACCCGGGAGTGCTGCAAAACACCCCATGGGCTTCCCCAACTTCCAGACAGGGACCCTGACCAAGCACTCAGGCAGAACGCCATGGCCAACGGGCCCTGGGAACAATGAGGACATGGGAGGCTCCATCTCCTGCCACAGGACACAAGGAAGCCTGAGCTAACCCCTCCCCCAGCACTCGGAGGCCACAGCGCCCACCTCCTCATGGGTTCCAGGTGGTTTGGCCTCACCCTACCGCACCAAGACCAGAAGGCTCCTGTGCCCATACTTACTGGGGGCTGACACTCCAGGCATTCTTCCTCAAAGTCAGGGTCTACCTGATGAGAAAGAACCGTGAGGAGATTAGAGCATCCGCGGCATCCTCTGGACCGGCCCCCACCTGCAGGAGACGTCAACACCTGCACACGCCGCTTCCCTTCCCTCCACTCACGGGACCAGCATGCCACAGCACAACACGCGGCACACGAGCACAGTACACACAACAGGCCACCAGTGCCCACTGCACGGCTCCCAAGTGCAGGAGGAGACCACAGTGAACTCACTTGCAAAGCAACAGAAAGCCTGAAATAAACAAAAGATCAATATACAGCCATCGACAATCTTGTTTTGAGTTGAAAATTAAAAAAAAAAAAATTCCGCTTCCAGAAAGTGTTAGGTTGACCTTCAAACACAGTGAACAAACGCCACCACCAGGGATCCTTGGCAAATGACGTCATCAACATGTCTCACAGCTGCTTAGCTGGGTCTCTAACTTCCTACGGCGCCATTTTAACTTTCAACACAGATGTCTTGTTCGTCAGTTCTTAAATGCTGCAGAAATGTTTGCTTCATGCAAGCATCGGGAGCCCCAGCGGGGGCTCGGGAGTCGCGGGTCACAGAAGCAGCACTGGCACCGTTGTAACAGTCGCGGGGCAGCAACAGCACAGAGCTCTCTGCCGGGATGAGGAGACCACCCTCCAGCAGAACAGAGCCGGGTGTCTGCCACACCCCAGGTTGCTTCACGGTTTAACATAAAAGTGCACCTGTGCGGTCCGGCATCATGGGAACTCTCCTTCTCCAAAAACCCTCCAGAGACACAGAAGGTCGGGTGAACTCTGATTTCTGAAACTCCTACAACAGACAAGCCCGTCTGTTCCAGTACGGCGTCGCGGGCTCACACTTCCCCAGGAGCTCTCCTACTGCTCGCTGCACCAGGGCACTCCCGACTTCACATACCACCTGCCCCGTCTCCATGACAGCTGAGGCACAGGCGCTGACATCAGGCAGGGGCCGGCATGTGAGACGCAGGGCAGGTGGCCTACAGGGGCCAAACCGATGAGCTGTGTTTTGTAACGGACTCTCGCGCCACGTCGTGAGCAGGACCCCCGTCTAGCACTAGAAAGTGCACACCACTTTGGCCTGCTCTTTTCTAGGGAAATGAGGCAGCAGGAAACAGAAAAGGAGGAAGGAAAGCAAGCCGACTCAGAGTCCCCCGAGGCTGCCGGTGAGTGAGCGGTCAGCCGCACATGTGAGCCTGCAAAGGAAAACACCACAGGGCCGCCACTCACCTCTGCTGCTAAGTAATGCCCCGTGGCCAGATGCTTGAAACGGAAGAGGCTGTTCCAGTAACCGGCGCCGCCCCGACACGGGTCATGCTGGACAACCTGTAAGAGGAAGAACTGTCAGCTGCAGAAGACAGGTGAACCCACACCAGGGGGAAATGGAATGTGCGACACTGCGTGGAGGTCACAGCTCAGCACTGAGATTTGGTGCCCAAACATCAGTGTCCTCTGGGAAACCCACGGTGAGCGGGCAGCCTCCAGCTCAGATGGACGGAAATGAGTACGCAATGCCCACGGTGTATCCCAAGAAGGAACAGTCTCCAGTCAGTATGCCATGGAGAGGAAAAATGTCAGTGGTTTTTCTGATTTTGAGCCTTAGTCCCAACAAAGCAGAAACTAAGGTGTGGAATTCATGCACCAAGTCAGAGAAGCCACGGAGCAATGTGTGTGTGCCCTCACGTGCCCTCACGCCCACACAGGACTGCACGCCGACACAGGAGCTCACCAGGACCCAGCCAACTGAGCAGGAGAGCTAACTTCATGGCAGCTTCCCGCCAGGACACAGCAACAGGCTGTGCTGGTATTGCCACAGACATCTGACACCACACGACGTGGAGGAGCTACCACAGACAGCCGGGAAACGGGTTCTCTCGGGACAGGCACCAAACAGGGAACACTCTGTGGCTGGCCTGGGATCCTCGCTGGTGGGCAGCCCAGGCAGGGGAACGCAAGAGAGCACATGGGGCTCACGGGGATAAGCAGATGGATGGGATTTGGGGGATGGAGGCAGAGGACTGGCAGGTGCAGGGCTACATACAGGGAAGCTCCAGAACTCTGCACAGGGCCTCCTCTGCGCTTAGGACCACAGGTGGTCCAGAGAGACCCTGTTAGGCCAAACAACAAGTGAAGAAGCCAAAACCTCAACATTCTTAGACCTGATACAGGGTTGTAAGAGGACCTGATTCCATGATTCAAAGCACAGAGATGCTGGGGACCCCCTTGGTCGTTCACCGGGACATTGAAAGAGCCCACCTGGGGATCAGCCCCTGTGAAGGGTGCACCACACCAGGCCTCTTGACGCTTGGAAACAGCCTGGAAACCAGAGCCACCACAGATAGCCCTGCCTGACAGCCCCGAGTCTACATGCTGTGAAGCAGCCGGAGAGGACAGGCAGTCAGGCAAACGCGGCCCACAAATGCAGGGACCTTTGGGGCAACAGACAACGATCCAGGACACGGGCGGGGGGCATGAGAAGGTTTTTGAGAAACAGTGACTTCAAGTTTTCCCATTCTGATGCATGCCCACAGACTCAAGGAGCTCCAGTAAGATACACACCTCAAAACCCATCATAATCACCAGAAACAAAAGAAAAATCTTTACAGAATCTGGAGGATAGGGAGCAAAAATTACAAATTCACACCAGAAACAGCCAAGCTAAGAGATAACAGACCAGAATCTTCCAATTGCAACAAGGAAAAACTCCACCTACAAACCCACACCCAGCAAAAACACCTTCAAAAACAAAGGCTGCAGAAGCAGTGGGAACTGTCATGTGGCCCTGGGGGCGACCGTGACCTGGTGTAGCCACTGGGCCACACAGCTTGCCAGCTACTCCCAAGGTCAACCACAGTCACCACATGGCCACAGTTCTTCCCCACACAAAAGCCTGCTCCTGATGGCTCACAGCAGCACACCTCACAGGGGCCCCAGTGCCTGCAGACCAAACGTAAATTAACAACGGCACACACCGTAAGAGCCAGCCATCAGGGGGCAGCATGAACCAGCTCTGGAAACCAACTCTGAATGTTGGCAGCCTCCACATCCCTATGTTGAAAGCTGGCCGCAGGAGGGAACGGTACTTAGGTGTCAGGACAGAATCTTAACAAATGGGAGGAGCACCACCATGGGTGGGACCCCCAAGACTGGCATCTCTCCCGGGCATGCAAGGGAAGCCGAGAGTGCCCTCGCAGATACCAAGTCTTGGGGGGGGGGCCTTCAATCTGCACTTCCAGGCTCCAGAACTCCGAGAAACAACCTTTGCTGTTTCTAAGTCCTCTGGTTTACAGCAGCCCGAGCTAGATGTAGACAGCGTCGGAGATAAAAGAAACTAGACACCAAAGGCCCCCTGCTACAGGCTGCCACCACTGTGAAAGGCCCAGTGCAGGTTCAGCCATGGAGGTGGGGGTGGCGGGCGGGATTCACCTGCAGAGGCAGCAGGGAGGGAACACCAGGGGTAATGGAGAACGGCTCCCAACAGGCACCAGGGTTTCTCTGGGGATAATGAAGATACTCTTATATTACTATGGTAACAGACACACAACCTAACGAACCTAGAAACACTGAACTGTGCCCTCTAAATGTGTGGTATGGGAACTGCTAGCTCAATGCAGTGCTACTTGGAGCAAAACAGAATTCTTTAAGGAAGCTGAAGGAGAGGAGGCAACGTGTCATGGGCAGACCCGATCTGCTAGAAAGGTAGTTCTTCAGGCTGAAGCGACGATGCCAGACGACGCAGACCTGCACCTACAGACAAATGAGCACAGCGCAAGGATGGAGACTGGCTGCCTCCTGTGCTCGCCTTCCTTTCTGCCTTCACATCTTCAGTGACTGTTTTTTTACCAACTTTTATTTAATAAATATAAATTTCCAAAGTACAACTTTTGGATTATGTCGGATTTTACCCCCATAACCTCCCTCCTACCTGCAACCATCCCATCTCCCACTCCCTCTCCCACCCCATTCTTCATCAAGATTCATTTTCAATTATCTTTATATACAGAAGATCAATGTAGAATATACTAAGTATATTAAGTAAAGATTTCAACAGACTGCACCCACACAGACACACAAAGTATAGAGTACTGTTTGAGTAGTAGTTTTACCATTGATTTGCATAGTACAACACATTATAGACAGAGATCCTACATGGCAAGTGAGTGCAGTGATTCCCATTGTTGGTTTAACAATTGACACTCTTATTGATGATGTCAGTAATCAACCGAGGCTCTTGTCATGAGCTGTCAAGGCTATGGAAGCCTTTTGAGTTCACAAACTCCAATCTTATTTAGACAAGACCATAGTCAAAGTGGAAGTTTTCTCCTCCCTTCAGAGAAAGTTACCTCCTTCTTTGATGGCCCATTTTTTCCACTGGGATCTCACTCACAGAGATCTTTCATTTAGGTCATTTTTCTTGCCACAGTGTCTTGGCTTTCCATGCCTGAGAAACTCTCATGGGCTTTTTAGCCAGATTCGAATGCCTTAAGGGCTGATTCTGAGGCCAGAGTGCTGTTTAGGGCTTTTACCATTCTATGAGTTCTGCTGTGTATCCCGCTTCCCATGTTGGATCATTCTCTCCTTTTAAATTCTATCAGTTATTATTAGCAGACACTAGTCTTGTTTATGTGTTCCCTTTGACATTTAATCCTATCATTATGATCAATTATGAACTTTAACTGATCACTTTGACTAGTAAGATGGCATTGGTACATGCCACCTTGATGGGACTGAATTGGAATCCCCTGGCCCATTTCTAGCTCTACCATTAAGGGTAAGTTCAAGTGAGCATGTAACAAACTGTACATCTCTTCCCTCTCTTATTCCCACTCTTATATTTAACAGGAATCACTTTTCAGTTACATTTAAATGCCTAAGAAAAATAGTTCAACCAATGGTGTTAAGCAGAACAAAAAAATACTAAAAGGAATAAAGCAGTAAGTTATTCCTCAACAGTCAGGACAAGGGCTGATCAAGTCATTGTTTATCATAGTATCCATTTCACTTTTACAGGTCTCCTTTTAGGTGCTCGGTTAGTTGTTCAGTGACCGTTTGAACCAGGCATAGCAGGTACCAGTGCACTGGGCTTCTGACACCTGGAGAGAGAGGACAGGAGAAGAGGAGATGGCAACGTGGGGCTCCCACGGTGCACACACGCCACCGGGCTCGACTGCATGGTGCCAGCCAGCAGCAGTGAGCTGCCCAAGTGCAACGAGAGCCCAACATGATGGCTGCCAACAAAAAACCACCAAAATTCCCAGGAATCACGAGGGGGAAAAAATGTACAGAAAGATATTCAGTGCTTTCCTAGGAAATTCATGAGAAAACTGGCAGGAGACAGCGTCTGGCGGAGTAAGAATGAGACAGCTGTTTCTCCTTAGAAGGGAAAAAACAGTAAAGGCTCTCAAGAGGCCTACCCGGTTCGGCACCCTGAACTTCTACAAACCAGACCTCAAAGGCTCCCCACAGAAAGCCACCATCTTCCATTCACTTCCATCCCCTGTAGGAGAAAAAGGCACAGCACCTGCTTTCTGCTGCTGAAGTCAGCCGCAATGACTTCCGTCACGGGCTGACACAGGTACTTTTTTTTGGTCTGTGAGAACACATTAAAGAAAGGGGCAGACGTGTTTACAAAGTGATGTCAACTTCACAAAAAATATCCTGTCCACAGAAAAACAGCCCAGTGGCGGTGAGCGCATTGAATTAGGACAAGGACACCTCACGTGTCCCTGGTGGCTTGATTTGCAATTCTTGCCTTAGTTTACATTCACTATTTTAAAATAATTTGGGAAGAGGAGAGATGATCAAAGTCTTTTTCCTCACATGAAAAGAGCATGGGAAAGTGGTTTTCAGACACAGCACAGAACGTATAAAACCCTGCGGCAGGGACAAATGGGATACCAACTCTCAATTGCAACATCCAAGACAGAGTTCTAGCTTTCAAGGAGCTAACCACCCAGCAGGATTGACAGGGGAGATGCGACCTCACAACGGAGGCAACATCGCGGGTGTACAGAGGAGGAAAAGTGGCCAGGGGCAAAATTCACACAACTCGCAGGACCATGTGCTGTGGGCACGGTGACCTGTCTTCCCAATCAGTACTTGGAGGATGCTACTCCCTCGCTGCCAACTGCCCACACCTGCCCTGCACCACCCACCTCACACCATTACTGCATGCAGTCACCAGCCTGCCCCATCCTTCCACCCCCACATCATTCTCACAGGAGGCGCAACCCTTCTGAGACAAAGTCACGCGAGAGCTACCAGTGAGGCAGCACTGCCTCTGGGAAGTCTTCCTGCACACCTGCCCACAGCCTCTCCCTCCCTGACAGCTGCAGAGCACTGGCAGCACTGCACCATCTCCTGTGGGTGAACGCCCGTGTGCTGCCACTGAGTAAGTCATCCCTGCGTGCTTCCAGAATGGGGCGGGCTGCAGGGGCCTGCAGTGTCGCAGGACCACGCAGAGAGAGACAGGCATGCATCCTGTGAGCCCACGCGTGCCCACCCGGCCACACCGCAGGCTCCTCACCTCTACCTCCCACAGGGCCTTGGAGCTGGTGGCCGACGTGGCCGACTGGCGGCCAGTGGTCCTCAGGAACACATGCTGCTTCTTGCGGTGCTCGTCACAGGTGAGAAACTTCTCCTGCTCGGCGTGGAACAGCCTCACCACGTCTCCCTGCGCGCCAGCAAGAGACAGGGACCTCGCTGCCGCCCTGACAGATGCCACACCTCACCCGGCCGCCCCGCCCCGCCCCCAGCGCCCACCTACCCCCTTCAGGATGTCATCCTTGTTGTCGCTCCATTTCATGAAAAGCACGATTTTCCAGCTCGTGTTGCAGTTGACGGAGTTGACCTGGGGACATGGCAGAGCCCGTTTCTCACGCAGCCTTCTTAACAGCTGCGTGTGTTCTACTATCAGAAGAGACTTTCACCAGACAAGCATCCTAATTTGAAAACCTGAAACCCAAAATGCTGCAAAACCCACACCGGGCTCACAAGGCTCCGATGCGAGAGCACTCTGGAGTCTGGCTCCTTGGATCGAGTTGTCCCAACTGGATCCCCCTGTGGGCACCGCTACTCTGGGGTGCACCCTTCCTAGGCATCAGAAAAAGATGCCCCACTGCCCAGAAAAAAAAATGGTGGAAGGGACCCTCCCCAGCTTAACACTGAGAAGGATGCCCCACCCCCACCACCAGTGAAGCAGGTTCAGCAAATGAGCACTGGAGGAGAGAGATTTGTACCTGCACCTGACATCCACCACACTGCAGGGGTGGATACAGACCCACACCTGACACCACGCTGCAGGGGGTACATACAGACCCACACCTGTCACCCACACTGCAGGGGTGGATACAGACCCACACCTGACACCCACACTGCAGGGGTGGATACAGACCCACACCTGACACCCACGCTGCAGGGGGTACATACAGACCCACACCTGACACCCACACTGCAGGAGTACATACAGACCCACACCTGACACCCACACTGCAGGAATACATACAGACCCACACCTGACACCCACACTGCAGGAGTACATACAGACCCACACCTGACACCCACACTGCAGGAGTGGATGCAGACCCACACCTGTCACCACGCTGCAGGGGTGAGTACAGACCCACACCTGCCACCCACACTGCAGGGGTGGATACAGACCCACACCTGTCACCCACACTTCAGGGGTGGATACAGACCCACACCTGCCACCCACAATAGAAGGGTGGATACAGACCCACACCTGCCACCCACACTGTAGGGGTGGATACAGACTCACACCTGTCACTACGCTGCAGGGGTGGATACAGACCCACACCTGCCACCCGCACTGCAGGGGTGGATACAGACTCACACCTGCCACCCACACTAGAAGGGTGGATACAGACCCACACCTGTCACCCACACTGCAGGGGTGGATACAGACCCACACCTGCCACCCACACTAGAAGGGTGGATACAGACCCACACCTGCCACCCACACTGCAGGGGTGGATACAGACTCACACCTGCCACCCACACTAGAAGGGTGGATACAGACCCACACCTGCCACCCGCACTGCAGGGGTGGGTACAGACCCACACCTGCCACCCACACTGCAGGGGTGGGTACAGACCCACACCTGTCACCCACAGCACAGACTTGCACAGCCTTATGTGACAGCCCCAATCTTGAGTCTAGCTTTCCTCACAATGCCCACATCACTGCCAGCATCCCTGTCAGCATGGCCCAGGACGGCGTCTCCTGCACGTGACCCTCCCCTAGTCACCACACAGTCCCCTTACCTCGTTGCAGCCTGGGTTGTCCACGAGCTGGTGGCTGCTGGCATGCAGGGGCTGACCAGCATTGACAGGGTTCAGCACAACCTTGTCCCCGATGACCACCTGCACAGGGAGGGAGCACAGAGCCTTTCACTCATCACCAATGCCACAGGCTCACCAGGAGCACTCTGGGCAGAGCCTCATGGGCCAGCTGAAGTAGGCACCAGTGGGCTCCTGCATCTGCCTAAGGCTGCTTTGTCCCACACGCATCAGTGGTCACAGATCTGTTCCAAGGGAACCAGAGTGGGGAGAAGACACTCTCATCTGTTACCTTCAGCTGAGCTATCTGCAGAAGTGAGGTCAAACCAAATTCTACGGAGAACAGGACACTGTCTGAGCTAAGTCTTTATCTGTGAAAAAACAAAGCCACAGTTTTATGTCTTTAAAGCAGTCACATCTGTGTTTACTGCAACCCTCATTAGGAAGTACATTCTAAGGGCCTGCGTTGTGGTACAATGGGTAAAAGCCACTGCCTGCGACGCTAGCATCCCACAGGGCACCAGCTCATGTGTTCAGCAGTCCCAGCTGCTCCATTTCGGACCCTGCCCCCACTAATGGCCTGGGAAAAGTAGCAGAGGATGGCCCAAGTGTTTGGGACCCTGCCATAATACAGGAATCCCAGACGAAGTTCCCAGCTCCTGACCTCAGCTTGGCCTAGTGCCAGCCTTTGCAGCCCTCTGAACCAGTGGACAGAAGATCTCTTTCTGTCTCTACCCGTCTCTCTGTAACTCTTTCAAAATCAATCTTAGAAAGAAAAAAAAAGTACATTTTTGGGCACGTGTTAGGCCTCTTGGTTTAGCTGGCTACACCACAGGTCACACTGCAGTACCTGGGTTCAGCTCAACCTCCAGCCCTGCCCACAGCTCCTGCTCATTCCACCCAAGGAGGCAGCAGCAATGGCTCACGTACTTGGCTTCCTGTCACCCACACGGGAGACTTGGAATGGGTCCCCAGCTCCCAGCTTGGGCCCTAGCCCAGCCCTGACTGATGCAGGGCATTTGGGAAGTGAATGGGAAGGCAGAAGCATGTTCTTCCTCTCTCCCTCCCTGTCTCTCAAATAAAAGTAATCAAATACAACAAATAAATAAATGAAGAGAAAGTACACTTTCCACCATGACCCTGCCATGCGTGTAGCCACGAGCCTGTGTGCACCTGCTTACCATGCCCTAAAGCAACACTTATCCTCACGACGTGTCACACAGCCATTTTCTGAGACAACACTCACAACCACTAAATTCACCCCATGACCCACGATCTCTGAAACACTGCTTGACAAGCCCCGCTGATCCAGTCCTCATCTCTTCTCAACAGAGTCACAGCCACAGAGACTAAAGCAGAGGAAAGCAGCGGCACTGCTGAAGATGGAACTGACAACAATTTTATTCTGGGGGCAGAAGGAAGAGGAATGGGAGGAGAAGGCTGCTTAAGATGCAAAACCTGGACGGTGCCATGGCTCACTAGGCTAATCCTCTGCCTGTGGTGCCGGCACCCCGGGTTCTAGTCGTAGTTGGGGCGCCGGATTCTGTCCCGGTCACTCCTCTTCCAGGCCAGCTCTCTGCTGTGGCCCGGGAGTGCAGTGGAGGATGGCCCAAGTGCTTGGGCCCTGCACCCACATGGGAGACCAGGAGAGGCACTTGGCTCCTGGCTTCGGATCAGCGCTTTGTGCCGGCCACAGTGCGCTGGCCGCAGCGGCCATTGGAGGGTGAACCAACGGAAAAAGGAAGACCTTTCTCTCTGTCTCTCACTGTCCCCTCTGCCTGTAAAAAAAAAAAAAAAAAAAAAAAAAAGATGCAAAACCTGTCTATTTTCTGTTTGATCTGTCTGGGGAACACACAAGACAGAATTTCTCAACTCCAAATGAATACGAGGTCAGCGCCACCCACACTGTGGTGACACCTAAGTTCTGGACTTTTCCTTCTGGCCTCAGTCAGGAACCAACACACCCACTGTGAGTCAAGTGTCCGGCACTGGACCCTAAGCAATCTAAGAGACAGACAGGAAGGTAGATATAGATATGGATATCGGTGATCTCTGCATATGTACATTACATGTAATGCAGTCACACACACACACACACACACACACACACACACACACACCTATTAACTGCTGAAAGCTTATAAACACAAATGGCACTACCAGAAAGTGTCAGAACTCAGATTTAGGTTAAGGCTAGGCTGAGCACCTATTTCCTTTCAAGGAAAAGCCACTATTTCAGAATCCTGCAAGGTCAAAATCACAGGTGATGGCATTTAAAGACTCCCTGTTAATTCTGGGCCCACACAATGGCTTAGGAACTAAGCTGACAAATACATAGTACAAAGTCACCCCAGAAGGGATGCCTGTGCCCTCAGGAACAGGGCCCAGCCAGAGCCGGTGACAGCCACTATAGGAGGCGCCACTTCCACCACCTGTTCTCCACCTGGGAACAAGTGAGGTTGGTCCTGAAATCACGCCTCTGCCCACACCAGCTATGTCTGCCCCACCCTTCTTCACAACCAGATTCCAAAGCGAGAAGCCAGTTTTGCACCACGGCAGGAACCGGGAGACAGGACCCTCCCGAACGCTACAGTGGGACGGCTGTTTTCTGGGCTCAGTGCGTGAGGTAACGGGCTGTGTGTGTGATACTTTCAGAGGCCCAGAAAAAACCACAGCGGTGTATTCCGGTCAGCCCCGTGTCCACACTCCCGTCTCCACAGCAACGCCCTCTGCATCCCGGGCAGGCCTCCGGTTCCAGCTTCACACTTCCCCAAGGTGAGTCCGGCAGCCAGGGCGGTGGGAGGCGCAGCGCGAAACCGGTGGCAGGCTGGGACTTACGCTGTCTCCGATGGAGCGCAGCTTGTAGAAGGGCTGGATGTAGAACCAGGAGCCTTCGTTCCCCGCCTCGTCCAGCGTCACCCGCATGGCGTTCTTCTCCAGCAGTGCCGGGAGCCTCTTGTTCACTGTCAGGTATTTATTGCTCTTCAGGTGCAGGAGCTGAAACCCAGCCAGCGAACAAGGTGAGCATCGCGGCTCTGCGTATCCCGCGGCTTCTCTCTCGGGCACGTGAAATACGGATCAAACCTGCCTCCCACCACTGTGAACTGAGGGAAGCACGAAGTGCCCATGGCTGGGAACCATCAGAGGAGCCAAGGGCATGGGGAGCAGAAGCAGAGGGCAGAGAGTAGAGAAATATTTTTTTCTTTCTCAACATAGCCCTCTGTTAGTGGGGAGGGGCCGAGGAGCTGCAGCCCCCACTCAGCCTCCCCCAGGTGGGGCAGACGGATGCAGCTCCGCCAGGGGCTGTCATTTCAGGTGCATTCCCACTCTGACTCTGCAAGCACCTGGCTCTTGGGCAGTGCTGACAAGAAGGGGTGGGAGGAACAGATCAAGGCAGGCAGTGAGGTGTTGGACAGCTGCTGCACACAGGGAAGCATAAGGCAGGGCTTCCCCACTCAACAGGCTGCCGAGGGAAAAGAAGAGAAATGCACCCAGCCAGTCCCTTGAGAAAGGCTGAGACCAGGGTGTCCCCTGCCAATGCCCCTCTCCCATGGCAACAGACACAGGGGTTGGGGCATCCTAACAGGCACCCAAATCTTCTAACAGAAGCAGTTACGTGGCTGACTCATATCCCCTGGCTAAGACAGACAAGGGGAAGCCAGCATCTTCCAAGCTGGTCGCTGACCTTCCACACACCTGTCAAGGTGACGGCAAAGGTTTACAAACCTACAGTACCTACAGGCAGACCCCAAGACCCGGGCTGGGGGAGTCATGATGACCAAGGTTAGTCTACAAATACAGTGTCCCCTGTGGCAGGTGTCTCTCAGACACCCTGGGAAGCAGACACCATGACCATCCCCATTTCACTCACAAACAATTAAGACACAGCAAGATTTCTTGTCCCAAATCTCACAATCACCCAGGAGTGCCGGTTTCCTGTCCCAGGTGCCTCTTTCCTCTTCAGGTGAAGCCCAATCTGACCTCATCAGCGAGTCCTGCACCTGAGCCCCAGGTCACTGGCTGGGCCACGTGAACTCGGAGCTCACTCGGCCCTCGTATCCATTCTCACTTGTGTGGAACTGGAGCATGAAGAGTGGACAGGCAAGAGCTAACCTTCTAAGAAGCTTTGGCATCCACTTTCATTGTCTCAAAAGGTAAAACAACCCATTCAAACACAAAGCTCAGTTACCAGCTGTTTCTGGTTTTCCCTCTGGTTAGCACTGCTCTACTCCTAATACCGATGAAAATGGGAAGGGTTTCCTTTGTAGTCAGTCAAGCTAAGGCAATAATAAGCAAAACCTTTCAATGAGAGAAATAAAATAACAAAGCAGGATAAGCAAATGGGTCAGGTGCTCCCCAGCTGGGAAGTGCTATCTGCCCTCTGAGCCAGGGCCAGAGATCCGGCGACTGGACAAGTCGAGAAGGACATGGGTGTGGCGCCGGCTCACACACCGTGCAAGGCTCGAGTCCACCAGACACATCCTCGGAGCAGCGCTGGTAAAAGCTGTTGCCTGGACTGCACCTGCTCCCACGAGCCAAGTGAACCTTATAATGTGCGAACCAAGATACACATGGTTACCAGTTACGTGCCACAAATAAAAGTGCATCCAAGTGAATGATCAATTTTTAAAATGATGAAGGTCCAGGATGCTCCCCGACGACTTCCCGAGAACATCTCATGACCAAGAGATAAAACTGATGGGAAATCGACTTCTACCACACAGGAAGAAGCTTCCAGCAACACAAATCAAAACTCTAACAGCCAGACTCCTTTTGAATGAACTGTCTGGACCTGTCAATTATCAGCTAACAGAAGAGGGGTAGATCCTTGCACTGTGATAGAACTAACCCAAACTCCCAAGTCCACAGCACCTGTCAAGAAACCGTACTTCCCGGCCATCTCCACGGCTCCTACCACGCAGGGGTCTCGCCCCGTGCCAAGGGCTCACTTTCCATTCGCAGGCACATGAAAGTTCCGGAAGACAGCGGCTGCCCCGACCCACCTGGATGACGTTGCCATACTGGATCACGGTCCCCAGCAGCTTCCTGTTTTCTGTCTCATTCTGTTTCTTTTCCAAGTCTGCAGCGTGCTGTATGAGGAGGAGGAAGATGGTCACAGAGCGCAGTGGGTTAGAGCTCTCTGCAGCGATGGTGCACAATGCACGTGCCCGCCTAACACAAGAGCAAAAGAAACACGCCAGCCTCCAGGGACTCCCAAGACCACAGCAAACGAGCCCAGCACTTCAAAGCCAAGCCTTGTCACCTTTGCTTTGCTGGCCCTCTCAGCTTCTTTAAAATGTATTTTTCCCTTTATGGAATGTATGAACATTTGTTTAAGAGGAAAGTCAAATGATTATATGGGTAAGCAGCAGAGGGAATCTGCATAACCCCCCATGAGTTCTTAGAGTCCTCTCTGCGTGCAGCAGTACAGCTACCACTCAGGACACCCACATCCCATCTCAGACTGCCTGAGCTTCTGATTCAGCTTCCGGCTTCCGGCTTCCCTGGGAGGCAGCAGGTGACAGCGTAAGTACCTGGGTCCCTGCCACCCACATCAAAGACCTGGACAGTTTCTGGCTCCTGGATCTGGTCTGATCCAGCACTGGCTGTTGTGGACACTTGGAGAGTGAACCAGCAGATGGAAGATCTGTGTGTGTGTGTGTGTGTGTGTGTGTGTATAACTCTGCCTAATTAATAAAAACAAACATTTTTTAAAAAGAGTCCTCTCTGAGGCTGTGGAGGGAGATATAACTGGATCTTAAGGCTGATTTTGGGTGGTCTGTAGTTTTGTGACTTTGACCTTCGACATCTACGAGCCTCAGTGTCCTCTCTTGTAAACAAGGATACATGTGGGAGCCGACACTGTGGTGTAGCGGTTAAAGCTGCTGCCTGCAGTGCTGGCATCCCATACGGGTGCCAGTTTGCGTCCCAGCTGCTCCACTTCTGATCCAGCTCTCTTCTATGGCCTGGGAAAGCAGCAGCAGACTGGCCAAGTCCTTGGGCCCCTGCACCTGTGTGGGAGACCCAGAAGAAGCTCCTGGCTCCTGGCTTTGGATCAGCTCAGTTCTGGCCATTGCAGCCAACTGGGGAGAGAACTAATGAATGGAAGATCTCTCACTCCCACTCTCACTCTCACTCTCTCTGCCTCTCTTCTGTGTAACTTTGACCTTCAAATAAATCTTAAAAAAAAAAAAAAGGATAAATGTAGCACCTACACCTCAGAGGCGCCCCACAGCCCAGTGCCTACTCCCAGGGCACACATGGCCTATGAGCAGTTGTCATTACCTCACCACTGTCACAGTCGCTCAACGGAAAGACAGTTTTCCCAATTTTAAGGAAGAAGAAACTGACACAAGACATGTTTAAAAAAAGTTCACTCACCATCCCAAAAGGGGTTCTAACACTATTTTCCCTATTTCTGTTACTTGTGCAATTCTGCTTAACATTTTTTAATCTTACATTTATTAAGCGGCAGAGATAATCCCCAACCCCAGACCTGGGTCAATTCCAAGTCTCTACAGTGACAAATGAGGCTGGGAGACATGCCCGGCTCAGACACGGCATGCCAGGAATGCAGCGAGGCTGAGCAGAGGGTTCCAGGACAGCCTGCCAGAGCCACCGTCCGACAGCCACTGTTCATTCATGCACCTGAGGGCACTGCGCCCATACAACCACGATGCCGGAGGCAGCTGCTTTCCTCCAAAGCAACTAGTAACCTGCTGTGCTGACCCAAACCTAGACCAGGTAAGAGAGGGATGAAGTACAAGGGACAGAATTAATAATGAACATGACCGACGACCAGGGGCACGCTTCAGAGTGTCCCCGCGATGCCTTCCTTGAGCTTCCCCATCCATGGGCTGCCAAGGGCCCCTTGCTCCTGGGTAGTGTGTCTGTACTTCCTCAGGCTTCCCCTCGCACCAGCTGTCGCCGTGCCCAGGTCATGACACCTCACGAGGCTCACTCCGTGTGCCCAACGCAAACCCAGGACAGCAGAGACACCTGGACAAGATGTGCTCCAGACCTGTAACAGCTTCCCAGTACCAACTTTAACCAGCATCGTCATGCACGAGTGTCTGAAACTAAGAAATGCTCTGACAAGGAAAGATCTGAACAATCAGCTGGGCTGGCTGAGCTAAGAATCCATCCAAGGACCTCAAGCTCAGCTCTGCTGCACCTCCCTGGAGTCGGAGCATCTGTGGGAAGGTTCACCTTTTAAGAAAAGTAAATCACAGGACAAAATCCTCAACAGAAACCAACCATCTCACAGGTGGCACATGATCAGCGACGTTTGGTCACATGGGTCTCTTCCAGTCCACCACACCCGTGCAACTGCCGAGGGCATGGTGCGCTGAGATGCTCACCCACGCCCGAGGGATCAGGCTCCTGCCTGCTGCGTGGTAACAGGAGGACAGAGCCTCCTGTGCTCCAGACGCATTCAGAAGTCATGCACTCAACAGCAGCAACCTGGGCGTCCTCAGCGAAGGCTCTCTCCGCACACAGCCCCTGCCCCACACACCACACCTGCCCTCTCCCTGTATGTGGCCTCTCCCACACTGCTCCCGGTTCTCGGCCCTGCCGACATCTCCGCGTGCTGCAGGCCCTGGGAATGGAGGTGAGGGTCTGCAGGGAGTCGCCTGCTCTTTCTGCTGAGCCATGCTGCTGGGAAACGCAAGAGGGAAGCGTGGCTAAGCCGTGGACTCAGTAAAATGGAATGTAACCATGTCTAGCATGCAAAAGCAGCTTTCTCTGCTCAACATCACAGCCCCATTTCTTGGACTCAAATGATACAAGGACAGCTCTGTAATAGGAAAACTCTTAGGGTCTCTCCTTACCCTAAGGATTCCCAAGGGCTTCTGCTTAAGGAACAGGAATCCAAATGATAAAATTCCTATCTATGCAGAAGCTAAGTATAAAAGCAGCATTTCAGGGCTCACTGGTTTATCTAAAAAGAAACATAGTAGTGACCACTAAGAGAGCAAATATTCCGTATTTAATTAACCAGCAGCAGCTCTGAAAAGCAAGGGTATTTATCTACAAACATACAAAAAGTAAAGACAGAACAGAAAATAAAAAAACTTAAGAATAAATACCTAAGGACTTCTCTTTAAGATATTCTTGCGGCCAGCGCCGCGGCTCACTAGGCTAATCCTCCACCTTGCGGCGCCGGCACACCGGGTTCTAGTCCCGGTTGCGGCGCCGGATTGCTCCTCTTCCAGGCCAGCTCTCTGCTGTGGCCAGGGAGTGCAGTGGAGGATGGCCCAAGTGCTTGGGCCCTGCACCCCATGGGAGACCAGGATAAGTACCTGGCTCCTCCCATCGGATCAGCGCGGTGCACTGGCCGCAGCGCACCAGCCGCGGTGGCCACTGGAGGGTGAACCAACGGCAAAGGAAGACCTTTCTCTCTGTCTCTCTCTCTCACTGTCCACTCTACCTGTCCAAAAAAAAAGAAAAAAAAAAGATATTCTTGAAGACCACATCTAAAACCCTGCTGAAGGAAGAGTCAAAGCTGTCAGATCTGTTACCAAAGTCCCACGACGACCCAGCCAGAATACCACTATGGAAACAGGCAATGCACTGGGGTACCAGACTTCCTGTTAAGTTCTTAGGAAGAAAACCTTCATTCATTTCACCATTTACAAAACCCATAAATAACCAAATGCGTTCACACCTCTGTCTTAGGTAACTACCCTCAAACTCAAATTCAGTTTTCAGAAGAAAACATCCAACAGGACCCTCAGGTACGATGAGCATGGCGGCAGGCTGATGACTAGGGAACAAGGTGGAGGTGCCTGTCTCCCGTACTACAGCAGCAGGGTTTGACACCTGGTGCTTCTGACTCCAGCTTCCGGCCACAGGGGCCCAGGAAGCCAGCGGTGACAGCTCAGTTAACTGGGTTCCTGCCCCAACATGGGAGACCAGATTGCCCTCCTACCCCTCAGCTCAGCCCCTGCCACTGCCATCATGGACACCTGGGGACAGAGCCAAAACACTACCTGTGTGTGTCTGTCTCTCATCAATGTCTCAAAATTCTAGCTTCTTAAAAAGGTAGCAAGGTACACATCATGCCTCGGCTCACTGGTTATGGTGGCCTCCACCCCGAACAGAACGAGATCTCATAGGCTGAACCTCTTGAGTACATTCCAAGAACAGCTCCCACCATGAGACAGTGAGCTGGAACCACCTTTCTCTGGGTGCTCAGGCAGCACGGCCAGGTGAGCTTTCTGGCAAGCCTCACAGGGACCGAGCATTCCCACTTGTGGGAGCTACTCCCAAGCAGGGAACCTGACACAAGAAGACCTTTGTCTCAGAAACGCCAGCAACCATCAGGATCCTCAACCCCACTCCAGCCCCAGTCCCCACTGGGACTGCCTATCTACGACCACAGTCCTGCCACGCTGTGCAGTGAGCATGTGAGCCTAAGAGTCAGGCCAGAGAGTCCTGTTCAGGCAGGACATACGAGAGTTAACACAGCTGGAGGAAGGCGGGCAGCAGCTTCCCTGAGAGGAAAAGGCAGCAACACCGGACAGAATGGAAATGAAAACCAAGGCTACTGCTCAGGCCTAGGGTTGAGGAATATCAATTTTTTTTTCTTTTTCCTGCAACACTCGTGTGTGTAATTTCTTCAAAATCATCAACATGTGGGCTGGGACTGTGGTGCAGCAGCTTAAGCCACCATCTGCAACGCCAGCTTCCTGTATGAGAGCAGCAATGTGAGCTCCAGATGCTCTGCTTTCGATCTGGCTTCCTGTTAGTGCAGCTGTGATGTGGCTGAAGATGGCCCCTGCCATCCATGTGGGAGACCAGAGTGGAGCTCCTGGCTTTGGACTGGCCCAGACCTGAGGGTTGTGGCCTTTTGGATACTGAAGCAGCTGACAGAGATCTCTCTCACTCTATGCCACTAGGCTTTCCAAATAAATAAAAAATCACCACCATGGGCGCCGGTGCTGTAGCACAGCAGGTTAAGCTACCACCTACAGACCTACAGTGCCAACATCTCATATGGGCACCAGTTCCAATCCAGCTTCCTGCTAATGTTAGCCTTGGAAAGTAGTGGAAGATGGTCCAAGTCCTTGGGCCCCTGCACCCATGTGGGAGACCCAGAAGAAGCTCCTGGCTCCTGGCTTCAGTTTGGCCCAACCTTAGCTGTTGTGGTCATCTGGGAAGTGAACCAGTGGATAGAAGATCTCTCAATCTCTCTCTCTCTCTCTCTCTCTCTCTCTCTCTCTGCCTTTTCCTCTCTGCAACTCCGCCTTTCAAATAAGATAAATAAATCTTAAAAAAAAAAAATCACCACCAGGTTTCTGTGACATGTAGCTAGCATCTTGCAAAATATCATCCTAAATTACCCTTTCATTTTTCAAAATGTCTCATCATCGAGATATCTGTTAACCTCTTCCCTCGGTCAGCGTGTTGAGGACTGCTTCTAACTTCTAAGGAAGAAAGAAGTCTACACTAGAGTCTCTCCCGCGGTTACCACACCACGTTCTCCAGCAACATCAAGGTCAGCCCCCTGGCATTCACCTGTCCTTTCACTTCACACAGAGAAACCATTATCAAATGACCGCAGAGAGGTCACTGGAACCGCAAGGAAAGGCTTCTGATTTAAGGTGAGCAAACTCTGAAGCATGTCAGGGATACTCAGCTACGGCTCTAACAGCAGGCAGTGCAGGGCCAGGCCCTCCAAGACAGGAAGGGCTGGTCACTGCCTGGTGCTTCCCCGCTGGCCAAGGCTGCAGCTCCGCTTAAGCGATCGCTTCCCAGCACCAGAGCAGTGCCGGTAACTAAGTCAAGGTAACAGGCCTGGCGTCAGCACACAGCAACCAAGGAGTGATCAGTGCGCGGCCTGCGGGCCGGGGCAGCTCATCTGCCAAGGACTCCAGGAAAGCAGCACCTAGAGGGCCACAAGGCAGACGTTCCCGAGAAGGAGCACACACCGCGCCGGGCTCGAGGTGCCGTTGTCCCTCGAGATGCCCACACCCTCAGGGGTGCGGGGCTGCCCGTCACCACAAGGCAGTGTAGCGGTCATTAACAGCAAAGCCATTATACGACATTAATCTACAACAGTCTTAACTTGCACTGGCAAGATGCACAGTAATTGACAAAAAATAAAAATGAAAACCCACTGGGAAATGGCCAGCAGCCCCCAGAGGCAGGTGGCTGCCCAAAAGCTCATTCTGACCACTGCCTGAAACACGAGGACGGCTTCCGGGCACGAGGCGGGATAACCTCAAGTACGCAGGAACACGGACCTGCACCAAGTCCATACTCCAGACCCGGGAGTCTCCTCAGAAGCATCATACAGGAGAAAGCACTGGTGTCAGGGTTTCAGACATCCGCGATCAGCACAGAAGAGCTCATTCAACTTCCCTCTTTCTTAATAAGGAGCTGAAGTTCTGGGGCATCATTAGGGCTGGGTTCTCTCCACCTGCACTGCTTCTCCTCTGTTCATCTGCAGGCAGAGGCATCAAAGAGAACTGCTGATCAAATACAACATCTGATGGGCAGGTGCCAGTGGGGCTGAAGGACCTCACCCCACCAGGGCTGTTTTCTGTTGCCCTCAATGCATGTTGGAAGCCTTAGTTGAATTAGCCACCCACATGTTTCAGCAATCCAGATACCACACATAAAAGCACCAATGTGTATCTTCTGGAGAAAACCCAGAGGGGCGGCAGCGGCCCCGGCCAGCCTCCCACACGGCGACACCCCTCCAGCCCCCTTCATTCCCGCTGGCGTCCTGCAGAGCCAGGAGGAATGTGAACCAGCAAGCCCTGCTGTGAAGAGCACAGGAGGAGTAGGAGTGGGAGGCACACTGACAAGATCTCCACGAACAGAAGGAACATTGCACCAGCCAAGCAGAGCAGGACAACCCAAGACACGCAGCCCTTCCACATGGGCAGGCAAGCGCTCTCCACAGGGACACTTGCAGGCCGGGCAACCTTCCCCAGCGTGCAGCTGACGCTCCTGCTCCCAGCACAGTCCTCAGCGGACACTGCACTAACATGAGAGGAGGAAGCGCTACTCAGTAGACAGGGGTCAGGGGCGTGGGTGGTGGCGCCCCACACAAGGGTGAGCCGTCACTCCACATAAGCTGGAGGTCGTCTAGGCTAAAAACTGATCAGAACCAGGACCTCACTCCATCTGCCTCTCAACACGAAGCACAGCTGCGCACCGGCTTCATTGATACTGTTGCTAGTATGACACTACCTGAGAAAGTTCACGGAAAAGGGTGATTAAGGAGCCCGTACTGCAGCACAGGGCCCAACAGATTCAGCCACCGCCTGTGCCACTAGCCCACATGAGCTCCAGTTCAAGTCCCAGCTGCTCCATCGCTGATCCAGCTCCCTGCGAATGCACCTGGGAGAGCAGCAGCAGATGTCCCAAGTGCTTGGACCCCTGCACCCACATGGGAGACCTGGATAGAGGTTTAGGCTCCTGGCCTCAGCAGGGGACTGTGGCCATCTGGAGGGTAAACCAGAGGACAAAAGATCTCTAACTCTTCCAAACAAATAACAAAAACAGAAAGACAAACTACAAGGACAATTAAAAGACAAGCTCGCTTTGGGGCTAAAGAATTTTTTGAAATCCATGCAGGTTTTTCGTAATACACGCTTCCATGGACTTTTTGAAGAACCCTTGTACATCTTCCAAAAGTGCAAGTCCTCCCTAACAAAGGCAAGCGTGTGGTCTGCATGCTTCACACGTGTTCTGGAAAATCACGTCAGAGCGGCATGCTGTTCGCGTCGCCCACTGCAGCCGTGTCGCTCACGGGGCCTGCACAGAGAGGTGCCAGCACTGACGTCCTCACGCCTCACCCAGCAGCGTTCCCACGCATCAGTTACAGCACACAGCCTGCCATACAGTTTGCTGCTTCCCTCTTATTTTCCCTTTAGAGTCTATTGCCTTCAATTGGGTCTTGGTTATTTATGAGTCTTATTTCACATTCATAAGGTTGTATAATGTAGGCCAGAAGCAGCAGCAGTGGCAACCAGTGTTGTGCGGTGAGTACAGCTGCAGTCTGAGACGCCTGCACACAGCTGCCTGCTACTGTGCCTGGTGACGGCCCAGCACTTGAGTCCCAGCCGCCCACATGGAGAGCCGGATGGAGTTCTGGGCTCCTGGCTTTGGGCTGGCCCAGTCCTGGCTGTTGTGGGCATTTGGGGGATGAATTAACAGATGGAAGCACGTTCTCTCGGCTCTCTGACTTTCCCTCTGTCTCTATCATTCTGTCTATCATATCTATCATATCTCTATCATATAAGTAAAATTATAATCTCTGTTTTTAAAAAGAGAGAGAGAGCAAGGAGTCTTCGGAGATTGAGAATGTCTAACACAAACATTGGAATACTAAGAATGCAGTGAGCAAGACCTTCAAAGAATCCTCTAACTCACACAGGGGCCTCAAGCAGAGGCTGACTGTCCCTCTTCCTCCAGGAAGCCCTCTCTGACCACTGGACCACACATCCTCACCCAGCGGAGGTCGTTTGTGGCGCCACTCTCTGTGGCCTGGATGCGGTCCTCGTCGCACCATCTTGTCACTACTGGGGTATTTGTTGTGAGCCCCAGAGTACGAACTTTGTGCCCATTTCTCTACCAGTATCCAGCACAGCACCCACCCGCTCCCCTCAGCAGACACCTGAGCACCGCCTGCTCTTGTTCCCTACCCATGGGCACGGACACTCCAGTGAACAAGAGAGGTGATGCCCTGGCCTCTGACAAGTGACAGGTGCCAATCACAGCCGAGCACACCAGCCCTGGGAAGACCCAGCTGGGCACAGCGACTGAATAAACAAGTGGGGCCTTCTGGTCAGGGCCGGGGAGGACCTGCGGAGGTGTCCTGTGCCATCACCAGGGCCCGAGGCCCTCGCTGAGGAGGGTCTCGAGAAGAATGCCCCCAGAGGACAAACTGGGCAGCGAGGGTCAGGAGCCTGCTCAGAGTCTACAGTGCTCAGGAAACAGACTGCAACGGCAGTGGTGGGAGCGAGGACCGCTGGGACGCAGGTCCCAGTCTCAGAGGAGCCGGACCCACACCGGGGTGACCTTGCAGACAAGGACCAAGCAGGAGTGCTGTGTGCATGTCTTCACGCCGGGCCGAGGAACCCTGGCTTCTCCTGCTACCCAGAGCGAGGAATGAGGGTGCCTATAGTCTGACCCTACCAACCCCCACCCCACTCCAACCTGCGCCAAACCTGGGTGCTGGGCCTCTCTCACAGGCTACTCAAAAACAGGGCTGGCTGGGAGGGAGACCCCGGAGCCGCTGCAAGCTCACGGGCACTGCGCCTAGGAAGCAGCGCTGTTCACTCAGGTACTGTTCAAGCAGCAAGTGTGTGACAAACTCCACGTGGGCCCAGGACACAGAAACAAGGAAAAGGGACAGAACCGCAAGGCCTTGCTGCTCTTACCTTCCAGGGAGCAAACATGTCAGAAAGACCACAACAAGCATCACGGGGCGGGGGGAGGGTAGGAGAGGAGCTACAAGGGCAGTGAGACCACACGGGACACGCGTCAGGACCTCCCACCAGACTCACACCTGGAGCCTCAGATGCAGGTACTGGAGGAGCAACGCCATCATCTTACAGGAGAACAGGCTCAGAAGGGCTGAGACACATGCCATGGTCACACAGCCCTCAGCCGTGGGCTGAGCTCTGCCTTCAATGCCAGTTAAAGAAGAAACACACCGCCCCCCAAAACCAAGGCAGCGTCCAGTAGGGGCCACGCCGTCTTCTACAAAGCAATGCTCAGCAATCCCAACGTGGCCACTATCACCCCTACTTTACCAACAAGGGGGCAGAATTGCTCAAGGTCAGCGGACAAGGACTAGAAAGCTAGGGATTCCGCTCAGGCACACGCTTCCAGAACCTGTGTGCACGACCCTGCCCACCCAAAGGCACCCTGAGGGCCACAGATGTCACAAGAACAACTCTCCCAATGTCTCCAGATGCCTAGGATCTCTCTCCTCATGGAAGAGGGGCTGGGGCTGGAGGTGGAGGCTGCACAGTGTCCCCCAGCTCCTGACACACACAGATACACATACACCCCCCCAACACACACACACCTCACCCACGATACACATTCATATACACCCACACACCCCAACACACACTCACACACACACACAGCATTCCCACGCAAACACATCCCACTCACCCCACTACACACACCCCACCCACCCTAACACACATACACCTTACCCACAACACATTCATACACACACACACACGTACCCACACACCCCAACACACACTCACACACACAGCATTCCCACGCAAACACATCCCACTCACCCCACTACACACACCCCACCCACCCTAACACACATACACCTCACCCGCAACACATTCATACACACACACACATGTACCCACACACCCCAACACACACTCACACACACACACAGCATTCCCACACAAACACATCCCACTCACCCTACTACACACGCCCCACCCACCCTAACACACACACACCTTACCCACAACACATTCATACACACACACCACATGCACCCACACTCCCCAACATTCATACACACACACCCCAACACACACACAACATTCCCATAGAAACACATCCCACTCACCCCACTACACACACCCTAACACACATACACCTTACCCACAACACATTCATACACACACCCCCCACATGCACCCACACACCCCAACACACATTCACACACACACATACCCCAACACACAACATTCCCACACAAACACATCCCACTCACCCCACTACACACACCCCACCCACCCTAACACACATACACCTCACCCGCAACACATTCATACACTCATACACTTCTACACACACACACACACACACACACACCAACACAGGAGCACATATGTCATCTCAAGTCCACAAACCTGTCTCTCACACATACACACCCCCCATCTCTCACACATACACACCCCCCGTCTCTCACACATACACACCCATCTCTCACACATACACACCCCCCGTCTCTCTCTCTCTCTCACACACACACACACATACACACACACCCCCTGTCTCTCTCTCTCTCACACACACACACACACATACACACCCCCTGTCTCTCTCTCACACACACACACACACACACACCCCTCCCAAAGGCCCATACATACGTGCAACTTGTTGAGCAGCACTGCGTCGGTGGTGCTGTTGGCGCCGGGCTTGGCTGCTTTCCAGAACTGCTTCTGGGCCGAGTAGCGGTTCATGGGGCATAGCTTGAAGAGGCAGTCTGCAGGCAAGACACAGAGGGACGGTTACTGAGGCCGGAGCCACAACACATTCGAGCTAGGCAGCTTTCCACGGTCACCCAGACGCGTGGTGCAGGTGACACTGGACCGGGCCCTGCACGCGTCTCATCCTGACCCGCACTGTGGGAGGCTCCAGAAGAGGAAATGGAGGCTGAAAAAGCCAGCAGTGAGTCCCAAAGCTTGTGGAGGCCAGAGCCTCCACGTGGCCTCTGACCCCAAGGCCCTGGAGCCCACCACAGCCCGCTCACTTCTTTTTGTCCAACAGCCCTTGCCATACACACAGACCTGCCTCTCCTAACACCCACTAAACTCTCTTTGGTCCCATTCCATGTTTTAAAGCCAACAGAGCTGGTGTAGGGGAAGCTTACGGCAGCCTCCTGGGTGTCCTGTGTGAGATACCATCTGGAGAACCGGAAGCAACACAGGAAATGCAAGGAAATGGGCTGTGGCCCGTGACCGGGCTCTTTGGAAACCCTGGCCTACAGTGACTCCCCGCCGCCTTGCATGGGACAGCCAGCCTCATGATGCAGGCAGCTTGACTTCTGAAGATTTTTCTAAAGAAATCAAGGGGCCGGTGTTGTAACACAGAGGGTAAAGCTGCCCCCTGCCCACCTGCGATGCATCGGTTAGGGTCCCAGCTGCTCCACTTACAACCAAGCTCCGTGACGATGTCCCTGAGAAAGCAGGTTCTTGGGCCCTGCACCCAAGCGGGAGACCTAGAAGCTCCTGGTTTTGGACTGGCCTAGCTCCAACTCTTGTAGCCATTTGGGACGTGAACCAGAACATGGAAGCACCATACTAACACTTAAAAACAATGATCTAATCAGATCCAGAAACAGGCACCCCAACGTTTAAAAACATATTAAAAAAAAAAAAAAAAAAAAAACATTTAGAATGTTGTCTTTGACAATGAACCTTACCCTAAGGCAGCCCCCTGATCTCAGGCACTAATGATGCTACGAAGTCACCATTCCCAGGGGCCATGACCATCGCATTCTCACCTCCTTCAAGAATTTTTGTTTTCCTGCTTGTTTTACAGTGCACAGAGAATGTCAAGAGGGTAGTGCATGCACACAGTATCTTTGGAGAGGGCTATGTCATCAAAGCAGATTAGAAGTAATTGCTCTTGGGGACAGCACTATGGCCTAACAGGGTAAGCTGTCACGTCCAGTGCTGGCATCCCATACGGGCGCTGGGTTCAGTCCTGGCTGCTCCACTTCCAATCCAGCTCCTTGCTTATGTGCCTGGGAAATGCAGTGGAAGACGGCCCAAGCACTTGGGTCCCTGCACCCTTGTGGGAGACCTGGAAGAAACTCCAGGTTCCTGGCTTTGGCCTATCCCAGCTCCAGCCATTGTGGCCATCTGGGGAGTGAAACAAAGGATAGAAGATTTCCACCTCTCTCCCTCTCTCTCAAACTCTATCTTTTAAATAAATAAAATCAGCCTTAAAAAAAAAAACTCAATATCACACCCTGTAGAGTTTACATTTTGGCAGACAGGGTGTTCAAAAGGAAAGGATTCGTAGCACAAAATTAAGACTTGGGGTGAGCACTCTTTTGGGAAAATCGCCCCCAGAGAGTGGGCTACAACTGAATATGTACGCAGACTCCCTTAAAAGGCCTTGGATGGGTAAACACTTGGCTATCATCCTGGCCATGTAACTATCCCAAAGTAAGAAAAACTCACATGTTAAACACCAGGATTTTCCTCTAACTCAGACTGCCTGCATCCTAGCCAGCATCAACTGTTGCTACTACACACAGCACACAGCAACTCAACCCAGCTTGGGAAAACCCCAAGGAGAGTCCACTGCAGCAACCAAAGGCACTTTCTTCCTTTCGGGTAAACTTCATCACTCAAACGTCTACCCTGCCCCGGCCGGTTTCGAGGGAAATAGAAGACCAGCGACACCTGTCTTAACAAGACTCTTATCCACGTGCTGAGAGTGGTTGCTGCTGCACATGGAAGACGCTGTCCAGGTCCTCAGAGAACAACAGACAAGGGAGGACTCCAGTTCAGACAAGGATGGTCTGCACATGTCATGCCACAGGCCCAGGTCGTGGCCATCTGTGTCCAGCAGTGGCGACGCAATGACAGCACAGAGAAACAGAGCTTCTCGGCCTGCTGGACGTGGGTGAGCTCTCCACTCACGGTACCTCACCACACACGATCACAAGGCTCTCCACTCACGGTACCTCACCACACACGATCACAAGGCTCTCCTCTCACGGTACCTCACCACACACGATCACAAGGCTCTCGGCCAGCACACAATGTCCTGTCCTCAACACAGGACGAGACGTGCTGCACGGGTTGGGCCACAGTGACTTCCTTAAGTATGCACATGACTTAAAACAAGAAAAGCACTCACCATGTTTCATTCATCAGCACGCCTTACTTATGGACCAAGTGGGGTCAGCAGTTTCAATTTCCATCAACAACAAGATAGAGTAAAACTATCTTTCTGGTTTTTTTTTTTAACAGACTTCCTAGGATGACAGCTACATGGGCTTCATTTCAAAACAACTTCATTTCCGGTCATTTTGGAACAATCAGGCTGGATCCACAATGCTGAAGACTGAGAAGCAGCAGGCAGCACCCTGCTCAGCTCATCACACGACCTTGCTTAACACCAGACGGACGGCAACGCTGGCCACAGCAGACGCCACTGCCGCAGAGGCCCGTGCATCACCCAAGGGGTGTGTGTGGGTTACCCTGGGCGAATCCAACCACAGCCTGGCTTTGCGTTCCATACCAAGGACTTTCCCTGGGCAAAGCTGAGCACTGCGCTGGATGTGGTGCACTCGCAACCAACTGTCAATGCAAATGTAAGACACGGTAACATGCTACTAACAGGACCAGATTAGTCTTGCTGATTCTTCCCTGTCTTCTGGTTGCCTAGCAACTGATTCAGAGTGGAGACTGAATTAAGCAATTCAAATGTAATGTTCAAGGAGACTTCCAAAATTTGTCATTTGGTTTGTCTGTGCTGCCCTTTGCCCCTCAGAGGGCACGGCAGGGCAAAGCTCAAGTTCCACTGGGCCGGCCCCGTGCCAAGCAGAGGAGCCGGAACACACAGACTGTGTCCAAGGGGAAGCAACACCAGCACGCGCGCACCAGCACACAGTGCGGTTTGTCTCCTCCCAAAGAAATGCCAAGAAGAATTTCTTATGTGACAGGTGTTATTTTAGGCTGTAGAGGAATCAACTCTGCTACGCTTTGAAGAGATTTCTTTGGAATATTCCAAAGCTTCAGCATTTGCCAGAGTGAGCTGGCCTAAGAGAAGTTAGCCGAACAGAGGGGTGCGCCTGGGTCTTTCAAATCTTCAAGAGCCACACAGCAGGGAGCAGAAGCCACAGACAAACACCCACCATCCACACAGTACCCAGGGCCTGGCTCAACTGCTTCACAGAGGAGTAAACACCTCATCAGCACCTGAAGCATACAGCTAAGAGCAAAGAGGTACGGAGCAGACGTGAATGTGCCTGGAGCACCCTGAGCTGGGGCAGCAGGCGGGCAGAAAGGAAAGCCACCAGCAGGTCCTTGGTGGTATCCGTGTCGTCGGAAAGTCAGGAAGCAGTAGGCCAAGAACAGCTGAGACCTCCCCCAACCACACCACCCTCCCCGGGCATGCAGACCCCAGACTCCAGGCGTAACACCAGGCAGGTCCTCTAGCGTGACTCCCAGCTTGCAGCTCGCAGATACAGCATCTGCTGACTCAAGGGCCCACTGCGGGCAGGGACCGAGGAGGCTGCTCAGGGTATGCAAGTCCAGTGCTGGGGGCAAAGGAGCCCAACAGAGAAGGTGCCTGACAGCACAGGCGAAAAGCATGGAGTCGGCAGGCTCCCGTGTATGGACACGGTGCCACTGAGGTGCAACACCTGGCATGCTACAAGCCATGGGGCGGGCGCTCCAGGACCACGACCTCTGAGCACGGAACTGATGGGTGGGGAGGAGGAGCAGCCATGGTGAACATCTGCACGAAGCCTCCTGGGCAGGGGGCGCAAGCACGGAGGCCCTGCGGCAGAAAATGCACTGATCATGTTAGAACAGGACAGGGACTGGAGGGTCAAGGGCAGAAGCAAGAATGATGGGACGTGGCCAGAGAAGCTAGCAGAAGCTGTCCTGGACAGGCAGGCGGCAGCCAAGCCATCCCAGAGGCAGTGGGGAGATCCGTAGGCCCAGGCGTAGGAAGCACTGGGTCCGGCTCAGGCGTCTAAGGCGCTTTCATGCCAGTGAGGGGCCAGCATGCCCGAGGGCGAGGAGCCAAAGCCAGAACCTCAGCCCAGCCAGGCTGTTTCAGGTGCCTCTCAGGAGCGAGGAGGCTGTCCGTCAACCAGCAGGCTGGAAACCCCAACAGCCAGGTATTTAAGAGTGCAGGGTCGGGACAGCAGGCGGAGTGGAAGGCAAGGCAGGTGGCTGGAGAGGCGCTGGAGGAAGTGAGGCCTGCAACACAGCACAGCCAGTCCTCTTACCAGGGAGGGCCCTGTCCCCCACACAAATCTCCAAACTCTGTTCCTGGCAGCCTACAGAAAGCTTGAGCAGGGTGAGAACCGGTCTATTTCCTTTACCCACTTTTCAAAAAAAACCTCATGAAGCCCACCCGCATTGCTCCTCCCAGGAAAAGGATGAGGGCAAGAGGCAGTGGTGCCTGCGTGTGCACAGAGGACCCCAAGGGAAGAAAGTCACTGTGCACGCCCAGCCCCGGAACCCTCCAGAACCAGTGGCGCCAGACACCAAGGGTGCCAGGAGTCAGCTAAGGAGGCTGGAACAGACAGCTGACAGGCAGAAACTACACAGAAAGGAAGTCAGACCCTTCCGTCCCCCTCCTCAACCGCGCGCTGGAGACGGCACAACAACGGCACAGAGGACTGAGGAACAGACACAGCCATCAGGGCTCAACACGGCTGCACACACAGCAGGTGCGAGGCCCAGGTCCCACCCCAGTAGCCTCCCCTCTTCCAAGCAAACACCAAAGCCCAGTCTGCAGACTGTAGCCAGCTGTGAGTGGCCTGTGAACTATGCAACTGTTTTCAAATAGTTAAGAAAAAAATACAAATTTTATAACACACAAAATTACGTGAAATTCAAATTCTAGCATCCATAAATAGCACGACTCTGGGTAAGAAAGCACTTTGGAGCACGTTCTTCCTCATGTCACGTCACATCCTCAGTTCTGTCTGTGGCACTGCAAGGTCTGAACTATTTCCTGTCTGGTCTTTTACAGGAAATGTCTGCTGACCCCTGACCTAGACGTCCTCCTGAAAAGATGTCAAGGGCTCCGGTAAGGCCCATGAGTGCCATGGCCTATGACGTGGCCACTTCACAGTGGCACTCACAATGCAGCAGCCCACCTCCAAGTTCCCAGAACCCCCAGTACATATGTGGGGCCTCCCTGTGAAATCAGGATACGTGGCCAGGCATAGAGGATGAGTGATGCAACCTTCCAGCTGTAAGGAGAGACAAAGAACACTGGGCAGAGTGACTAGGAGTCCAGAGAAGAGAGAACAGGGCAACGGTGAAGAAAGGAAAACCTGTCATCAACACTCACAGAGGCAAGACTGGCCACACTATAAAGCACAGCCACAAAACACAATTATAAACTACAGTCACAACCCACCACTATAAACCATCACCAGAAGCCACCACTAAAAACTACAGCCACAAGCCACAGCTATAAACTAGTTACAAGCCACACCTATAAACTACAGCCATAAGCCAACAGCATATACTACAACCACACGCCACAACTAAAAACTACATTCGCAAGCCACAGCTATAAACTACAGGCACAAATCAAATCAAGTACAGCTACAAACCAAACTAGAAGCTACAGTCATGGACCACAACTATAAACTACACTCACAGACCACAACTATAAATGACAGCCACAAACCACAACTAAAGACTATAGACACAACCCACACTATAACCTACAGTCACAAACCAAACTACAAACTAGTCACAGAACACAGCTATAAACTAGACCCACAAACAAGCTATAAAATATACTCACAGACCACAAATAGAAAAGACAGTCACAAACCACAACTATAAACAACAGCCACAAACAACAAAAGCAATGGCCCTCAAGACACTCAAGGAGGAACCCAAAAATCTGAGACACCGTGACAAAAACTGCAAAATGCCGTAGAAATCTGAAACACGTTCCTAGAAAGCAAAAATCATGGGGAAAAAAAAAAAAAAAACAGGAAAGAAAGGGATGGAGAGGAAAACAGGAGGCAGAAAGAAGATTCTAAAGGAAGGGAGTTAACAGGTCAACCCACCTGTTAAGTAGGATTCTGAACAAGAAACTGAATGTGTAGAAATCACCCAAGAGAAAAATGAGGAAGCACCCTGGAACTGGAGGACGACTCTGCAGGTCAGAGCCCACTGAGTCCCGGGCACAAGCGTCTCATGGGGCACTCGCATCCCCCACCCTCCTACCACGACCAGGCGCAGGAACAACATGAGCAGCCCCTAACCATCTGGCAGCTTCAACACATGGGGTGGTGTCTGCCCAATACTGACCCCAAGTAACCCTCAACCTCGAATTCTGAGCTGCATTTGATCCCAGTGACTTAGGAGAGCAGAGCAGAGTCCAGCCCGAATCAGGAAGCTGTGGCAAGCTAAATTCCCCCAGAAATGAAGGTAGCTTTTGTTTAACAGGCACCCGGGGATCAAAGAGGAGGTCGAGCCCAGCTCCAATGTCCCACTCAGAGCTGGTCATCAGTGTCACCAACAGATGTGGGCGAGGAAGTCCCACAACACCGCCGTGCAGGTCCCAGCTCTGCTGCACACTGCAGCACAGGGCCAGGATGGGAGGGGGAGTGTTGGGCACGGAGGGGCTGGGTGGAGTCACAGGGAAACAGCCCATGCACTTGTCCCCTCAAGAACACAGTGAGCATTTAAGGGAGGCTAGACTCAGTCATGCTCGTGAAAGGGCCACCCGCTACCGTGGTCAAAAACACAACAGGGTCAGGGAGACAACCAACAGCAGCAGTAAGTCACAGACGGTATTCCAAACAGGTCAGGCTACAGACGTCCCAACGTGTGTCATCCGGAAACTTGGGGGGAAAAATAAAGAAAATATCTGTGCTTTTGCCTGTGGAGAGCAGGAAGATGTGAGCGACACAGGTGTTTCTTTTCGCTGTGTTTTAATCAGTACTTGACGGACCTGGACAGCGCTTGGGTATCAGATGAAATCCACAGAACATAAAATGAGCCGTCTTCAAGCACAGAATACTGTGGCCCTGAGGACATGCACATCTCTGCTCAGTTCCAGGATCTCTCCATTGGATCCCAAAGACGCCCTAGACAGGTGAGGCCGTTACTCCCCACGGCCCTGGACCCCACACTTCACTCTTTAAAGATGAGCAGGAATCAGTGCCAGTGTTCACATCCCTCAGCTCAACCCCGGTCCATAGCAGCTACGCACTTGCTGTTCAGAGCCCACTCTGTGAGCACAGGCTGATGACGGCAGAAGCCAGATGCTACGGTGTGAATGTCTGCCTCCCAAAACTCGGGTCAAAACCTAACAGCCAATCTAATGCTGCTGGGAGGCAGGGCCTTGGGGCCTTCAGGGCTGCACAACCCCAGGTGGGTTTCAAATGGTCCAAAGGGCTCTTCTGTCCCCTGAGGACACAGCGCTGTGCCCCTACCCTCCAGAAGACGCAGAGGTTCAAGGCACCATCCAGGGAACAGACAGCCAGCACCTTATCAGACACCGGACACTGACGCTTTGACCCTGGACTCCCAGCCTCCAGAGCCATGAAAGACATTTCTGTTCATTGTACATTATCCAGTCTGGAGCATCCTGAGAGTCGCCCAAATGGACTGAGACCTAGACAGGACCCTGCCCAGTACAACTGGAGACACAAAGCTCTCTGTACACAGGCTGGCAGTCACGATGAGGCAACCAGCAAGAGTCCAACTAAGTGCACACTCACACTCACAGCCTGTGATGGACAACCCAGCATCCCCCAGTGGGCACAGGCTGCAAAGCAACCCTCACACGCACCACAAGCAGGATGGTCCAGGAACAGCGCAAGGAGGAGGTGCACTTGCTCTACATCTGGTCATTCACAACTTGCCTGTTTAGAAAAGGACAACAGGAGGCCGGCGCCATGGCTCACTTGGCTAATCCTCCGCCTGCGGCGCCGGCACCCCAGGTTCTAGTCCTGGTTGGGGTGCTAGATTCTATCCCAGTTGCCCCCTTTCCAGTCCATCTCTCTGCTGTGGCCTGGGAAGGCAGTGGAGGATGGCCCAAGTGCTTGGACCCTGTACCTGCACGGGAGACCAGGAGGAAGCACCTGGCTCCTGGCTTCGGATTGGTGCAGCGCACCTGCCGTAGCGGCCATTTAGGGGTGAACCAATGGAGGATAGGGGATAGGCACCGGGTGCAGTGGTTAAGTCACCACCTGGGACGCCTGTAATCCCATGTGGGAGCGTCTGGGTTTGACTACCAATTCTGTTCCTAATTCAACCCCCCTACTGATGCACACCCTGGGAAGCAGCAGGTGATGGCTCAAGTACTCAGGTATCTGTCACCCATGTAAAGACCCAGATGGAGTTCTGGGGTCCTGTCTTCGAACTGACCCAGGCCTGGCTATTGCAGGTATTTGGGGAATAAGTAACAGATGGAAATCTCTGTCCTTCTCCCTGTTTCAAATAAACAAAATGAATAATTTTTTGTTTAAAAAAAATGGTCAAAGGCAACAGAATATGATGAAAGCAGAAAGATCATCAAC
Organism: Oryctolagus cuniculus; assembly: GCF_964237555.1. Classification (NCBI taxonomy): domain Eukaryota; kingdom Metazoa; phylum Chordata; class Mammalia; order Lagomorpha; family Leporidae; genus Oryctolagus; species Oryctolagus cuniculus. Next base: position 121,118,753 of record NC_091441.1, read on the forward strand.
GTAGGAAAGGGGGACTGTTCCTTCCCCACCAAGGTGGTTAAGATCTATGGGGAGTTCTGCAACAGGGATGGAGGTAATAAGATAACCCCCTAAGAATGACCCTGGCACAAACTCAGGAGACCACGAGCCTCGGGAGGACAGGGCTCACCGGCCGCATCTCAGCCTCTGTCCCCAGTGCGTTCGGTCACTACGGGGCCAAGGAGGCAAGGTCAGGACATGGAAGGGGGAAGAAAGCTTGAACAGCTCTTATTAGGAAGAAACACGCTCACGTTTAATCCCAGCTGCCCGTATCTGCTGCCCACTGAGTCCCCCTTCCAAGCCACAAGGGACATCTTCCAAGGGGGGCTGCCAAAGATACCTCCTGTTCCCTGTCTGCAGAAAACACAGACATTGCTACTCGTAGACAAAGGATATGGTACCACTGCCCCACACACACCTCAGACAGGCAAACGCAGGCTGCCACCGCTTTCCTCATCTGTCCCGCCTGTGGCACCCCACTCCCCAGCCCATCAGCCGGGCAGCTGGCAAGTGAAGAGAAACTTCTCTCAGAATTTCCTCCAGCTGGGGCAGTCATGTTCTTAATCCTCAACCTGCAAGCATCACTGAACGTGGATCAGCTTGACCCAAGCAAGGCAGAGGTACCTCAGCTGGGAAGGCCAGGCCCCTTGCGACTGTGGAAGACACAGGGACCGGAAGTCCCTCCAGGCCAGTGGCCAGGGCACAGACAGTGCCTGCCTGGATAATCCCAGGCTCTGCCCTGGCCCTGCCTGGAGAGACCCTACAGAGACAGGTCAGGAAGAGCCTTCTGCGGCAGCTGGGCTGAATGTCCAGGAGCAAGGTGGACAGCACCCTTAACAGGGGGAGGCCCTGAGAGGCAGGCAGCATCCTTGCAAATGGCTCTGAAGCTTGAGCTCAGCCGTGTCCCTACATCCCCCTCTGCTGATTCTGTGACCCAGCCAACATCTGTCAGCAGTTTCCTTTGAGGTTTATTTTTTCATTTGTTTATTTATTCAAAGGCAGAGCAACAGAAGCCGGGGGACAGAGTTGTGGCTTAGTGGGTAAAGCCGCCTCCTGCAACACCGGCATCACATATGGGCTGTCAGTTCATATCCTGATGCTTCACTTCTGATCCAGCTCCCTGCTAATGGACTGGGAAAAGCAGCACAAGATGGCCCAAGTGCTTGGGTTCCTGCCACCCATGGGGGAGACCTGGATGAAGCTCCTGGTCCCTGGCTTTAGGGCTGGCTCAACCCTGACCATTGGGGCAACTTGGGGATGGAAAATTCTCATTCTCTCTGTCTCTGTGTGTGTGTGTGTGTGTGTGTGTATGTATACACATGTCTCCCTCTCTTATTTTAAAATAATAAATACATCTTTAAAAAGAGAGCGGGGATGGGGGGGTGGGAGGAGCTAGAGAGACCTTCCATCTGTTGTTTCACTCTCTTAATGTCCACAGTGGCCAGGCCTGGGCCAGGCAGAAGCCAGGAGCCCGGAAAACCATCCAGATTCTCCACATGGGCGGCAGGATTCCAAATAAAGCTGGGCCACCTTCCACTGCTTTCCCAGGCACATCAGCAGGGAGCTGGATCAGAAGCAGAGCAGCCAGGATTCTGCTACAGGATGCTGGCATCCCAGGCAGTGGCTTAACCCGCTGCATCTCAACAGCACCCCTAGGCCTTAGTCCATCAGTTTTAGCTGTCTGCAGCCTGCTGACCCACAGCTTCAACAAACAACTCTCCACTGGCAGTAGAAACTGATGCCAAAGAGAGTGTAGAAAACCTAGGAGCCAGGGCATCTGGGAACACACTCACTGCCTTGTTCCACCCCTGCCTGGATGAGCAGCCTTGTCCCAGTGTCAATAGCAGTGGGAATGGCATACGCAGAAGTTCATGCTCAGGGTCACAGGTCACAGCAAAGGCCAACCCCATGTGCTCAAGGGAACTGGGGCCTGCAACATGGCCGCTGTGTTTACAGACCAGCTTGCCCCCAGGCAGCTGCGTAGCTGTGGGAGAACTACCTGAGTGCTCTGTTTCTGTCTCCTGCTTCCAACAAAGGCATGACCACAATGGCTTTCCCCCAAGGTAGTTTTTAAAACAGTCAATGAGGCCGGCGCCGCGGCTCACTAGGCTAATCTGCCTGCGGCACCAGCACACCGGGTTCTAGTCCCGGTCGGGGCGCCGGATCCTGTCCTGGTTGCCCCTCTTCCAGTCCAGCTCTCTGCTGTGACCCAGGAGTGCAGTGGAGGATGGCCCAAGTCCTTGGGCCCTGCACCTGCATGGGAGACCAGGAGAAGCACCTGGCTCCTGGCTTAGGATCTGCGCGATGGCAGCCATTGGAGGGTGAACCAACGGCAAAGGAAGACCTTTCTCTGTCTCTCTCTCTCTCACTGTCCACTCTGTCAAAAAAAAAAAATTAAAAATAAATAAATAAATAAAACAGTCAATGAACTACTTCGCTCAAACCCTTTCAAAAAGCTCCGGGCCCAAAGTGAACACTCAATCAATTCCAGCTCTGAGGGCAGCAGGGAGGGCCAAACCAATGGCACGCTTGGGCCACACGGCCACGCCAGGGGCTGCTGTAATCACCAAGTCACTGTACACCAGGCAGCTCAGACGGACTTCACAGACATCGCTCAGGGCAAACACCCCCAAGCAGAAAGAGGCTGTTCACCACATGGACTGGACCCATTCACCCCAAGCTCAAGAACAGGCAACATCAACAATGACAGGGCCGCAACAGCAGTGTCCACTGCGGGGAGGCAGCACTGGCTGCGGGGAGCGCTGCTTGTCTCCACCTGCGTGGGGGCCATGTGGGAGTCTCTGCCTGAAGAATTCCCATCATGCCTCATGTGTGAGACATGCGGACACTGACATACCAACATGCAGAGAGGAATGAACACACACACACACACACATACACACGGGCACTACACAAAGTCTGTTGAGTGTGGAATTTAAATTAAGTTTATGTTGGTGCAAATGACGTTGAATTCCATATAGGGAGTGGGTGTTGTGGCACAGCGGGTAAAGCCACCATCTACAATGCCAACAACCCATATGCGTTACGGTTCAAGTCCCGGCTGTTCCACTTCCAATCCAGCTCTCTGCTATGGCCTGGGAAAGTAGTTTAAGATGGCCCAAGTCCTTGGGACCCTACACCTGCGTGGGAGACCTGGAAGAAGCTCCTGGCTCCTGGCTTCGGATCGGCGCAGCTCTGGCCATTGAGGCCATCTGGGAGTAAACAAGTAGATGGAAGACCGACCTCTCTCTCTCTCTGCCTCTCTAACTCTGCCTTTCAAATAAATAAAGCTTTAAAAAGAAAAAAAAATCTATACGAATGAGGGATCTTCAAAATGCTCATGGGAAATGTGTGTTATGAAAAACCTATAGGTGGATTTCAACGTTTTCACACCAAAATAAATTTAGCTTTATTCCATTTTTCCACCAACCTTTTCTAGTATCCTTGTATGTGAAATGAAGTAGTAAAACACTATTCACACTCTCACAAAAAGGAGGGTGATATTGCTGATAGTGGGAAAATAGGTCTCCCTTGGTTGGTTTGCACTGCTGGGAAACACACACTTTGTATTCTCAGATTTGGGGCTTTGGGACATTGTTTATCACAGAGAAGAGGAAAGGCATGGCCCCAGGACACCCAGCCCATGGGTCTGCTGGGCCTAAAGCCTCATGTCTAGGACATGGGAGGGTTGCCCCCAGCTCCCTGGTCCAAGCGAACAGCTTCCACACTGTCAGCAGTCGAAAGACAAAACTGCTGGCACATGATACCCGTGCCACAATAACCAGGAGGAGGAACGTGGGGTCAGAACACCACTGGCTGTGAGCAGGGAACCGCCAACAGCAGGTGCTGGACACCTGCACACTGACCACACACTTCTTGTTTTAAATACACACAGCCTTCACTTTTTGTATAACACCAAGTTTCAAAACGCACCCACAGGGGCAAGTACCGTGGCGCAGCAGGTAAAGCCACTGTCTGCAGTGCCGCCATCCCATATGGACGACGGTTCAAGTCCCAGCTGCTCCACTTCCAATCCAGCTCTCTGCTATGGCCTGGGAAAGCAGTACAAGATGGCCCAAATCCTTGGGCTCCTGCACCCATGTGGGAAACCCAGAAGAAGCTTCTGACTCCTGGCTTTGAATTGGCACAACTCCGGCTGTTGAGGCCATCCGGGGAGAGAACCAGTGGATGGAAGACCCCTCTCCCCCTGACTCCCTGTAACTCTTTCAAATAAATAAATAAATCTTAAAAAAAAAAAAAAAAAAAAAAACACACACCTACAATAAATTTATTTTCAAGTACAAAATTCTCACAAAAATTGAACAAAAAAACAAGTACCCATACAATTCAAGGCAATGTTGTCTTTCTTTACTTGTAATTTAGGAATAAAGGGAGGGAAAAAGGGAGGGGCACCCCTCTATATGTAAACTGGCCCAAGTCTCCAATCCAGCTGAAAACCAAGATGTTTTAGAAAGGGGGTCACAGCTGTAGGTGCTGTCAAGTACGAAATTCAACCCACACAGCTCACCAAAAAAATAGAGAGCATGCTGGACCCTGTGAACAGCAAGCAACGTGGGCTTCAGGCTCACACCCTGCTGTTCGGGGTCCCGACCTCAACACCTCTCAGAGTTGAAGGCACAGGGGGCTCCAGCATGCTCAGTCCCGGGGCCCTGGATGAACACAGCACACCTACAGAAAAGTAATCGGGGGCCTGCTGGTGTGAACACACGTGTCCATGAGCCACTGGGCTGACCATCCCAATCCTCTCCTGGAAAATTCTCTTTCCATCCCCCCAAATACTCCCACCACACAGAGGAAAAGCAGCTGATCCCAAGACAACTTCAGCACATGCCTGTGTACTGCAGGTACAAAGTCAGGGCCGCCTGGCAGCCCCGAGGTCCTGCTGCACACAGCAGAGTCAACAGGGAACCTGGGGCACTGCAGCAGAGGCACAGGCAGCCTTCCACAGGGAGGGAGGAAGGGGCAGGCACAGCTGGCTCCTGACCTCAGCCTGGGCAAGCCAATGGTCAGGCAGCCAGAGGGACTGAGAAACCGGCTGCTTTACAGTGGCACAGCAGCCCCAGACTTCATTTGCTCTTCTGTGCAGCGGCCCAGGTCTCTGACGCGCTCCCAAGCAGGAACAGCCAGGACGCCCCTGCTGCCTCTCCATCCCCTACTGGGCTGCCACTGCAAGACCACCAAGTCAGCTGTCCCTGCTGACCTGGACCCCTTACATATGCACAGCTGAGAACCCCAGGGAGCCTGTTCATCCTGCTTACTCGCACTGAGGACATGGTGACTCAGCCACGCCCACCGTGGTCCTCCCACCCCCCCAAGAGTGGCTGTGTGCTCTGTCACAGACCGTGACCTTCCCGCACAGAGGCACACCCTCAGGAACAGGCTCCTTCCAAGGGGGCCCTCGCTCCTCAGAGCAGCCCAGCAGGAAGGAACCACCCCTTCAGGATTCACAGGACGCCACCTATGCGCACCTCTTGTACACAGAACTCAGCTCCACGATTTGTTTCACGCACTACGTCTCCTTTGCTTACACTTTATTTTTACTCTGGCCAACACCTACCACCAAACAGCACTGTCAAGTCCAAGTGTCTGCCAAGAACAATGACTTCCAAGATTTTGACCTGCCGCAGAATACCCACCCCAAAGATACCACACACTCCCACCCCAAACAGTAGCTTCTGACAGCAGAGACCCTCAGGAAAACACCTGCCAAATGGCTCCAACCAGGCGCCAGTGTTGTGGCGCAGTGGGCTTAAGCTGCACTCGCAACACAGGCATCCCTATGTAAGCGCCACTGGTGAGTCCTGGCTGCTCCTTTTTTTTTTTTTTTTTTTTTTTTTTTTTTTTTTTTTTTTTGACAGGCAGAGTTAGACAGTGAGAGAGAGAGACAGAGAGAAAGGTCTTCCTTTGCCATTGGTTCACCCCCCAATGGCTGCTACGGCCGGCGCACCACGCTGATCCGAAGGCAGGAGCCAGGTGCTTCTCCTGGTCTCCCATGCGGATGCAGGGTCCAAGCACTTGGGCCATCCTCCACTGCCTTCCCAGGCCACAGCAGAGAGATGGACTGGAAGAGGAGCAACCGGGACAGAATCCGGCGCCCCGACAGGGACTAGAACCCGGGGTGCCGGAGCCGCAGGCAGAGGATTAACCTATTGAGCTGTGGCACCGGCCATGGCTGCTCCATTTCCAATCAAGCTCCCTGCTAATGGCCTGACAAAGCAGCCCAGGACTCCAAGTGCTTAGGTCCCTGCACTCTTGTGGGAGACAGGCAGGCAGTTACTGGCTCCTGGCTTGACTGTTGTGGCCATTGGAGAGCGAACTAGCCAATGGAATATCTCTCACTCTTTCTCTGCCTTTCAAATATATGAATTTTTTTTAAATATGAGCCATCAATCCACAAGACAGATGATTAGCTGGTTTCCCTATGCCACCCCTACCATCTGGGCCCTCCTTTAATTCTCTGCTGGAGAGTGGCCTGTACATTGTCAGTTGCACCCCACTCCCCAAAGTAACAAACTATTTCCAGATTCTACCAAAGGACACCCATCAGAACCACAAGATTAAGCCCCCTGCCCCTCCTGCGCGACACCAGCTCCGCAAAGTTAGCCAAGGGACAGCAGGGGCGGTCAGCGAGACAGAGCGCAGAGCACTCCCGCTCAGCTCGGTGGAGAGTGCAGCACCTGCGACTCTACTTGAGGCTGGAATTCCCTTTCTCAAAATCTTAAAATCCTGTTGGCTTGTGATTCCCAACCCTGGCTGCTCCGCACCCTCACGTGGGAAGGCCTGGAAGTGACAGTGTTCCGGCCACGCCCTTGGAGACTGAGCGGTCTGGACAGTGCTTACTCCACGCCTCGCTGATTTCAAGGCAGAGCACT